>NC_134055.1:10345665-10645665 GCF_965140245.1 Athene noctua
ATATCATGTTTTATTATTGCTGTAGATTCAGTTATTAGTATCTGTGGAGAGGCGTCCTTCCCTTCCCTGCCTCCATTCAAGCTGCGGGACTGGAGCTTGGCTGCGGGCGCAGGAAAGGATGCACATGGGCTCTGGTTGAATGCACCAGCCAGCACAGGCTGGTTTTAAAAGATTATGGAAAACATGCTTGGAAAAGTGGGTCCAGGGTGCCTATTCCCCATCAGCCAGCTTATAAAACACGAGACCCAGTGTCAGCGGGAAGGAGAAGGCCTCCTGGGAGCACTTAGCCCAGGAGGAGCTTTGGGGCGTGTTGTGATTGACGCAGAGAAGCCCTGAAGCAAGGGGTCGGATGGATGTGTGGTTTCTTGACATCACACCAAAGGCTCATTTTCCTTCTGTTAGCAGGTCTCTGGGATTAGAGGTGTGTGGACTGCAACACCATGTTCCTTAGTGGGGTGGGCTCAGGAAGAGAAAGATGATGGGATTGTAGTTACGGAAGATGCTGGTGAAAGGGTAAAACCTATTGCAATCTGAAACATCATTTCCATTGCTACGTATCAAATAGGGCTGTTAGCAGCTTGATATGAAAGAACGTTTAAATATTGATGATGAGTCTGCTCAGCGGAGCATTGCGTATACTGAGAGGACCCCGTGAATCTGGAATATTTAATGTAATCAGCTGGAATGTAAAGCACAATATGTACAGCCTTGTTCAACTTGTGCATTTAATCACCACTCTCGAAAGGCTATTACCTGCGATAATGCAATGCCAAGTCTAAAGTGAGGAAGAAAAATACTATTTTGCAAGGGAACAGTGCAGAAGCTCCCTAGATGCTTTTGGTTCCCTGTTTTCAGAGAACACCTTGCAAGAGCTATCGTCAAAAATAAAGCTGGCCTAATAGTACAGATTGATTTGCAAATAAAAGCACTAAATATTGTTTATCTGTAGTTAGTGTTTCAGTTACCGTTCGGGAGCTATCGTACATATTAACTTAGGAACTAACAAAAAAGGTCACTAATTTGGAGAAATTTGGAAATTCTTGGTCCATTTATAATTCATTCAACATATCAGTCAAAAATTGCCCCATTAAAATATACTTTTCTCCTACTTTTCTCCTGGTAGAGGAATTCCCTTCCTACTGGGGTCTTCCGAGAACCCTAGAAGACCACATAATGCTATCATGAGTAAAGTTAATAGTGAGCAAAAAATAGGCCAAATTAGAGAAAATGGTTCATTTGAAGTTTTAAGCTGAAGATCAATGATTAATGGATTCAAGCAAGAAAGACAGCATCAGTGCACTAACGATCTGTTACTGGGAAAGAGAGGTATGTTTTTGACACATTAGATGTGTCAATAGCCTCTGCAGTGATGAGTTTATAATAGCAGATGTATCCTATTAGTAGAGAAAGATAAACAGAATGATACCAAGTGTGTAGTTCAGTCAGCACTGGTAAAATGAGCACAACCTGAATATACAGCAGTCTGTGAAGATGTGACTTGCCTGTATACAGATAACAATAGACACAATTCTGATGGTTAGACCCAGCTGTTCCATGTGGATTGTGTCCCTTGGCACATTTATCCAGGGACTTGGTTGCACTCGGTCAGTGCAAGGCAGAGGAATGGGCCCCAGGAGCACCCATAAGCTGAAGTCACTGCAGAGGGGTATTAGCTGCCAGCAGACACGTTGGAGGTCAGCTCTGTTTCTGCAGTGGCATTTGAGCTGGTATATGAGTGACTCCTGGATGTGTGTTTTCCAAGAAGGGTTCCTGGCAGTAAGACTTCTTCCCTTTACCAAGGCCCTGAAGAAGTGTTCAATACATGCTTCAAAACTGGACTTTCTCCCAGACTCGTTAAGTTGGACTGAGTGTTGAATGGTTGCAGTGTGTCTTTCTGTATTTAAGCAAGGATTGTTTAAGGTTTGCTGCTTGCCTGAACTCACTGTCTAGCTTTCCATTTACCAACACCTGGTCACCTCATAGGAAAGGGACTCACCGCACTCTTAGAGTGCCTTTTAGACATTTTGGTGTGAACTGTAACTCCATAACCCCCAAATAAGGGACACTCCTTAAGTGGATTAAACCAGTGAACAACACAGACACCACAGCTATACAGGCTGCTTTCCCTGCTTTATGGGAATGGACAGGCTTGGAGAGAGATGCATAGGAGACCAGTAGTGATATCTTCTTCCACTAATGGTGTAGGGAAGAACTTTGTAGAGTAGGGCTGATGGTTGGACTCGATGATCCCAAGGGTCTTTTCCAACCTGAATGATTCTAGTAAAAAAATCAACCCAAACAACCTACATCAGCTGACAAGGATTAAACGGCCAAGCAACAGCCCCTGCTTGCCCCCCATCCTCTGTCTTCTGACCTTCTTCATCTGGGAGTGTGACCCAGAGCCTGTTTCCACTTACACTTTGATTAATAAAGACAAGAATGAGGAGGGAGATGGCTATATTATTATTATCGTATAGCCTCACAGAGCTGCGCCAATTGCATTTTCATTTCCACTGGTACTGCTAAACACCCCACAGTGGAATAAGCAGAGACAACCAGAAAACTACAGCCCCATCATTCTGAAAATAAAGCCTGTCGAATAATACTGAGCATGCCTGTATTTAACTGCCATAGCCCTAGTTTCTTAGATGCAGGCAGACACCATAAAGCATGGCTCAGCACTGACTCATCACATCAGATTCCTCATACCAGGCAAAGACATTAAATAAAAGTGAAAATCCTTCCATTTTTTATTTGTGCTAAGAGCACAGCAGTGGGCACGCAAAGGTTTATAACCAGCCTCTGGACTAGAACTGGTCTCTGAAGGAAGGTTTTTGAGGAGCTGAGCCACTATGTTCATCCAGAGCTAAATGCAAATAGAAGTACTGCATCACTCCTGCACAAGGAAATGAGTTCACAGGGAGGTGAAACTGCTCTCCCACAAACCACTGATACCCAATCCCTATTCCAGGTGTGCTAAAACTAGTCTCACACTCATAGGCTGAACAGCAGCAAGTAACTGATCCAAATAGCAGGTCGTTCTTACACTGATTTTAGGCCTTGTGATTTGTGAGCAATTGAACCTGCTGTTGTGCAAGTGCCTGTGCCAGCACCTCTGTTGTGCAGAACTGGTTTTTACAGCCCTGTAAACACCTACTTGTACACCTCCTCACACTGTTCCACTGTCTGAGATAAAATACCTTCCCCCATTCACCAAGAAACTTCCTTCACCTCCGCAAACCCACCCCCAAACCACAAAGACCCACAACAGAATCAGTCCCAGGGCTGCCATGGCCTCTGTTTATAGAGGGGGGGCTGGGGGAGGAGGTCTCCCTGCCCACACCTGGGGATGTGCTATGAAAGGTGGGAGCAGACGGGCCTTTGATTTCTTTCTAGGCAAAATTAAAGAGCTACATCTAGGGAGAAGAGGCTCTGGGATAAAAAGCAAATAATCCAGAAATAGGGGGGAGGGGAGAATATAAAATACTCTGGTTTTAATCAGGAAAAGCAATTTAGTTGCAGTTTTCTGCATAATTCTGTTGAAGAAATAAATTATGCAGAAGAATGTGCTTTTCTCCTGAGGCTAAAAAAAGAACAAGTGGGGCTCAGGGAAATGCCTGGTTCTTACATGTGTTTGCTATTTAGCTGCATTTTTTGACGATTTCCTTCTAGGTTGAATGGTTTATCCTGTAAGCTTCAGCTCTGAGATGGACTTCTAACAAGAGTGTGCAGGCAGGAGTGTCCTCCTGTGTGTGAAAAATTAGTTTTCCCTTCTGTGGCGTGGGGCCACCTCAGGAAGGACTTTCTTGGTATTTCTGGGGCTGTCGGGACCCCTCGCATCTCTGGTGGGGCAGCTCTGCCCTGTGGGGCCACGCTGAGCCCCAGCTGGGGCAGCTCAGGCTGGGACCTGCCCTGGCACAGACTCTCCTCCCTCCCCAACCTGCTCACTTGGGTGGATGTGACTGTTCCTCGGGATTAATTTGTAGGATAAGAAAACCCTGTCAGAAATAGATTAAGATTTAGGCAAGGTTGTTTTTCCATTGCTATGCAAAAGGAAAACAAATGCTGCAGTTTTTATTTCTTTAATGTTTTGTGTAGCAGTTTCCAAACCCATGAAATGAAGCAGTGCTTTTCCTGAAAAAGAAAAAAAAATCCAGGCCCAGGAGACTGAAATTTTGGACTCCTTAATGGGAAGAATATAATTTTAAAAATTATTTATTTTCCACAGAAATGCTTAGGTTTGGGACTTAGGTGCTCAAAGCACTTAGATATATTGGAAAGCTTTTATTCTAAGCTTTAAAATATTAATTTAAAAATACCTGAGTGGAGGAGGATCATCATGAACCATCCTAGCAAAGTTTTGTCCATTTTTAAATTTTAGTTGATTAAACATAAATACAAAACTCTTTACTGTGCATACAGTGGGCTTTGCAGAAGAATATATTGAGAGGTGAAATGCAGTCTTTACCCTCCAAACTTTGGATTTTCTCAGTATAGATCCAGCTTCAGACAATTACTAATTCCCTCCTGCTTAGTCTCAAGTGGTCTTTAGGAATCTGAAACAGCATCTGTTAATTTTTAGCAGTGGACTCTTAAGTGGCTTGGCTTGGGCTTTTTAGCCAGCTGTTACCACTGCACAAGCTGTGGCTTTGGAGGGGAAAGAGGAGGCATCGGTGTCTTGGGGACCTGGAGATAAGAGACGCTGAGGAGGATGTGAGGATGGGAATGGAGACGAGCCCTGAGGCTCTGAAGTGCAAGGGTGTCTGGCTGACGAGAATCTGGAGTCCCTGTAAGGAGTTTCTTCCCCTGTGGCGTTCCTGGCCTGGAGCTTGTCTGAGAGCCTGAAAAATTGTCCTGCAGAGGACATGTGTCCCCACCCTGCACACGGGGTTCATTCCCCGTCTCGTCCTTTGTGCCCCCACCTCACCAGTAGCTCTCTGTGGCTGGCATTGCTTTGGAGTCTGGTAAGGAAATGGAAAGCAGTCACCCTGTGTATGGAGGGGAGAAATGCTCCAAAGTCTGGAAACTTAAACCCTGGCTGAAGCCTTCAGAAAGGAACAAGAGTTTCTCAGAGAGAGGTTTGCTGACGGTGTCTCCTGCAGAGTGTGGAGGAGAGGGAGGGATGGCTAGACAAGGGTGGGGGGACAGCCAGCAATTCAGATCCCATTTCCACCAGTTAATTTGAAACTTTGGGCAGGTCTCTCCATTTCTGGGAAGGATGTGATGCTACTCTGAAACAGTAATACTCCCAAGGAGGTGCAATGCTGCCAAGTTAATTGGCATTTATTTATTACACAAAGTCCTCAAGCCACAGGTGCTGTGGAAGCTCCTAAGTCTCATTTTATGTTTGTGACTACACTGGTGATGTTTTCTGTGGGTCAGGGTCTTATTTAAATGACCCTGTGATTGTGAGGAGATATATAATTTAATTTAATCCCCTGTTTACTGTGAGTTTGATTTGATGATGCCTCACAACTGCTTGATGACGAAGACGACATGCATGATTACAGTTCATAGACATCTCTCAGCTGGAGAGAAGAATATTTTTTTAGTGATATTACTGTGGAAGGCATAATGTACAAGCTGCCTTCCTGCCCTGATGGCTGCAGTTTTGCAAATAGCTGTGTTCTGCAGTAAAACCCCGCTATTTCTAACCAGGGAAAGATCTGTATTTTCTACAGCAGATGACTCTAATTTTTCTCTTCTATTGTATATCTGTGTGTAGTGACTGATCCTGGAAGATGTATAAGGTGCAATGAGGATAAATGGCAATGCATTGGAGACTGGCCTCTCCTTGAAATAAGTCCTACTTTGTGAGCATAGTGGTTAAAAAAATTAAGAGGAGGAAACCTTTTCTGCTTAAAACTGCACCTCTGTTCTTTGGAGAACAGTTTACACTCCTTCACATATAAACTGATGAAATGGATATAAAACTGCTGATGGAAAATCATTATTTTCTAAAGGAAATTGAAAAACAGATTAAGAAAATTCCCCACTTTTTTTTTTTTTATTCTGAGATTTTGAAATGTCAAACCCAGTGCTCCATGTCCAGAGAATCTGTTCTTATTCTTGGGAAAGTCTTCTGTTTTGCAGGCTTGTGTGTCTTTAGTTCAAGTAATGAAGATCACTTTTACACATCAATTACAACACAGAAATGAGTTCCATGACAGGTGAACATGCTGAAGGTCATTTGCTTTGTCGGAGCACTGAAAGCAGTTGCTGTTAGCTGTGCCCATCTCTGCGCATCTGACAGAAAACCGTGTTTCGTGTTGTGGTTCTGGGGGACCACAGGAGGCTTTGAAAGGACTCGTTTATGGGACAGCGCCTCAGTCGAGTGAGTTTTGGTAGTGGGTACATGCACAAAGACATTATTGGTGCTGAATCAGCTTACTTTTAGGGCAATTTTCCCCTTGTCCTTCCCCCATCCCCAGCCTGGTTGATTTGCCTAATGGAAGCTGACAGTAAACCTCAGCCCTGATTGTCAGATTTCTCTAGAAACCTCAAGGGAAAGAGAGGAAGGCAGACATTTGAGGAACAAAAATAGCACACATAATGAGCTCCGTTATTTAGCCAAACTGCTTTTTTAATAACCTTCCTTTTTCCTTCTCTCTCTCACAGACAGACACACCAAACACGAGGCATCTTCAAACAATAGGGAGGTGCTTTGGGCCCTGGGGTTGACAGAAAATAGGTGGATGTGACTGCTGGCCCCCCTGGGTTATTGCTTGGTCCCTCTGTGGAGATGCAGCTTGAGAAAGCCATTTGGGAACAGTCTAAATAGTGATCTCTTTCTTCTTAGTACTTTTGTTTAGCTCCTCTAAATTCTCATCTCAGACATGGGAGACACTGCTTAGGTTGGCACTGATGGTGAGCTTTGGGCAATGGTGATGGTTCAGAATAGTCTGTGCTTTTTACCTTCAGTCAGGGAAAATGTTTTTTCCCAAGTAAACTTGAAAACCATAATTAAAGCAGAAGAGAGTCAGAGAAAGCATGTAAAGGAAGTTATACTTCATACAGTCTTTCGAAGTTGGTCATGACAGTCGTTTGCACCTGAGATAGTCTGCATATGATGTTATATTCTATGAAATAGTCTTCTTGAAGTGGGTTGTGGGTTTTTTAAACTGTTCCAGAAGTGCAGCTGAAAACAAAGAAAGAAAATCTTATTTATTGACTTTCCATGGAAAAATATAACAAAAGATAAGATGGAAAATATGACAGAGTCATATAGATAGTCAGAAGATATAATGAAAGATACAGGAGTTTCATTTATTTCAGGATATATCTGTTCTACCTCCAGCTCCTTAGAGAGGACAGAACTTTTACAAATAACCCAGCAGTGGAGATGACAAGCAGCACTTTTAGCATTACCACCTATTAAGTGAGCTTTCTTTACCTTACTCTCCACTTGCTCTGGAGTCTTATTTTATGGTAACCAGTTGACAGTGAGATGAATTACTGAGGACAAGACATGGCACATCTTTTATAGCACTGTTTGTCCAGAGAGGTCTCAAAACTATAAAGTACTTGAGCTGTATATTATCTTGCCCAGTGGAGAAATGCAGCTCCTTCAGGGGCGGCACAGAGCAGCTGTCCAGCCAAACTAACTCACACCAGACAAGTAATTAGGCTCACACGCTGATGCAGCAAGTGAAATGTGCCAAGGGTATGAAATGGTATTTTAGTTATTATTTTGCTATTACTACAAGTAGGCTTAATTTCATTGTCAGTTTTACTTACAACAAAGAAGAACTTGCAAGGAAGAGTTAACTGATCTATTAATTATCTAAATACTTCCAAATGAGACTTATTTTAAGAAGCAACTTGGCTTTTATCTCTTGGTTGTTCAGCTCTGAAATAACACTGCCAACTTTGGGTGTGCATTGGGAGATAAATGATATCTGAATGTCATCAAAATGTTAGACAGCTCCAAATAAATCCCAGTAAGTTGTCTGGGTAAAGGGAACACAGAGGCAAGTTATAGTACATTTTGTGTTGCCTCAGAAATTTAAATCCATTTACAATATGTCTTATATTTATCTATATTCCAGAACTGTATTATCTTTATTTTTGTGGATTCTTATTGCTTTCCAGTGGTTTTAGTCTGTAAATTCAACCCCAGATGGATGTTCTGTCTTAGATATATCAAATCAGCTCCTTCTGAATCAGGACTGGAGCCTGAGTTTCTTTTCAGGCATATATCTAGGGTAAAATACCCAGCTCAAAACCAGGCTGGGGTGAAGCAAAACACCAGTTTGAAAGTGTTTATATGCCTGTATTATGAAGAGCGATTTACCAATCTCACAAGAGCTGATATTGTTAGTTAGAAAGCAGGAGGTTTGTGTGCAACTGCTGTGGAATTTTCTGCTGCATTGGACCTGTGCTGTTGTATGTTTTGGGAAGCTTGTCTGTCTTACCCATTCACCACCTCAGTCTTGGAAAGGATGTCCAAAAAAAGTAGAGCAGGACAAGTTTTTCACAGCCCAGTTTATATCTCCCTTCGTTGCAACTTTTTTTAAAAAACAGATTTTCCCATCTCTGTCCTTTTCTGTATATTCTTCCCTGCCCTGTCCACTGTCTTCCCTTGCAGTCGTTCAGTCCTGCACGTGGTAAATTATAAAATGGTTCCTGAGCTACTTCACTAGCTAGGTTCTACTTTATTTCCAACAAAACTAAACTTTCTTCTTGCAGTGATATGTAAAAACCCCCTAACTACCCCCCTCCCACCACTTCCAAACCCCAGGTGAGCAGAGTGCACATTAGATCTTCTCATCATTTTGCACTGCTCTAGCTCCTGCTGTTTTTATTGACAAGTCTTGCAAGTTTGTTATTGAAAGTGGAAAAATATAGTCTCTATTTGTCTAACTGAAATGAAGAGGAAGTCCTTCTCATCTTCTTAGCTTGTGTTAGCCCCTCTCATCTTCTTTTCCTGGGTGTTGTTTCAGTCCTTGTTAAATCCATTAAACCCTGGGAGATACTCCATTTTAAGGGGTCTGAATGCATTGCTCTCTACTGATCGAGGAGATGTAATTACTAGAACAAATGTCACTCATGTAATCTTCTTTAAAGAGCAGAAATCTATCTGTAAGTCACTAATGTGGCTGGATAGGGATGATTTTACTGCAGAGTATTAGGAGGAAAAAGCCCTCATTGGAATCCAGAAAATAAATAAATATCAATTTTGATTGTTATATACTTTTAGAAGTTGACACAAAGACTGATCGTTAATAAGCATGTGTTCTTAATTTCAAACTAAATTCTTAATCACAAACTACAAGCAGCCATCAAAACAGTTAGTACATTATTTTGTTAGCCTTTCTTTTTCCTATTGTCTACCCATGAGTAAGAAACTATGTATCGATAAAGGAATACTGAGCAACTCCACTGAGAAAATGCAAGATAGCAGATTGCAGTAGGTATCCTTGGTTCCGTGGCCTGGTGCCAAGGTTAGTGCCTCACACTAGCTCAGAAAGTCAATCCACAATTTATTCTGTACTAAAAATATTTTCCCTCGTTTATTTTTTTTAGCAGTATATATACACATACACAAAGTGAATTTCAAATTCAACAGATGGATGATATTATAAAGAAAAGACAGGCTGCTAAAGAAAGAAAAAACCCTATTGTCTTTGATTTATGGATTTGTTCCAGTCTGAGAAGCTCAGAGCATTCTTTGATAAGGGCCATAAGTGATTAGAAAGTAATGAACTATGGAAAAGGGTCGGAAGATGTTGAGATTAGATCTTCATGACTGAACAGGAGCTAGCGATGAACCAATCTGCATGAAATGCTTCTCAAAACTGTTGATTTATTCCTGTTATCTTCACATTTTGTTTCCAAAGAGCAAGATACAAGGAATTAAGTGGCCAAAGATAGGTACATTTTCAGTTAATGTTTCATTAGCTTCTGTATGTTTCTGGTTTACTTAAAGCCTGTGCAGATGACTGTCTTCCTTGTTCACCTTCTCAGAGATTCATGTTTAAAAGGAGATTCTGAAAACATTTCCATGTGGGGAAGAACAGTTAAATTCAACATCTCTTTTGATGTCCCCGAGATTTAATCACTGAAAACTCTATGTGAAAGGAAAAACCTTTATACCTACATTAGACCAAAGAAATAGTATTGCAGGTCTCAAAAGTCTTCAGATTTTTTTCCTTGTCAAGTATAGAAGATCTCATATTAAAATCTGTTTCTGTTTATTTCAGGATCCGCACAGTTGAAGGTTTCTTATTCCACTTGTAATTCTATCAAGAAGGTTTCAAGCAAAGGTAGTTCTTAGTAGCGGTAATGTTCTTATCACTGTGATGGATCTTGGGATATAAGTGAGGCAAGATTTAGTAGTAGTGCCTTTCAGTTAATCATCTGCTGCGCTTGTCTAACAAAAGCTAACTCTAAGCAGCCTGTGATGCCTTGGATTATAATTCTCTGTGATTAATATATGGAAACCCTAACAGTATCTTCAGGGTATGGAGTTAAATGTTATGTACTGACATCAGACGACACTGTCCAAGTCATTGTCACATTTCTTTTATTTATTTAAGAACAGATGGAGAAAAATTATCCCTTTTTTATATTTGGGACACAGTTGTACTGCAGCGTACTTGCTGTTTACTCTGGAAATTTGTACGAGAGCAGTCGCATCTAGATTGCCTAAATCTCAGTGCTGTTGCCACAAGGACATCTTCTGGTGCTTTTATCTCTTGTATTATTTTAAGCACTCTTTATAAAAAATTTCTTAGGACATCTGAACGCCTGATTTTGGTAACTCTGGTGCAATTAGGATGCCAAAGTCTATGGGCAACTTTGACAACCTGAGCATATCTGCAGGACAATATATTAATATAATGTTTTTTTGTAGGAGTTGAGTGAAGGACAGTATAGAATATTAATGAATATTTCACAGATCCTTTGTAATAATCTAGCCATATTGTAGCTCTGTAAAATCCTTAGACTAGTAAAACTTTGAAATTCTTCAGTGTCATTTTGTCAAATACCAACTTCTATTACATGACAAACTCATTGACCCCCTGGGAACTGTGTATATTCACTGAGTCATTTAGAGGATTTTGATGCTGAATGGCCAGACCACATCCTGATGGATGTACTAGAAGCACTGTGTTTGCTGTATTGAAGAGCCTTCAAATTGATAGTCCTTGAAATGTTTCATAAGGACAAGTCTTCCCCTCTTTCTCCTCTTCTAGGCCCAAACCCAGGACTCTGAAAACTACCACTTGTTTTCTTTGCCGCATAATATTTTGTGCTTGGCAGGTCTTATTTAATCCATTTGAATTTATTTTGATTCAGCTACAAGGGGCAGTGCATGTTCTTTCCCAGGTAGGAGTGGTAGCCATCTGTTTAAATAACGAAAGACTATCTGTCTTCTTTCTTGAAAAAAATATGAAGTGAGAGCTTACGGTTTTCTTGTCTTGCACTTCAAAAGTGAAACTGCTCAATTTCTCTGGCCGTATCCAGCCATGTAGATCTGATTTCACTCTGTCATGCAATCATTTACATGAGCTGAAACCAAACACGGGTTTTGCTGTTTGCCATTCCAGGTTGCAGTCTCAGAAGATAGCCGTTTGGGTGGAATATGCCCTTTGATGCTCAGTCAGGTGTCTCAGGACCTATTTGTGTTTGTTCTTCCTGTAGGCAGCTTTGTTCCATCAGATTAAGCTGGGATTCTTTCCAGTTGAGGCACCTTGGTGCAAGCAGCTATTATTACTATTTGTCTAATGCTAGCAGTGTGCTGGGGACTTTCACTCAGAACAGAGCTCTCTGAGTTCCTCTCATACAACTGTAAAATGATAGCACAGTTTTATGGGCCACTTTTGCTTACCAGACTCCAGTAGTGCTTGTGCAGAAGGAATTACTCAGGAGCACTGGATATTGGTCAATGGGTGAAACAGGACATTGGACTAGATGCATAAAACTTGCATAACTCTTGGCCGAAGATCCATTGTGCAGATCTGGAGGGAATTTGTAGGAAATTCAGCAACCCAGGTGTATTAAATCCCAGTGGATTGATCTGGGTTTTCTGGTTCATAATGGATCCATGAAGACATAAAAAATAGCTCAGGTATGAGTTGCAAATGGGTTGACAAAGAAAGAGGTCAGTTTGCATAATCACTAAGTTACTTCAAGCCCAAACCACAAAGCCCAACAACCTTCTGCTCCTCCCAAATTGTTGTCTGTGATCTACTGTGTAGACAGATTGATGACTAGATTAAATTAAAAAGGTTGTTTAGGGTCACAATTTTAATTCCCACCCACAGAATTTGGCCAGATTTGGGTTGGAATTTGTTTTCTGAAAAACACTGGGTGTGTTTGGATTCAGTCTCTGGTGACTGGGAACCACTGTATGATGGAATTGTTCTCCATGAGCCACTGGGCTGTCAGGACACCACAGCTGTTCTGTGAGCTGCATGTCCCTGGCACAATTAAAATAGCTGAAACTTTGGCTTTTAATGCAATCCAAAGCACTAGAATTTAGGTTTTAGAATTAAGCACCTTAGAATTTGACATTACTGAAGAGTGTTTCCCTGCAAGAAAATAACAGATGCTTTGAATTATTGTATTTATTCTGATCTCCCCACCTGACCGTGGTGAATTCTGACTTCACCACACAACTCCTGACAATGACTCGCAAGCCCCAAGGCAGGCCAGTACCTACAGCAGATGTGCAGAGTTGCAGAGGACTCCTGCAGCACACAAGTGAAAATCTGCCTGAGCTGACTGTGCAACACAGCAACAGCCTTGTAATTAACATCTGTGCTCTGCCTGATAGGTAGGGCTACATCTACCAACACAATAAACCACTCAGCAAAATGCTGAGCAACCTTCCCATGCAGCTGCCTCAGAAGGCCTCAGGGGTGTTGGTGGATCCTGGGGCACTGAGTGCAGGGGTGTTAGGGCAAGCAGGGCCTCCAAAATGCCCTAAGGTACCCTGTCAGGTAGGGCAAGAATATCATTATTTACTGGTGTTTGGTTTGACTTTAGGCTCTGATGAGACAAATTAACAACATCACAGCCCCAAATCAGCCTTTTTTTATCTTTTAAGACTGCCCTTCCCCCAATGACACAATGCAAAAAGCTTTGGTAATTATGCAGGAGCCCATCTTCAGCTGCACAGTTCTGCCTCCCCAACCAGTGCTGCCAGGCTTTCTCCTCCCTTGTTACCCAGCCAAGTTTCCTTTGTAAGTCCTCTTAATTGGCTCGTTAGTGTAACCTGAGGCTACCTGTCCTGCTTGGCTGATTCACTAATGAGGTTCAGCTGCCTTTCTTAGACCCAGACAGGCTGGAGAGGGATCTGTAAAACCTGGTCATGGGGATTTCAGAGCTGTTCCCTCCAGTCCCTTGGTAGCCCAGCCTCTCTGGCAGCAATGTCACTGGCGGCTTTTGCACAGGCAGACATCTTAGGTGCTCCCAGTGGGCATTACTCCTCTATTTAGACAGGGACTTTGTCCCTAAAAACCCATCTGTTAGTACATCCTAATAAACAGATCACTTTTAGTGCTTGCTGCTGATGTGCTTGTAAAACCAAAGAAAGGGCCACTGTGCTAATACACAGGTTACAAATGCTACTTATAAAATGCTTCCCTGGGCATCAGAAAGAACAGAAGTAAGTTCAGAGTAACTGTATATTGGGGTTTCTAGGACTGAGTTACCAAGACCAGCATTAGGCCTATCAAACTTTTGATACCTTCTGGTGATCACTCTTGCCCTAGGCCTTCTCAATACACATCTCCTTCCGAGAGTCATTGGGTGGCACAGAGTGCTGCGAACACTAAGGAGATTGGACTAGCTGAGCTCCTTGCACAGGAAAGTAGGGATGGTGACTCTGGGCACAGCAATACCGTCCAGACCTACCTGATGGGCAGTTGCACTCTACAGTTCTGTCAGGACAAAGGTTTGACCTTTCCATGGGCTCAGTAGCTCTATTACTGTATTTTACTACTCCCTGGAGTCTTGAGGGCTATGTGGTGAGGAGCTCACTTGAGACAGGCCAAGCCGGGGCTCCACCTCTTTCTCTCCTACAGCTGGTCTTGGGGAGCAGCTCTTCTGTTCATTCAAGACCAACAGTGAAAAGGTTGGCAGAGTCCTGGTAGCTTGCAGCTGTCTAAGCCAAACCTACAGGAAGAATTTGAGCAACCAGGCTCATAGCAGTTGTAATAAAACAATTTTCCTGCCACCAATTTTTTGTTGGAAAAAGTGGCTTTATCACGCTAATAGAGTCTTAAATAGCTTGCAACATTAATTGCTGCAATTTAAAAATATGATGTGAGAGGTCATGTGCTTGCTTGGACTAATAGCAAGAATTTTTCATAGTTGATTAACAGACATCAGTTAGAAACAAATGAGGCAAATTTCCTTTTGTGCTAGTTGATCATTGGAAGCACCCATGTGCTGCAGCTACAGAAATGGCAATGTGATGTTGGGGTTTGTCAGATGAAGGCCTTCTTTGAAGAGAAAGGAAGCATCCATGCAAGATGTCTGTCTGTAGCGGTCCCACTCCAGTGAGTCATATCCGAGAAAGGTAAACTTCAACCAAATGATTAAGGGAAAGTGCAATGTACTGTAAGAGAGGGGACTTGAAGAGTTTGGCTTGTTTAGTCTAGCAAATCACAGACCAAGAGACGATCTGATTGCTGTCTAAAAATACCATCTGGGAGTAAAGAGCAGAGAGAGAGTAACTTACTGACTAAAAGCAAAACATACACATTAACCATGCATTAATTTAGGCTAGAAATAAGATGGCATTTGTGATGGTTTGACTCTGGCTAAATGCCAGGTATCCACCAAGTTGCTCTATCACTTCCCCCCCCTCCCTTTCCCCTTGTTTTCTCAACAGGGTAAAGAGGGGAAAGAAGATAAACCAACCCTTGTGGGTGAAACAAAAGCAGTTTTAATATAAGCAAAATGAAGCAAAGGTCCGCGCGCAGAAGCAAAAGCAAACAGATTTATTCTCTACTTCCCATGGTCAGGCAATGTCGGGCCTTCTCAGGAAGCGGGGCTCCCATACACGGAGTGGTTGCCTCGGAGGACCAAGGGTGACCCCACCCCCTCCCTCCTTTCTCCCAGCTTTATACTGAGCACACGTCGTATCGTATGGAATATCCCTTTGGTCGGTTTGGGTCAGCTGTCCTGGCTGTGTCCCCTCCCAAGATCTTGCCCACCCCGTCCCACTGGGGGAAATGTCAGAAAGAGCCTTGGTGCTGTGTAAGCACTGCTCAGCAGCAGCCACAACACCAGGGTGCTGCCAACACCCTGCCAGCTCCAGCATGAACCACAGCACCGTGAGGGCTGCTATAGGGGAAAAACAATTCCAGCTCAGCCAGACCCAGTACAGCATTTAACCATTAAAGCAACAAGATTCTGGAACAGAGCAGCATTCATGTTAGAATAACAGGAGCAAAAATACTCTCCATTTAAAGATACGGCTTGAAGCATGTGTGAAGGAGATGATGTGATGTAGTGTCCTCTGCTATCAAGCCACAGGACTTGGTGACCCATCCAGTCTCTGCCAGCCCAGTGATCCTGTGTTCCCACGTAGCCATCTCTATCATCATCCAAGAGGAAATATGCACTGGCTGAAAAGTTGTTTCTCTTAAGATGCCTTCTGGTTACTCACTGACCTGTGACCAGACTCACCTTTGAACCAGAGGGCAAAGAGCACTTGCTAGAGAAAGGAAATTTTTTCAAAGCCTGGATGTGTCTGTAATATAAATTGGCAGTTCCTACAAAAGACTGGAATTTAGGGAGGTGCAAAGAGGCATTAAATATTTCAATACAGAATTAAGCTACTTACTAAAGAGGCTTGGAAGGGGTATAAATTCTCATGCTCAAGTGTATTGGTGAAACTCTGCAGAATTTGGATTAGGCTGAATTCTTGAGTAGATGTTGTGGGGTAACTTTATCCCTTGTTTAGCTCCTGTAAGTCTTAGTGCATCTTCACTGAAGCGCTTGATACTGGGCACTGCCAGAGAGAAGGTTTTGGATTAGATTTCTTGGGCAGCATGGAAGTCCCCAGGGTCCTGTTATTTCCAACTCTTTCACCCCACAGCAACCTGAAAGTTATACATGGCAGGAATTTCATCAGCTTTTGAGTTCCAAGGGTTGATCCTGTATTGCTTTTAAGGAAGGTAGAGCCTATCATTTGACAAAAAGTAATTCTTTCTTTTCTGTCTGCCCTCTGGGGCAGTGACTTTGGTTCTTACTGTTAGAGAAATACACACCAGCTACATCTGCCTGATTCAACAAAGCTGTCCAGGCAGAAGACCCTTCGTGCCATAGCTCACAGAAAGGGGAGTAGGGGCCAGCCTGAGTACTGACACCAGAAATGATCTGACTGTGGTCTTCAAATGTATAGCTAATAAAAGCCTGACCCTGCGCTCCCAGAAGCAAGTAACAAAACCCTCCCTGACATTAGTGGTGTAGGGGCAAGCTCCCGGCGTGCTCTCGGAACAGCTCTTACAGTGCTGTGGGTGTTACCACCCTGGTCACCGAGGTGGGTCCCTGCTGCACCGACCACCACACAGGGCAGCTGCCTGCCTGCCATCCATCATCTGGAAGAGCTGCTCTGCTAAAAGGTATGCAGAGCTGGGCTAAAGGTGTGTTCATTTCCCTTAGATTTTATTTTTGGGATGGCAGATTCAGTGCCCCAAAGGCTAAAGCAGCTGCTGCCTTTTGGGAAACTCCAGTGAAAAGTAATATCTCATCTCCAGGAGAAGACAACAGTCACACAGTACAGCACATCAAGCACTGGCTTTCATCATTTCAGCAAACACCACTAAATCACACAGCACATCATTTAAAACAAACACTGTATAAGGGCTTGTACAATAACAACACAAAGCAGCTCTTAAATTTCCCTGGTGTCAAACCAAGCCAGTTGTTTTGGCAAGACTCCAGCTTCTAAGGTGCACAGAGTGTGAAAGTGTCTCACGGCAGACAAGCCTGGAAATACAGTCCCAGCATTTCCTTCCTCCTACTTGTCCAACAGAGGACAAGATTTCCATGGACAAGAGGGACTGTGGTAGACAAGAGTCATACTGAAATCATTAAACAAATAATTGCAGGGCCTGTCCTGATTTCAAGCTAAATGGCATGGTCTTCACCTCTCCGTCTCTCTGGTCAATTTTCTGAAAAGTCCATGTAACAGTGAAGGTGAAAATCCATACGGAAATTGCACGAGTGATTCACAGCAGTTGGTGTTGCCTTTGCAGGAAGCGTTGAACTCCAATATCCCTGTTTGGCTGCAGAGAGAAGTGCTGTTGGCTGAAAATGCTGAGTTTTGGATATAAACCTGTCTGTCTCACCTAGTTTCTACCATGGATTAATTGCAGTCATTTTCAGCTGGATAAAATATCTGACATTTCTATCCTAATCTGTTCTCCAGTATTGTTCCTAGATCTTTGTGACTGACAACTTTGTCTGATAGATGAAGTGCTTAGTCCACACATAGAAATCACGTCACCTTCACCTGAAACCAAAGGAACAATGGCATTATTAAATTGCCACAAACTTACTGCCCTTGTGACTATATGTGATAAAATTTCCTTTGAGTTCAGTGGGAGTGCTGTTAGGATGTCACAGTACGCTTTGGAAACTGCTGTCCCATGCTCCAATTTAATATGTCCCAGCCTCAGACAGGTCTCACTCCTCTTCTGCTTACTCCCTAGTGCCACCGTTAAGAAGACTTTGGGGATCTTCCTAAGCAGTGAATAACTCTTTTGTGAACTTCTGCTGCTGAAGAGGGGGCAGATGTTGATCTGTAAGCATCAGAGCATACACATCCATAGTTACCTGACCAGACCTGATGGTTTGCATTTATTATTATTATAAAGTTCCTCTTTCTGGAATGATGCTGAACAATTTAATGTTACAGACCAGTTCTGCTGTCTGGTAAATTGTATCTAGTCATTATACTGCTTTTCTCGTGTTGAAATGGATTTTGCCATTGACGTGCTGGGATACTAGCTGGGCACAGACTGCTTTGGAATAGCAGTAATTGAAAAATCCTCTTGTGTATGTATTACTTGGTGGCATTTTTTATTCATTCTTGTTCTTTATAGGTGGTGGAGCAGCACTGAGTTGCCTCAGGCATGTATGGGAACAGATCCTGAAAAGTCTGAACGAAAAAGCATCCCTACCCAAAACGATATGACTTGGGAATTCTGCTTTTCTTAAGGCATAGATAAAGAGCAAATATGTGATTTCTAGACTGTTTACCTACAGCAATTAGTCCTGTATTGATATAAGATTAATCACTTCTTTTTAGTGACTCTTCAGTAAGTTTTGTTCTTTTCCAGTATAGTTTGGTGGGTGAAATGGACTTATCCCATGTTAAGAAGAACCATCGTGGTGAAGCCACTCATAAGCAATTATAATGTAAAATAACAGCAATGAACTCAAATTGCCCCTCACTGCCCATCACTGCTCTGCTTTTTATAGTAATAATATAGTCCATTAAAACCTACAATCACTGTAATGTTTATGCATTATTGGGGAGATAAATTGCATAATTCTCATTTTGCAATTTAAATGTAATTATGAGCTTACTAATGACTAAAACCTGAATTTGCTAGACTATCAGTTTTTCTAACACTTGCCAAAATTATAGGTAATTACTTAGAGCTTACAATAATTATAAGTCCATCTTTTAAATAATTAATGTGCACTTTCATGGTACAAAACAGCTAGTAATCAAACGACCTCTGGCTTTTACAGCAAGCCCATGCAATTAGTCTTATTGTGTAGGTCTATAGAAATGTACCCATTACAAGAGCCTGTTAAGTTGGCTGGCTTGATATTGATGGCTGTTGCATTTTATGGTACCAGACAATGATTAAAACACAACGGCCTTTAAAAATGTGGGTGAGGACAGAATCTCAGTGCATTTTCTGAGCCACGGGATGCAAATCCAGGAAAGTAAATACAGGTGAGAGGAGTTTGAAGTTACGTTCTGTTGTCTTTTGGACTGTCAGATATTCTGCTGAGGGGATTTCTCAAGTCCATTCATCTTTTTCATCCTGTGACTCAGATCATTAGCCCAAGAAGGAACCGGCAACCTGTCCTGGGGGGGTCTGCGTTGTATTAGACCAATTACTTTTATTGTGGTAGCACTTATCAGGTTGCCTCATTGCTACCCTGGGGTAGGAGCTGCAGAAGCACAGTATAAATGTTTCTATCTCTGGAGTCTCAAAATTTAATGGGATGTCAGTGGGAAATAGATACCTAACTTGTGAAGCCCATAGGTGTCTGCTTGCCAGATGCATCCAGTCCGAATTGCCTTAACTTCTGTGCTTAGCATTACCTGGTGGTGAAGCTTTCTTGACAGCCTGGAGCCTGTGTACAGAAACCAGAAGGCACAGGACTGACTTGTTGGCTTAATCCGAGCCCATGTGCCAAAAACTTTTGTAGTTCTGCCCTTTTTTCCAGCAGTGAACCATATCTTCTCACTTTGCATTTTTAAAGTCCAAATAGAAGGTCTCTATTATATAAAGCTAAAGCTGGTAAGATCAACGATTCCAGCATTTGCTGTTTTCTCTGAAAACCTGTCTACTAGAGAAAGTTTTATGATATTATTTTCTTTGAAAAAAACAAAACAAAAGAACAAAATGAAAAAACGCTGTGGAAGGCAAAATTAAACTTTAAAATCAGCATCGGCGCTTTTAGGGTCAGTGTATGAATCTCAGCAGTGGAACTACTGCAGCATGGTGTGCTATAAATATAGTGCTGTCTTCACAGTATAAGTTAAGTGTTTTTGTCAAACTCTTGTCCTCAGCCCAAGAATCTGCCATTTGCCTGCCCCATCTCAACACACCGCACCTCTCCTCCCTGAGCCCCAAAACCTGTAACAGGCAGCAGTGTGTAACGGCTGCTTTCTGACAAGCCATCACTGTACATTCTGATCCCACCTGTGGCACCAAAATGTGACAATGAGTGAATCACTTAACCTCTTTGAACCCTAGTTTACCTGTCTCTAAAATGAGAATTATGGTAACAGTTACCTAGCACACCAGGGTGATGGGAGGATTAATTAATGTTTATAAAGACTTTGAGGTCTTCAGATGAAAATTGCTACAGTATATAAGTGCAAAGTAATTATGATTATCATAACTTTCATTTGCATGTATAGACTGTAATTAGCTGTGAATTGTATTGCACTGACTGTGAATATTTTAAAGCTCGCTTCATGAAGGTGTCACTTTAAATGTTTTTACATTTTGCATGTAATGATACCAAGGTTTAGCTGCTTTTTCCCTTTCCTTACCCTCTGATAGTGATACATCCTACAGTGTGGTTTATTTGAATGTAAAGTAGCCTATTTCTCATCCTGTTTTACTTCATTTTAGAACAGGATAGGATAGGATAGGATAGGATAGGATAGGATAGGATAGAGTTCTCTGTTGATTAAGGAGCTTATTTAACACTGCAGGATGCTGCCCTGGCAGGTGCCTCCTGTGCAAACTGCAGGGTTTTTAGGGCACCTTCAAACTGCCCCAGGCACAGCAACACTGTAGATGTGATGGGGGTTATGTGTATCCCTAGCTCTTGTGATTGCTCTGTTGAGACCCACTCCATATTTACTTTGTGACTCCACTCCTTATTGAACGTAGAAGGATCCTCATTTTCTCCTTTTCCCTTCATGCCTTGCAGCATAAAGGATTAAGGAAGACTAGAGACTCATTCTCTGGGCTTGTGTCCTTTCAAATGCTTCCCACGTGTCTCTTTAAGCCTTGTTTTGCAAACCCATGTATCACGTGTGATAGCTACTCATGTTTCTAGACATATTCTCAGGCTGAATGCAAGAGATCATCCTTGTAGTAATTCCTGTTCACTTGGAACTGAATGGATCTGGGAAAAAGAGACGTGTCCCTCAGGTTGTTTCAAGACTCAGTGACAATTGCAACCAGGTTTATCCTACTCAAAACTGGAGCAGTTAAGTTAGGAACATGACTACCATGGAGATCCCTCTCTAGTATGGGGAAGGAGGAGGACAAGCCAGACCTTAGCAAGTACTGCTTGCTTGCATATGTTATATGGGGAGCCATGTTGCTCTAATTTAAATGTCTCACTTAAATGCTTAAAAAAATCTGAGCATCCACTTTATTGCTCTGCAGCTTCTGAAAACATGGACATCTAAATTGCTTAAATGTCTGACATCTGTTCAGTCTGATCTGTGCATACATCCCCTTAATGTTGGAGATGGGAGCAGGAGCTGAAGTACTGTTTAGTAGATGTTCCCCTGAGACTTGGAATTTGTCTTCTAAGAACGTAATGAGCAATAGATTTTTATGATCTGTGAATCCCAGGAAGTCAAAGCCATTTTGTTTAGTTTGTGACCCCAAACCCAAGGCCCTGTCTTTGGAGCGTATTTGAGTTTTTTATTTTATGCTGTGAAAGCAAAAGGAATTGTGCTTCTTAAAGCAAACACTGAAAACCACACTTAAATTAACATCTCTTAATTAGGCAAAGGAGAAGTTGTTGTTTGTATTGCATGTTGGAATTATTCATGTGTTGGTAGAAGGCAGGAGCTGTAGCTCCTCTGTTACTTGGGCCCGATTCAGCACATGTGCTGTGCTGTCCGGGCAGTGCGAGTCCCCTCAGGCTCCCTTTCATGATGGTGGTCACTCTGTAGCCAGTTGAGCCCCATGTGTAAGGCCTGCCTGCTGCTCAGCCCTTGCAGTGTTGCAGCTAAGAACCAGTAGGGTATGTCCAATCAAGTGTCATATTCTCATAGAAGTTTCCTATTACTTAGTTTCATAGTCTGGCCTCCGGAGTTTTGCTGAAGATGGTGGAACGCTGTAGTAGTCACTTAGCAGCACACCACAGGGTGGATTTCTGTGATGACTTTGAGGCGATACAGAAGACCACTTGAATTTGTTGTCAGGGAAATGTTCTCCAATGCTTGAGCTAAGTTTACAGTTGACAATGCTATCCATCATTTCAAAAGTACCTTGAAAAAACTCACAGTGCCTGCAGCAGTATCTGAAACTCATAATCTTCTAAATGTGTTTGTCCCTCTGAGCAAGGGAGGCACAGTGCTGTCATCCCACTGTTACCAGGGGAGAGCAGAAGCATAAGGAGCCTGTGGAAGAGCACGTACTTAAGACAGAGCAGCGCTAAGGGGAGAGGAGGCATCTTTAAAACACTTAAAAAGTGGAAGAGAGTAATTTGTCCTTGTTGTCTGTAGTAGATAGAACAAGGACATTTAGGCTTTATGCTGCAGCCAAGGAGATTCAGATTGCCTGCTAAGAAAAGTTTTTAATGAAATATATGGTGAGGACTGGAACATAAGGCCTTGGGAGGCCCCGCATCCAGGGCAAGTGAGTGTCTCCGAAACAACACTGGGATATAGGCAAATAAGTAAGGGGATGGATTATATGTTGTCTTGAAGACACTTCTAGCCCTGTAATTACAAGACGGACTGGACCGCTCATGTTTTGAGGTCCAGGTTGGCTTCTAATACCAGGATTTACCCTTTTCACATTGCTGAAAAATGTGTAATTTATATATCAATTCTCGGTAGAATTTTATCATAGGGTGATTAATTCAGGCTAAATTCAGGCATCTAAATGAAAAGAGCATAGAGCACAGCAGTTTGGGCCAGGTAGCTCAGAAGTGTTTGAAGATTTTTTTCTTTTTATGTTTTGAATAGCAGTTTTGGGGTTGGGAGTCTCCATCTGGTTCTGCTACCCTCAATGTGAGCTACTACTGAGCACAGCAGTGAGCTCCCCAACAGGAAAATTAGCTGGGGACTGTGTCTTCCTCCATTATAACAGCAGTCTGGGTACCCCTAATGTTTTAACCTCCAATGAAAGAAAGAATCCACAATGGAAAATGTTTCTCCTTCTTTAGGCTTTTCCTGAAGGTATGAGTCAGCTTTCCAAAGTGATAACTGAAACCTGAATCTTGTTCATTTATTTGAAATGACTCCAGGAAATCAAGTTATCCTGCAGGTCTGTTCATACCAATATGTGCTTAGCTTCTCTTCCTCTGCAGCAAAGTACATAGTGATAACCTTGTAGGAAATGTTTGGATATCTCCCAGTAATAAGGTGGGCGTGTGTCCAACATGCAGCGCTGGCTAAAACTATTTAGTAGGCTCAAGTGTAGTGATTGAAAGAAATCAAGAGCTGTTTACTGTATCCGTAAACGTGAATCAATGGCTTGTTAGTTCATGCCAGTCTCATTAAAGTTAACTGTATCTGAAAGAATGAGTGATTTTATGGTGATGGATAATCCGCCTAGAGTACGACGTTATTAGAAAAGATGTAGAACCTGGGAACACAGTAAAAATAGTACGTTTGGGGAGATAACACTTTTGTAAGCAGAATGCATTTGCAGGTAATTATGTATGTTGAATTACTGTGGAGAGAAAGAGCATGAGCATCAGCTGACCTAACCTGGCATAGTTTTGGTGATGGAGGGATTTACATCTGCTGAGGATCAGGGTCTGATCCAAAGGCAGAGATGAAGTCTATGAAGAGACTTCTGGTGGTTTCAGTGGCTCAAGGATACGAGTATATAAACTCACCCCACTCAGCCTCACCACACAAACAGTATTGCCTTAAGTGTGAATATTGCTCTTCTGGATAGTTGAGGCTACAGTGAACATCTTAGAACAGCTGAGCACCTCATCTTCCTCGATGTGCTTTATTCACAGCATGTTCCATCTTAATCCTGCTGATGCTGCGTTGATATTTAGGTAAATCAGAGACAAAAGAATTAGAATAAAAGGTGGGTCCAAGAAGAAAGATCTTCCCCAATTCCCTCTATTAGATTTCCTTATTGGCTCATCCCTTGGAGAAGTTAAGATTCTCCACATAAAATTAATTGTCTAAGGATGGCCATACCAGATAAGAGATTCTCCTCTCCAAAAACATGACCTGGTTTGGGCTTTCTTTTTCCACGTGCATGGCTTGGGCTATGAAGACAGTGCAGTGTCATGCCTAACGAGTCCCATTTCTCTGCTGTACAGCAGGAGATGTGTTGCTCCATTATATTTTCTAAAGGGGGGGCTAGGAGCCACCTCTCTGTGTTCCTGGCATTAGGTATGAGATAAGAAGAATATATACAAGCATGGTTTTTTAATTTGCACTCTCCCAAGCAGACTGAATGAGAGTAATTCTTTGGGGCATCAGTATTCAGATCACATCTTCATACAAACAGGTCTGTTGTTGCTGTAATTAGACTTAGTTTACAAAATCCTTCACTAGCATTTTACAAACCAGCTGGTGATTTTTTAAGTGCCCAGTTACCTTGAAGACAAAATCATTGAAGTCTCTCACATTAGAGGCCTGAGCAACTGTAACTTTAAAATCTTACCTAAGAGTGGTTAGCCTCAGTCAGACCCAAAATCTAATCAGACAGATAGCTGTGATTTATTATCTGACAGATAATAAAGGATGCTTAAGAAGGACTGTAAGAGAGAAGTCAATTTAGGATGACCCTTTCCCTGGTACATCCTCCCACCTCCAGGCAGTTGGTGGTTTAAAGACATTCTGACTGCTGGAACAGGCAGTGCAGCCTCAGCAGCACAGTGCTGGACCTGAACTGGTTCCTGCAGACAAGAGAATTTAATGTGACATCCCCATTGATACAGCTGCCCTGCTCCATGCACATAAATTAGTATCTCTGCTCACTAGTTGCAGGCTGAGAAGATATATAGGTACAAGTGTGGCTTGTAATTAGAAGTGACAACCCGTGGCTCTCCTCTCCACCTCCAAAACCTGCTACAACCCCTTCACCGAAAGCCACTGGAACAGTGGAACTGTCCCTTTAATTGGAAACGTATTAATAAATCCATCTTGTTCTCTAATCCCCACACACATAGTACAGTAATTCATTAGCACAGGAAGAGGCAATTTAGATTTCCTCAGATAATAGCAGCTGTCACTAATCAAATTAAAGGAGGAAGTGCAAATCTGAAGTTGGGCAAACTGGTCTGGCAGGGAGGAAGGTGACAAGCTGGTGTGAAAGATCTTCATCCCAGCTGGAAGAGTATGGGGGCTGCTGGCAGAGATAATTCCCAGGGGCATCAGCAACTACCCACTGAAAGAACTGCCCCCATGCAGGGACAGACTGTGGCCCCACTGCAGTCCCCTTGTCTAGAGCCTGAGAGAGTGCTCCTGCTGGTATGTACAACGTCACCGGGGCTTTGAAATGTGCAGAAATAGCTAGTGTACACAGTGCTTTGTGCAAAACCCCCTCTGTTAACAGAGGAACATTGGGTTTTGAACCATGAATATATTTTTCAGAAATGATCAGGCTTCACTTGCCAAGGGGTGTGCTCACATCCTCCGTGGAAGCCTCTCAGGGATGCTACACTACCTGGGCTACCAGAAAAAAAGGAAGAAAAAAAGTTGTACTTAGGTTTTCTGAGTGAAGAATACTAGGTTTGTTTTCTGGTTTGTTTTTCTTTAATATGTTGATGGTTCAGCTGGTACTTGTGCTAAGCAGCATGAGCTGTTACTGACATCAGCACTCAGCAGCGATGGAGGACCATCCAGGCTGGGTGTGCCAGCAGAAGCTCCAGCAGAAGCTCTAGCTCAGGGCCTTCTCTCTGACAGGTGTCAGAAGCAGATACTTTAGACTGTAAGTGTTGAAACCCCCGACAGACAGATGAGGAACAAACGCCTCGCAGGAGCCCACACTGAAAGAAAACATTAAGATCTCTTCCCCCATTTTGACAGCCATCAACTTTAGACAGCCATGATAGGCATATGTATTTCCAATGCCTTTTCACATCTTCTTTGCTTTTCCTTTAGGAACGTCCCATGACAATGAGTGCTGTAGGCTAATCACAGTAGAAAAATATTTCTTTTTGCTGCCTTTGAATTTTTCTCCTTTCAGCTTCTTTGAATGCTCCTCACTGGTGTGCTGTGGTAAGAACAAAAGGTCTCATAATCCCTTTTCCAACCTCCTTTTAATGTTATCTACATGTATTGCAGCCCTTCCTGTTTGTCGCCTTTGTGAAGCAGTGGCTTGCTGACTGGTCCTTGTATACGACGAGGTATTTTGTTAGTTGGTTTAGCTCCGTGTGAAGGATGGGAGGATCAGGGCCATGGCCAGGCATTGCAGGGGATGGGGGGGCAGGTGTGCAGGGCTCTGACCCTGGGGTGGATATTTGCAAGCTGTCTGCAAAAAAAGGATTCTCCAAGTATCTTCCTGGTTCAAATTCTGATAAAATTGATGAAGTCTCTCATGTTTTGGTCGTGGTGTAAGCAGTTAAACTTATGGGATAAGAGAAGAAACATGAGGTAGCCTGTCCGCAGGCCTCGCTGCCACTCATGCCGTGTGATTTCAGCCATTCCACACTTGCGCCACGTGCTCTCCCCTGAAGCAGAGCAATTTTGTAGGTTTGCCTAATGTCCAGCCTTGTCTGTGTGTAGTGAAAGCAGGGGATCAAAGGAATGGAAGTGCTCCCTTCGCTAGCACTTCAATCAGTAATATGAGTAATTAAAATATGAATTAATCTAAGGAAGATGAAAATGCAGATTTCGAATAGGAGCCGTTGGAGTCACCTTGAACTTGTGCTTAGTGCTGTTTAGCCTGGGTGATTAAAGACACAGTCTATTAAAAACCTTGCCGTTCTAATGTGAAAAACACCCTGTCAGCTGGGTGTCGTGCATGCCTGCCATAAGGAGTAAGCTTTCTATTGACTGGCTCGTCTATTAATTCAGAATAACTTAATAGTGTCACTGTGAAGAAAAACAAACAGCACAATTTTATGTGGAAAGGAGAGCCAGTGGGAGCCTGTTTCTTCCCAGCACGGTTATGATGATAGGGAAGACAATAGCAATTATCTTTGCCTTTGTCCTGAGCTGATTGTCTCAGGCTCAGACACTACTGGCGGATTGTTCGGCTACTGCAGTTTGTGCTTTAGGAGGGAGGAATGTGAACGCAGTGAGTGGAAATTAATGTCATGGGGTCACCACTGGACTGTGAAACTGTCTGAGCAACTGTCCACGCAGCGCTGGTGATGTCACCTGTGCGATGGCAGATGTTTCTTGGTGGGCCCAGAAGTGCAAGACCAAGTGCTTTGGCCCCACATCGGGGACAGGGGAGCCACCCTCCCATCCTGCCCGTGCCCTCAGCTCCCCTTGGCTTGAGCCCAGGCAAACCTTCCACGTTTCTTTCCCCATCTGTAGAGAGGTCACAGGTGTGACCCCTTTGCAAAGCACTGCAGGATGTTCAGATGAAAAATGGTTGTGGAAAACCCAGGCAGAGCTACTGGGGGCCTCCCATCCTGCAAAGCAGGGACCTCGCCTGTGGCACTGCACAGGACACCCTTTGTATCAGGCAGGGCCTGATACCTTGGCATTGGGCTGACAGGTCAAGACCATTGGTGAATTTATCACAGCTTTATTTGGAGACAGATACTGCAGCACCCCTGGGACAGCATTCACAAACCAGGCTCTGACTCCATTTGAAGATGGAAAAACAAGGTGGACTATGTGGGAATCCCTGCTGCTTTTTTCTTCTCTGAGTGTCAAAGCCCTATTTCTTGGTCAAACTCCTAGGGGGAAATGGGGTGAGTTATTCAGAGAAAGGAAAGGAGATTGTAGGAATAGAGGAATATGTGATTGTGGTAGATGGTGTTTATACATCCTTGGCCATAATACTCTGTCTTCAAAAAGGGAGCTACTGTGTCAGGTCCAACCCTTGGGAAGGATGGGAGACTGCTCCTTCCCAGAGTGTGCTGGGGATGTTTGTGAGAGACCTTTGGGGCAGGACTGAGGCAGAGCCGAGCATGGGGAGAGCCCAGAGTGCAGCAGGGACCTGGTAACCATGGGGTCAGGGCCAGTGCTGGGCCGTGGTGATGGAACCCAAAAAGACTTCCCGGATATCCAGACCACCCGCACACCATTGTCTGCATGCCAGCAAGCTGCTGAGCATCATGCTGAGAGCAAGCCTCAAGGAGAAGGATCCATCCCCCAGGACGTCCACACAGTCCCGAGTATTGTGAAAAGGAAAGCTATTAGTTCTGTTTCCTATTTGCAGGAAACCTCACTGGGGTTGTTGAAGCCCTTCCATGGTGTCCCGGTAGAGTAGGTCTGGGCAGATCTACCTGAGGGATCTGACTGCCTCAGTTTCTGTCATAGCAATGTTTCTCAGCTAGTGTACAATACAATTTTAAAGAAAAATTCATTATATGCAGAAAATCCCATCCAATACTGGTCATTTTAAATGATACAGGGTATTCAGAAAACACATAGCTTATAAATACAGTCTATGTTTGCTGTACCTGATTGTCAGCCTTACCAGGCACTAAATCCCCAATCTCTTTTTTTTTTTTTGTCTTAGCATGAGAACCTCAGACTTTATTAACTCATCTAAAACATGTTCTGAAACATCTTTGCTGTGAACTGTTATTCCTTTCTGGTCCGGCCAGTAAATACCACCAGTGGAAGCACCCAAGCCTGTGGGGATGGTACCTCCTCTCTCCTGGAGGACAGCAGAAGTGATGAGTGCTCAGCTGGACTGTGAAAAATAGCATATTCTGTAAATTGAGGTATTTTTATCTCCTCACAAAATAAGGATGCCTGTGCTAGGTGGTTCTACAGGCAGAGGGCTCATTACTGCTGCTGCTTGACCATCCTAACGTGGGTGAAGACATTTCTAGTGGCTGTTGGGAACTCGCAGTTCTGGAATGCCAAACTAACTTTTATCAGAAGGAAACATATTCACACAGCAGCCATAGAGGTTTGGTATTTCCCACATATTCTAATAAGAAAACTTATTGGAAACAATAATGCACTGGGAGAAGTAATGCTGTTTATGACAATCAGCTGTATGTAAAAGAGTTTAATCACTTTTCCTCAGCTCTATTACTGATTATTTTTAATCATAACAGCCAATAAAGATTCAATGCAGTTTCCACTGATATGTGAAAGCTTCTTTTTAACTGTAGTTGATGCTGAATTAGTTCCTAAATAAACCTCTAGTCATCACTTGAAAGAACTGTGCTAAGTATATTATAATGGAACTCATAATAAACACATTTCTCTGAACTAATGCTATGGGATAAAACACATCAGGTTTCTGTGTTAACCACCCAGCCAAGAGAGACAGCTGGAATTGAAACATCGCTTCTGTCATTTTATACATGGGAGTGAGAGACACTTTCTCATTACAGGTACTTGGGCTATGCTTAAATAAAACACCTTCTGTTGGCTTGCCCTTGAACTCTGTCCCCTTCGTCCAATTAAGCAGAACTCTGTGAAAGAGAAACGTAGCTCAGAGCTCACCCTGCAAACTGTAGGGCACTGTAAAGACTCAGATCTAATCCTACCATCATGAGGGGTTTGAAAAGTTTAAATCAATTGTCTGTGGAAAATCAATTATGAAGCAGACCAGTTTGCCTTTGTGGCAAATGGAACTGATTCATCTGTGGAGTGCTTTCCTGTTCAGAAAGAATTATATTTGAGGTCTACAGCAGCAAATATTGGGAGAGGAACCAAATGACTTCCTACTTAATGATAAGCAAAGTAGCTTTTCAGACCACTGAGCTCAGTGCTTCAGCTGGTGATAGCAGTTCTTTTACTGTCATGTCTCTTGTGCTGACATGCTTCAGGCATTCTAGTAAATTCACTGATCCTTCTTCACCCTGCTATTTTCGTGAAAACATGAATTTGGTTGACAGTGCAAGTTACTGCATCATATACAGTAGCCCAGCAAAATCCCAGCTAGTAGTGATTTCACTTGAGTCCTTATTTAATAATTTAAAAATGTTGTTGAGCATTCGCGAATTGTCACTGACATCAAGGAATGTCAGGTATCGCTAACAGGAAAACTCTCATTAGCTTTAGTAACTTCAGAGTTAGATGTTAGATCCAGGTAAGAGTTAACACATCTCTGGATATAAGCACAGGACCTTCTTATTACAGAATATTGCAAAATACTGCTGCTGTCAAAGGCTTCCATACAGTGTGATTCTAGCTTTTCCTCTGTTAGGAGAAGAGACAACGAATACAGTGTTCAGTGCAGGAAATTGCAGTGATATAAGGGAAAAGGAATAAGGAAACATTTCCAGATATATAACCCTTTTGGATATACCATTCCAGACATAAAGAAAACAGTTTCATTATGAGAGTGATCAGACACGAGCGGAGGACCAGAGAGGTCATGGGATCTCTACCAATGGAGATATTTAAAACAGACAAGGTCCTTGGCAATCTGATACAGTTGGGTCCTTTGAGGAGGTTGACCTAAAGATATCTAAAGGTCCCTTCCAACCAAATTATTCAGTGATTCTCTTTCTTGCCTGGTCCCACATCCATTCTGCAGGCATTTAGTGATGAGAGAATGTATGACAACTATCATGATAAGCATTTCCTGGTTGGTGGTGTGCATTTAATACTCTCCAGTGCTTGAAGGTCACTCAGGACAAATAAGAATCCTCAAGTTAGTGTCAACAAGTTAGTGTCAACAGTTAAGTACTTTGATTTTCCTATGCATCAGATATCTCCAGGGGAGCAGAGGCAATGCTGTACTTCAAATTATTAAATCACAAGTTTGAACTGTGTATTTTTTTTCTCTGAAAACCCAGTGTTTACTCAGTGCCTGGCAATAGCTGAGTGTTTTGGCACTACAAATAAAAGATGGAAATGTGAACTGCTGTGAAAGACCAGCTTCACTCTGAGCATCTAGCAGTCACCTCTTCAGCTGCATTGAACTGTGCCCAGTCTTAGAGAAGAGATGAACCATGTAAATCCAAGAATAGAAAGCAGATTCTGGTCTCTTCTTTCACTTTCTTTCCTCCTTTCTTTCCTCCTTTCTTTCTTCCTCCTTCTTCTGGGGATCTTTTTCAGAACTGTGTGATACTTGATACCACACAAATGAGCAATAAAGCAAAAATTGTTGCAGAGCCATTTGAGTTATGGAGTGCCATGAAAGTTGTCATTTATATGCTGTTATTCAGTTGAGAGAGCTTGAATTAGGAGAAATTATCAATGGATTTCTACTGCTGGGGATGAAGTATGGAATTTAACATCTGATGGTGATAGGGAAAAGGAAGCACTTGAGCTTGTCTCCATTGCACAGGAAACACCGTCTTGCCATAATGTTATGCTGAGGCTGCAAGTACTCCTTGGCTGTCCAAAGTCCCAAAACAGGGAAGAAAGCAGTCTATCTGTTGGGTTAGATCAGGCACAGACTGTGCAAGTTGATGTACTGGTTGAACAGCAGCAGGATAACTCTTCAGAAATCCTTTTAATAAAAAATCAGTTCAGAAGGGAAGGGTGGTTATGGAACTGAAGAACTTGATCATATTTCTTGTCCTCGTTACAGCCTGAATAGTGATGGAGAAAGAGGAAAGGCAGAAGAGGATGAAAATCCACTTTTGAATGGTCAAGCAGCAGCAGTAATGAGAGATCTGCCCATAAAAACACCTAAATGGGCAGCCAGACTGAAAAACAGAGCAGACACCTCATCATGTAAGTAACTTGGTCATGCAGTGGGGAGGAGTTGAATAAGTGGCGATTCATGGGGAATGTTACAGTTTTTACTTTCCCACATCTTCCATTGTATTGTTGTATAAAGTAGTATTTTAAAACAATGCAGTTTTCACACTCTTTGCTCTGAGGTTCTTCAGGGCAGTGCCACAAAAATCCTGCAGAAGCCCCTTCTCTCTTGCTGCCTTTATTTGTGGGACTGTAGAGCAAACATCGTAATTACAGGCTGGTACAAGTTAAATTGATTGCCCACTAGTCTGTTTTTAATTAGAATCAAGCAAGCTTGGTAACCTTCTAACATGTCTAAGAAAGCTGGATGACTGTGTAAATGCACCCATGCATTTTATTGATTTCAGTTAAAAATTCAACCAACTCCTGAAATGAAACCTATGAAAAGCAAAGCAGTCTGGGATCTGAGAATCCCTTTCGCACATAGAGTATAAATGTTTCTAAACTTCTTATCCTCTGGATACAGAAGAAAGACAAGAATATTTAACAGTTAATACCCAGTATCTTACTGATTTTAGAGAAACAATTATTTTAGAATAGAGTGAGAGACAAGGTTTTATAATTCCATATTTCATACTGGAGATGCAACAGTCACCACCATGAAAGAATCTCTGAGACACAGAGGGTGAAATCCATCCCTCCTCCAGTTCAGAACACAATCTGTCCCACTGAATTTGAAGCCTGGCACAGGAATAAATGTCATCTAGTGGCTTCAGTGGCATTTGCAATGTATCTTGCATTTTCTGTCGTAATTACCAGAAAATACCAAGGTATCTCAGAAATCCTGGCATAGTATTGATTGGAAAATGCTGGAAGAGGGCTGAGTTTAAATGCAAGCCGTGTATCAAAGGAGTTGTTACAGCACATGCTGGTGGTGTGGAAGGGGCTTCGATGCAGGGCACTACCTCTGAGGAAGTAACTCTCAGCCCTCTCTTTGAGAGCTGAGACAAAGCCAAAGAATTACACATGAAGTGCTTTCCATTAAGGCATGCGTTAAACCAGTCCCAGTCTGGGCTTGATTCTGACACCTCTCTCCAGAGATGCTGTGATGGACATCAGGCAAGGTTGGGCCTGACTCGCATGCGGGTATACGAGATCACAGCTATCAGAAGTGTCAAGTCATATCTAGCTTGAAGCTCCTCAGAGTCAAGCTTTCCGCTGTCATGCCCCAAAATATTTCACTGAGACATGTTAGTACCTAAATACAGATTTAGATGGCTATCTTTTAAGCACCTAAGATAAAAAAATCAGGCTGCAGGTTTGATCTCCTGTGACTTGTGTTTCCTCTCTGCTATGATGAGTAAAACTCTCTGTGGCCGCTGTGGTCCCTGGAGGAGAAGCTGTCTCCTCTGTCTCTAAAACTCAGTTGAGACCTGGCCAGTGGCACAGAGCCCAGAGTCTTGTGAGGTTAAACTTTATAGCAAGGGATAAGAAATAGGAAATTCAGGCTGCCATGGGCATCTCATTCACTTGGCTTTTCTGAGACCAAACAACCCTTAACCCTCAGGGTTGAGGACAGGTTGCTGGTGGCTTTGTGATGTGATAACATAAAGGAGGGTAGGAGAGAGTGGTTCTTAGAAGGTAAAATCTGGGGAGCAGCGATGTTCTGCTGGTGGCCCGTGTCTTGGAGGGCCTTTTTGCAGTGTGCAGGGCCCGCAATCAAGGCCCCTGCTCCACAGTCCTGGCATGGTGCCTCCTCATGCCAGCATTGTAAGTCCACTCACAGCATCAGTGTCATTTTCTAAACATGAAGCAACGCTCCATTAACCATTACTACTGCTCTCTGCTTCCCCAGTTCCTGGGGAAAGCTTAACATGATCTCCCCTGTATCTCCTTCATGTTTCCAACTTCCCAGCAGAGGATTTCCTCTGTTTCTGTGGCGTATCTTCTTGGAGGTAGTGTTTTCTTCTTGTCCACTTTCTTGTACCTTCTTTTTAAGTGCACTTCCCACTCTGCTCTGCCATATTGCACCTCCTAGGCTGGCTTTTTTCTTCCCTTTTAATACTGGAAAAGTATCTTACCCTCATTAACCTCCTGGTTGGTAAAATAAGAGCCACAGCATGGGGACATTTATATGAAGCTGACTTACTATCCAAGGCTGGAATAACAAGTGTTTCTATGGGATGAGACCATAAGAAGCATGAGGGACAGGCACTAATTGCCCTTTAAGCAACTCAAGCCTAATACTCTCCTGCTGTTAATTCTTAATTTTCCTGAGCTCCACAGTCACCGTAGTAGCGCGTTTTGGGGAGGTCGGGGCTATATTGGCTTAAAAATGGTAAACACTTTAATAAACCAATTTTCACAGCCAGTGTTGGAAGTGCAACAAAGAGACAGACAGTCGTGTTGGGACGAGGGGCTGCTGTTCAGTCGGGGAGGCAGCTCTGTTTCATCTGCAAGGCGAAGTCCCTGTTGCTCAGGTATCTCCTCTCGCCTAATTAAATTGTCTGTGTGCTTAGGTGGAGAGAGATGCAAAGTGCAGAAACAGTGTACAGTGCTTACATAACCTAAGTGATTTCTGCAGCAATCATTGTAGGAGTTAGCTAATGGCAGGGTACGGGGGCCTCCTGCTGAGTTTCCATTACCTTGTAATTTTCAGCTTGTTCACTGTTGCAAGAAAGCCCCTCTGTCTTGTAATTCCTCCAGCATTCATGTCTCATCTTTTCCAGGCTTGAAGTACATAAGATGCTTTCTGCTGGGGGATTTATTGAGATAAGTTATTGAAGTCAAGCAGTGAGGCAAGCATCCAATATTATGCTATTCATCTCTGAATTTATGTTCCCACTTTCTTTTGAAGGTCTAATGTAATCACAAACAATTTGTTTTGTATATGTTTAAAAATTCATAATTTTCTTGTACAATGGAAAAAACAGCACTTGTAGCTCATTAGTGGTGGGATTCACAAAACATCTGGCTTTTCCTTTTGATGTAATTTCTGTGTGACTAAAATTCTGCCTTCATTTTGAGCAGCTCAAATGAGGAGGTACAATCACTCCACCAGAAACCCATTAAATGTGCCCATGAGTCAGCCTGTGCAATCTTCCAAGTGTATTTGAGAGAATTACAATCTTTTTTTAACTCTGGCATATTCTGATCAGCTTCCCAGGGTGTGGAGAACCCCTTTCTACTGACCCTCTCATAGGGAGGGTCTCTGCTCCTTGGCTCACTCTTTTTGCTTCTCTGTTAAACCCCCCAGAGCTCCCTATGCTCGGTGCTGTACAAGTGCCTCAGAGAAGAGTGCCTGTTAATGAGCTTCCCGTTTACAAAAAGTGAAAGAAAGGCAGTGGGATTGTCCCTACCCTACAGCTGTTGATGTTACAAGAGACATTAACGGCCTGATTTACAAGTATGCCAAGCACATAAAAACTCCACTAGGTAGCAGCTCAGTTCAGGGGAGTTCAGTGCTTCTGGAATAAACCAGACCCTGAGCAATCTGGCCAATCTCACTTGGGATGTCTGTGGTCAAGCTGGGAATTAACTGAGCCTTCTTCTTCCCATTCCTTTACCACAAGCCAGGCACTTATTTTTGAGGAGCTGACATTTGACTGTAAGCTCAATGTTCAGAAAGAATAAAAAGACCCCAGGAGCCACAGCAGATGAAGAGTCAAGTGCTGATCACAAGCAACACTACTGGTGTAAAGCATGGGCAAGGTCTTTAGGGCTTACTCCAAAGCACAGTGGAGTCAGAAAGAGTCTCTTCTAAATGTCGGGTCAGGAACTTACTACTGCTGTGTCAGATGTTAAAACTGTTGCCGCTGTGTACTGCTAACATAATAGTGATTTTCTTCCAGGGCAACAAATCACACTGCCCAGGTTGATAGGGAGGGAAATGTGACCAGACAACAAAATTGCCAAATTTACAGAAATGGTGAAACATCCTGGGTCTGCAATCATATATTAAGCAGGATGTATTTTCCTCTACACGGGGTTAACAATATTCTTGAGCTATTCAGTTGCTCCTGAGAAGAAAGGTGAGAAAGCATCCTGAGCTCAACAAAGCCACATTTCAGAGGAGGGTTGTCTGTCAAAGTGACTCAGCAGCAGCTGATAGCCCCTGATTCCACCTCCTGCCATGTCAGTGAGCCCTGTGCAGGTTTATGCATTTATCGAGCTTAACCCACTTCCAGCCTAGTGGAAACTTCAGAAGTTCAGTGAAGATCTGCTCCTGCCTGGGATGGTTGTTATAGGGCTCAAGCTGCAACTGAGCTCTTTGCATAAAGGTTTCTGTTTCCAAATAGATGTGCAAAACACTGTGGGGGCTGGCCTGTCACTAGGAGATGCCCACACTCTCCCTGAGATTAGCTACATCCTGCAACCACATTGCTTTGATTTACAGTTCATGTGTCTTTGGATGCGTAAATGTACGACTGCCAAGGCACAGCCACATACTGGTGGTGGAGGATCATCTGCCTCCAGTTTATACCTATTTCTGTTGTTACTTGTTGGCCTCCTATATATATCCTGTTAGTCTGGCAGGTTGCAGTTTACATTCCGAGGGAAAACCTCATTTCCAAAGTGCATCCACTGGTTGCAGTATCCTGAAAACAGGTTTCACTGGCGTGGCCCATGGAGCGCAGTCTCCAGCTGTTTGATCTCCCTCATGGCGATCATGTCAGACAGAAAAAATTACTTTCCCACAGGATTCTATCTTTGCTGTGGGGCAAAAGGGATTTACAGGCAGTAAAAAGTCAAGTTGAAATCAAGGTGGGCACTGGCTGCTGGTGGGCACTGGCCCAGGAGTCAAGTGCCAGGACCTCACAGCCATTCAGGTCAAGTACAGTGTGGACACAGTTAATGAGATATGGGTTTCTGGCTCCTATGGTCACTTTTTAATGTCTCTCTTGAAATATTCCAGCTAGTCAGGGGACATTTCTCGTCATCCTATGTTTGGGCTGGCTGCCTCTCCACTCTCTGTATTATCTTCAAATTATGACCAATAGGTTGTGTTAGAAGTGCTGTAGAGAAGCCAAGGCCGTTTCTTCCAGCCACCCATAGCTTCCCCTGCCAAGCCTTTTGCCAGCCCCGGGAGAAAATCAGTCCAGACAACCATGCAGCAGGGCTGGTAAAAGCCACAGAGCTTGGTTGACTTCAGTCCAGCTGTGGTTGGGGACACAGCTGAGGGTGGGTCTCCTCATCCCCCAGCCAGTCCCCACCATTTGGGAGGTTTTGCTGTATTTAGACGAGATTGAAAGGGCACCAACCGCAAAGCTAAGAAACAAAAATTTTAGCTGTGAACTTGGGCCATAATTTGGGAGCTGAGTTTATTCTCTTGTCATTAAATATGTCTGGAGGAGACTACTTATTCTATTTAAAAGATTTCTATGTGCACATCACACTTGTGTGCTCTAGTAAATCTTTCCTGATGTTTTTTCATTGCTGTTAGACACCAGCTACTCATGCACTCAGGCAAAATTTTTCCAAAAACTTTAAATAGTGTTATCCAGCAATGGGTTGAATAAGTTAAAATTCTCAGAGGCATTTTTGAGGTCAGAACAGAATTCTCCCAGTAGTGGAGCCTGCAGACACACACCATAAACTATCATGCACCATAATGTCACCTTTATAGGGACTACAATTACAAGTGGATTCAATGGCATACGATTAACCTGTAGTTAATATTTCTGTATAAAAATATGTCAGGAGACATCATAATCAGTTCACCAGTGATAAATTAACTATTATTTAAAAAACCAGGCTATATTGCATTTATACTAACCTGGTAATTTAAAAACACCTCCTGTTTTAAAAGAAAGCAACCCCATGTTTTGGTCTAAAATTTTGCTTTTCATAATTTCTTTTTGATGAGGCATGGAACTGTTGGCTCTTTTGTTACTTAGGAAACCTTCTGAAGTAGTGTCTCTCTACCTACCCCTAGCATTTGTACTCTGGGGAATTTCCTAAAGTTTCAGGAATGCACAAGTTGTTCTACTAAAACAAGACTTTAAGAACAGTGAAAATCTATGCACCAGGTTAAACCCTGATATAAATGGATGTCCCAGTTCTACTGAGGGCAACAGAGTTGCTTCAGTTATATTTACTCAGAACTTTCGTAATTTTTTTTGTAGCTCAAGGGTATTATTCCAAGAATATGATAAAACATCTGTTCTGAAAGTTTATCTAGTTATTTCTGTCTTACGTTACACATATTTTGGGATTCTCTGAATGCACTGTGGTTTTATTAGCCAAAATCTATCACGTTTTAAACAAAGTATAGCTTGGAAAAATTATGCTTCTATGTCAAGGGCTTCTAGTATTGGCCAGACCACACTCTAAGATCATTTAGAAAATCCTCGTTTCTGACTTGTCACAGAGGAGGTCATGTGCACTTCTGAGTCCTTTGATTTGAATGTAGCCAGGATGTCGTTTAGCCTGTTTGTATTTGTCACACTGAAGTCCTAGTCAGTCTTTGCTGCAAAAACTTGAGAAGTTTGAAACCGAAACCCATTTCCCCCCTAAGTCTGGGTCTCGTCATGAGACCTCAGCACTCCACTGCTTCCTCTGTCAACAACAAAATGTGCTTTCTTGAAATGGCTGCCACAGGTACAGGCACGGGACAAATCACACACCCGCGGGCAAGCAAAATCTCATGTTCATCTTCTCCTGGAACGGGGAGTGGAGAGATTTTCATGCAGCAGATGGTGAGGACATTGCGTCGTGTATCACCGGGGAGAGCAAACGACTGCTAGCTGTGGAATATAACAACCCTAAAAGGCAGAAAAATAAGAAAACTACTAGCATAGTACATTCTCCATGTGTGGTAGGCTTCAGATATCATTGTTTAATATTGAGGTCATCGTTATTTTGCTCCAACATGTAATAAACATTCATACGCCCTCTCATAGGCAGCAGACTCCCAGGATATGCAGAGCTGTTAGGTTCAAGCCTCCAGAAGTCCTGGGCAGTATATAATACATCTGTGAAATGTTTACAGCATATGGTGTGTGCGGAGTCAGGCTGGACGATCACCGTAGTCTCTTCTGGCCCTCAGGCCTATCAATCCCTGTTCACTCACGGCATGGTAGCCAGTCTGTGCCTTGGCACGGCTCTCGGTGCGGAAAGGGGAGGCCAGGGTTGGCTTTGCAGTTGAATTAGCAGTTTTGTACAGCTCGCTTTCTGGAGCCCCAGTTCAGCAGTAAATAGAAGAGTGAGCTTGTCCTGATGAGGACATCGTGCTGTGTAGCTCACATATTAGGTGACAGGGGAGGGTTTGGACTTATACTTCCTTCTCCCAGGGGCAGTCCTGAAGCAGAGATCTCTAATGTCATGTTTTTCAGTGCTGTGTTTTCCTATGTACAGCTCAGGCTATTTGTAAAATAAGCCCTCTGTCTCTTACACAACTAACCTGCTTCATCTCCCCACCTTTGCTTCTGGTTTTGTCTGGGGCTTACCCAAAGAATTAGTTTAAAGGATCAGTATTTGTAAAGGGAGACAAATTGCCTGAGGTGTTATTGAATCTATGTTAAATGTTTAACATAAGGATTTTCATTCATTTATTTATTTATCCACTTATTTTTTGCACCTTCCTGTAAACACCGCTGTTTGAAGCACTACTCTGGTAAAACATGACAGCTTTTGTCTTTCCCCAGTGCTTTCAGAGCTTCAGATGGAAGAAGATGGAGAATTAAAAAGTGATCTCATTATCCTCTATTGTGCATTAACAAAACCCTGGCACCAACACAGCGAATACAGATGGACGTGAAAATAATTGCTTGGTGCAAGTTGGATTTGGATTTTTCCTCTCACTTTATTATCTGGATACTGAGGGGAATATTAGTGAATTATGGCATGGAAAAGTAGGTCAACATCAAACCTGGAATGGAGGGGAAACATCGTCAAAAAGTACAAGACTGACCTGCTTGTAGATGGGCAATTGAAAGATATACTGAAATTACAACCAGAATGATCCAACATCTCTTCCTCTGCTTGTGCTTTTGAAGAGCTTGGCAGTGAAGCAGTTGTGTAGGCATATGTCCTTAAAAAAAAAAAAAAAAAAAAAGAGGAAAAAACCCTGTATTGATTTAGACAGAAAAGTCAAATGTTTCTGTTGCGGCAACTGTGACAATAGATTCAAGAATATTTCAGGAGCTTCTGGCTCTCAACATGACAGGCCAAGGGGATATGAATCCTGGAGGAGAACCTCCCCCAGGGGTGGCAGCAAGCAGTGGGAGAGGATTAATGACTGCACTGCTGAACCATGCACAATGCACAACATTAGGAGGGCTTTGCTATAATGAAACCTTCAGCCTTCCGCTGCCTTGCAGACTCTCTGAATAGCAGCTGCCAGCACTGTGGAGAAGCTCAGCACAATAGAAAAAGGGTCAGACCGAAAAAGTGGAGCTGGAGTTAAAAAGTAGTAAAGAGATAAGGGGACAATAAGTGTGTAAGAGAAAAAGTTGTGTTTTTTTCTTTTGGTAAGAGCTGATTGCAGCATTCCTTGTCGGGAAAGGCATCGTTCTGGGAGATGATGTTTGCATGCAGGGATTTCAGTGATTTCTCCCAGGGACTGGCCAGCCGGTTCTGCAGCCTTCCTTGAATGGCTATGGGGAAGTGCCCTAGCTAATCCATCTTACTTTTTGTCTTATCTGTATTTCTGGGCCTTCGGTAATGAAGTGGAGCCTCGTCATGTGAGGTGCTGTATCAACAGAGGCCAAACACACTCCTCTGGCCCCAGGACGGTTACAGTTTCAGTGTAAGAGAAGAGGCAAAGCTTACATAAAGCAAAGCAAAGCTCCAGGAAGAAATGAGGTGAAGTGCTAGTGTACCACCTATTCTCCTTACTGTCAAGAGCTATGGGAAAGCTAGACTCGAAACACGTCAAACTCAACACTTTCTCTAAACTCCACTGTTGTACAGTAAAAATGGATTAAAATAGGAGAGAAGTGTCATTTCTTCTCACAGGTGATCTAAGGAGCATTAACCCAGTTGACTATGCAATTTGGAACAGTGTTGGTCTGATTTAGCTCTGGGGAACAAATAAATACATGTAAGCAGACAAGGGAAGTTTTGGACTAAGCTGTTATGAACCACTTAAGCCTAGTCAGGAGACTGGAAAGGAATTCTCCCATGGCAAACCTGATAAATGATCTCATGCTCAGATGGAGGCATAGTCTTTGAGATCCAAAGTCTGTTTCATTACAGGTGCATTAATGTGCAAAACTCTGGAGAGATTATGATTTTTTTAATAAAAGAAAAAGCAAGAAAATTAAAAGAAGGCATGGCTGTTCCATTTGCCAATCACATCTTGTTTAATTTTTTTAACAGTTGTCACAAATATCTCCATCACTGTGGTGAGGATGTTGCAAAACGTGGGGACAATGTTGCACACAAACTTCTCTAAAGAGCGAGGTGAAGCCTGGGCAGCCTTTGGTTTCATGGCTTGATGCATGAACATACAAATTTTCCTGACCTTAAATGAAATGGTTTTCATTGGTCTGATATTTAATGGAATAACCTTTAACACAACATGACTGCTGCAGTGGCCTATTAATATACCTACTTGCAGAATCTCCTGGGTTTTTAAGTTCGTACACGTTTTCCTTTGTAAGAGTTGCAGTTTTATCTGCCTTTTAAATACCTGTGTGCTTTTCCCCTTGAGCAGGCACTGTGGTGCTGCCTCTGAGCCAGAACCCCTCTGTGACACATCTCTTACCTTCTTCATCACCTTGGCTCCTTGTCCTATGGGACGGGGGTACCACCATACATCTAGAAAGTGTTGGCATATTCTATGCATTTGGCTACAAACGGCTTGTGGTGAACCCAGCTAAAGTGCAGGTTACTGGTGTGTTGTTGAAATGTTACTTTAATGTCAGTATTCTTTTTCTTCATATGGATAATTGATGCTAGAACAAGTGCTAATCTGAAATGAAGTGATAGAAACATGGGGCAGCTTCCTGGATAGCAGCAGTGATGCTTCAGCTTTCCCCTTACATAACTGGGATCAGGATACGACTTGTTCTGTGCTCCAAAGAGGAGTGTGATGAAGAGCAGATTGCATTAGTTTACTCTGATTTGGATTGGATAGTTTTTCCTCCCAGCTGTTTCTAACAAAGGCAGCTCTATACGCTTACATTGCACGGCAAGTTGGAATTTGATTTTATGGACTTGACACGGATTTCATTCAACAGACGGATTTGCATAAAATGGCTAATGGTTTATGCTGTGATAATACAAAAGTCAATAACAGTGTCGGGAGGAAAAAAGGACGGATCAGTGTAGAATGAGAATGCCAACCAGGAATCTCATGACCTAGAGAGATAGACTGGGAGAAAGCCAGTGCATGCCAACAAAAGAGTCCATCGCTGCTGGCACGGAGCAGAAATCCCAGATAACACAACAGAAAGGCACTACCTGCAAGGCAAGCGGTGGCTGCATGCCACCCCGAGGAAAGGGCATGACACATGGGGGGACAGGGAACCATTTAGAAAAGAAAAGAAAGATGTTTTATCTGAATAATAAGGCAGAAAGCTTTGGCTTATTTATCTGCTTTTGAATTTTAATGATCAGTTCGAGTGATAATTACAGAATTTCTATATTTATATAAAACCAGCACATAAAATAGCACAATTTGATATTTATGAAGTGCCAGTTTTCCATAAATACAGAGATTTGTTAATGAGCGCTGGGAACTATTCATTAAAATTCAGAAGTAGATAAATAATGAATAGGAATTGCTGTTTATTCATTAAAATTCTAAAAAAAAAAAAAAAAGAAAAATATCTCCTCACTTATTGTTGATGAATCCAGCCTGTTTTATAAGTGATTTGTTTTAATTAATGCCATTTGACACTATTAGTGCCAGAATAGCAGAGAGTCATTCGCACATTGCAGGCTATAAGTGGGACTGCATTAAAGCTATCCAGGGCCCTAGGATTAAATAAATTTGGGCCCAGTATGAACATCCCTGACTGCCGTGGCCATAGGTACATCCCCACTGGAGCAGGAATATATAATCAGTCAATACCTGCATGATGCTGGGACTCATATAGACCTGTTGCCTCTCCATGGGATTTCTGTGCTGGTTCTGAAGCAGGATTTATCCTCCTCTGAGAGAGGGCTTTGCTAATGAAATTTCAACATAACAGTAGATTTCAAAGGAAGGGCACAGTCTGAATTTGGTACAGGTCATAGGTTTTGTGTCAAGCGTTCTGCAAACTCAGCCAGAGATAAATATTGGCTATATTTGGGTCCTTAGTTTTCCAGTTTCACTTCTATACTTTCGAACTGACAGCTGATCTTCTCAGGAGATGAGAACTTGGCCCAGATTTGAGGTCCTGGTCATGGCATTGCTCTTTGGGTTCCCCTGCCCCAGCCTTTGAAAGGTGGGCAATATCTCTGCCATGGATCCATTGATGTGGAATTGGGCAGGGACATTGTGCTGGGGCCAAGGGGTTCAGCACCTTGCTGGCATGAGCCCTGGGTGCTTCAGGTTGTCCAGGGGCACATCTGTTGGAACAATGTTGGTAAGAAGATGGACAGATGCATAAGAAAAGAAACAGATGTGTGAAACATCCCTTCACACCACATGCAAGCACCTCTCGTGTAGCTACTTGTCAGTGAGGTTAACTTAAGTTTTGTGTAACTGCTGGATGAGGGAGGGTTTTGCTGTGTCTGGACACTTGGGTATTTATATTATACAGCTGACCAATGATTTAGCATTCAGACCACTGGAAAATCTGGAGCAACATCGTGTTTTGAGCCAGACACAGGCTGTCAGGAGGCAAACTTTCAGACAAAGCCCTTCGGGTTATAGTATTGTCCTTTTTTCCCTCCTTACCTGTGACCGCCTATTTTGTTCCCTTTCATCGCTTTGTTCCATATATACTTCTGCTTTTATGCTTTTTGAAGTGTCCTCTACGCCATGGAGGCGGCTGCTCTGAATGCTGATGAGTGTCTCTGGAAGCCTAGGCAGCATTTTGTCGGTTCGGGGCTCTTTGGGAGAAGTCACCCGCTCCACCACAGCTGGTGCAGGAGCGTGGGGTCGGAGCCGAGGGTTTTTTTCCCCCATTGGCTTCAGGAACATTGGATCAGGCCCTGCAGGGAGCTGGCTATCTCTTTTCTGAGTCTCGCTGTGGAGCACAAGGGGAAAAGTAATGCTGTCAGTTGTGTAACTGTCAAGAACACAAGGTAAAGGGTTGTCAGGGAGAACGTGGAATTTGAAATGAGGATTCGGGGGCCCCTTTAAAAGAACACTCATTTCTTTTTGAAACCAAGACAGACAAAATGGAGCTCGGTATATTAAAAAGGGTCTTAACGGCATTTGGGTTGTAAAAGGTCCCCTCTCCACCTTTCATTCCTTCTGTCTCCCCTTGACCTCTTGCCTTTTTCTGAAAGTCGGATTTAAAACAATAAAATGGGGTTTTTTATGTAGAATACCAAATCGACTCCTGTGGGGAACAGAATTAATTCTGCTCAGGAGCAGAAAACGAAACCTAGAAGCATCAAAGCGTAGACATAAATTCAATATCCCACTGAGCCCATCACTTAGGATACTTCACCCTTTCCTGCATGTCTATCTTTCAATCAAATGTATATAATGTAGGGAAAAGGTTTATTTTAGTTTAGCCTGGTGTTACAAAACTGAAAGGGAAAGAGCAGCGACAGTTGCTATCTGTTTGCTGTGTGAGGTTTATAATTTCACAAATGCCAAATGCATTAATCCAACCTGTCATGTTGCAGCTCTGTTTGTAGATCAAATGGGATTAAAAGATTTAGTTGAAGCTTTCCTGATACATTTAAATAATATTACTAGAAATGTAATATTCAGGAAAATTATTATTTTAGAGGTACAGTTTGAAACACCTGATATATTAACACGTGTTATATTAGAAAGGAACAGGAATGATGTGGTCCTAGTTCTGCAAAATATGTCAACAATGCACTATGTTTTAGCAGAAGGAAACTGGCCTCACTCTTACTCTAGCATCACTGGGGGTGCTCACCTATGGAAATTCAAACAAGCTGCTTTAGTACAATTACTTATGTGCAGGGCTCAACATTAATCACATGCTTACACTTTGCTAGATAGGACCTTTAAAAATTGCTGCAATACCATGCCTGGTTTTTCCCTCTACTTTTCCCAGCATACCCACTGTTTGATTACCTTATGTGTGGGAGAACTGACCTATCTATTGTCTCTTTTTACCCTGTGATGTCTGTTTAAAAAGAAACTGAAATGTCTTTTTAAGTAGTGTAATTTCCCAGAGGTAGGAAGTCTGGTGTACAGGGTTTTTTGAGCAGGAGCAGTAGGGACTGTGTGACTGAACAAAGAGCTGTTATAAAACACCTATTCAGGACTGACTCATTCTGCACCCAGGGCATCTGGTTGTAGTGTGGATAGACATATCCAGAGCTGCTCTCGCTTTGGTCTTGTGCATCCGTGGGATAGCAGCGACTACTAAACTTCTGCTCTATGGGTTGTGGGCAGCCCGCAATGGTTCACTGCAAAGAATTGCACCATCTTGTCAGTTTGAAACTAAAATGGAAGCAAAATAATTTCAAGCATGTTTTGAAGGAAATAAGGTTAATGATATGGAGAGAAAGAAAGTCATGGCTCTACCTGTAGTAGATACACTGGCTTTCAGTAGTACTTTTTGGTTAGGCAGCTGCAGAGGGATGATCCTCTGCTGGAACAGCTTCAGAGATGGGCTGTTAAGGGTGATCAAGAAGATGAAGAGCTTCTGTCAAACAGAAAGCTTTGGTAGCTGGCTGAGCAGAGATACGGCTGCTCTTTCTAAGCCCACAGGGAGGAAGGGAGTTTATGCTGCAATGGCAAAGAGCTGTTGAAGAGAACAAATAGGTATAGACTGGCCATCAATAAAGCGGCAACCTCAAGCTATCACAGGAAGGAAGTTCTGGAGCAGCCTCTGTACAGCAGGAGTGCGGGATGTGAACGTACCAGGTTTTATAACAAAGCTGCTCTGTTTCTGGAAGGGTTTGTCAGGCAGGGTTGCTTCCTGCAGTCACAGCAGACTGGACCCACAGGCACATGATGCTGAAAGCAATGATGCTAAAATTAATTATCCCAAGTCCAGTCAACTCTGACTCTGGCCAGCTGAATGTTGTTTGCATTGCCTGGGGCACTAGTTTGCTAGAAGTGGCTGGAGGCTTAAATTGAGACTGACTGTAGGACGGGGGAGGTTTCTACAGAGATAGGCATGAAGCTGGGAGCAGGAAGAAAAAAGGTTTATGTAGAGTTTCTGGATATTGTGGGAGCAGCAATTATATACCGGGCTGAGAAGAGAACTGCTGGCACCTTCATATTCATGGCCATAGGTTATTCTTCAGTGTCGTCAGAAACATCTAAAGGTTCCAGCAAGGTCTTCACTAGGGACTGGGTGCAAGTGTTGCCAGCTTAAAGTCAATACTAATGTCTTTAAAGAACCTTCCTTTTTTGGCTATTTACCTTGTCAGTCTGCCCATTTGAGACAGTCCAGCAGAGAACAAAATAGGGTTAAAATGCTTGCTGGCTTTCATCTGAAGAAAAAACATACGAATCTTTGGACTTTTTCATTGCCATTTTAATGTCTGCTTTTTCTTTTTTCAATATGCAGTGTAGCTGTTGATAGAAACATGGCATGTATATTTTTCCAAATCAACAGCTAGGTTAGCAGGGGCCCTGATTCCTGGTCATTTTGAGGTTTGGATGATGTTTTCGTCCTCTTTCCCAAATTGTACTGACCTGTCTTCCAAAGTACAGGCATTCATTATTTCATGTCTCATTCATTGTGCTGTCTAATACCTTATAAACATCCTGTCTTCCAAAGTATATCATACATATGCAGTGGAAATTCCCTTCTTCTTAACAAAACAGAGAAAATAAATCAGAAGCAAACTTACAGGCACTGTATCTTGCATGGCACAAAATAGTTCCATATTGTATCTTCTGCTTTTTTCCCACCTCTCTGAAATTCTCTTACCTACTGACATAGTGAGAACTACATGCTGTGAAAAATCACGATGTCTATGTTATATATTTCTGACAAGCCCTGGTATTATCCAGGGAACAATCCATTACTTACATATTGAGAGGTGAGAGCATGTGCCTTTAACTCATGTTAACTCACCATGATTTCAAATATAAACACTTCTCAGAAGTGGGTAAGTAAAATTGAAGGCATTAGGATGCTGTCATGTCCGGTTATAGTCAGCCTTCACATTGTAGTGTACTTCTGAAAATAAGAAACAGTGATTTTTTTGATCGGGTCATTTTTGGCTGAGCTAAGTAGCTGTTTTGTTGTTGAAATGTTTCAAAGAAATGGCTTTTTTTCAAAATATTTTCCAGGAGTGAAATATCTTCTCAGATCATTTCAGAACTGCTAGATCTTAAGTTAGGTCCAGTTATAATAGTGTCTGGGTACCTGGGGCCAGATTTGGTTAAGCATTTAGGGCAGAAGCTGGAAGAGCCTAGATGGATTTCTGGGCACACTTAGATGGCTGATTCTCTGGTGAAATTAGAGCCTGTTTTCTCAAGGTATATTGGTGGGTGAAATTTCCAAGACTTAATTTTACACACTGAAATTAGCAAGACTGAGGTGACAAGAGTGCTGAGGACCATGTCTGCCCCTGCCAAGGACTGCAGTGAGGGTCTGGATGTGTCCCCAGAGCCAGCAGCAGCAGCCCTCCCTGGAGCCAGAGCTGCAGCTGGGGTCCCCTCCTCTGCCAGAGCCCACCTGGGGCAGGCTGCTCTCTCCTCACGGTGACGTGATCTCAGCTGCAAGCATTAACCTCTCCTGTATCCATCACCTGCAGCAGTTTCAAAATCAAGCACCCTATGCACCATTGTGGGGTCAAGGGCATGGGACTAATGGGATCCCCTTAGACCTCATAAAACACCCAGATTGTTTGAAGACTAGCTCACCCTAAATTCCTGTTACCATAAACAGAGAAAATTGGAAACTGAAACACTGTGCCATGAACAGAGGGGTCCTAAGGCAACTGGGCTCCTAAACCCAGCACTGTGGTTGGATTTTGAAAGCAAGGAGGCCGAATCCTCCCTGCTGTTGTCTCTGTGGATGTCAGCCTAAGCACCTTTACTGTTTTGAAAATCCACTTAACATCTTTACCATCTAGCCTGTACATCTCTGATCACAGAAACACTACTTGAGGAGAAAATGAACACTTCGGGCCAGCAAGCCCTGTACCTGCCTATCTCTACCCATAAATCCTGCAGAGTCTGATGAACTGCTCACACAGAGGAAGTTTCTGATGTGCGTATGCGCTTGCAGGAGTAAGACCCAAGGCAAATCGAGTTATGCATGACATCAAGACACACTTGCAAAAACAATTTTAATCAATTACAACTGCAATTCCATGCTGTACAAGCCGCAACTGAATTGTCTTATGTACCAGCCGATCATATTGGGCATGTAAGATTAAATTAAAGTTTTCTAATTGCGTTTAGGAACATACAAAATACTACAGTCTAAAGTGTAGCAAATTAATTCTTCAGGCGTAGTCTAATTGGATGGAAATTGATTTATCATGTTTGGACCAAATGAGCCAGTAAGGCATGACTAGTAACAATGAGGTAAGGAGAACAACCTCTCTGTGTCAGTAACATTTACAGAAAAGACTATGTCCAAAAGAAATGAAGGGTGTTATGTTGAAAAGTGTCTCTGAAGAGGGAAGAAATGATACATTCAGAGTCTCCATTGTTCATACATAGAAAGTGAGTGAAAAGCCGTTGATTATTTCTGAAATTCCAGGATATAGTTAGGTCAGCAAGGGAGGGAGAAAATTATTTTTTTAGTCTCTGTAAATATTGTTGTTCTGTAAAAGGAGAATTTCCTCCAATCAAGCCATTATACTAATGCATTGTAGAAATGGGTATAAAATTGCTCCTTTATAAGAGTCATGCAGAATTTTTAGGTAGCCAGGCAGTAGAGCTAGGATGGAAGGCATCCATGGAAAAGGTCTTATTCTCTATAGGAGACAGCCTGTTTTAGAGTAGTTTCTGTATCTCTTTAAGTTCTCTATAGACCTGATTAAACTCTGTAGCACTTTCCTATACTAATAGCACAGAAAGCCTTTGAATTTATCTCCCCGGTTCACCTTTGCATCAGGTGAATATTCCCTTTCATTAACATACGTTCAGCCTCATTTTGGCTGACAGCCTGGGGAATGCACTGACTGATGATATACAGGTATGATAGCCCAGAAAGCACTTGCCAGGAAAAAAGAAAGTGTGCTGGAGACTGTGTATAGGTAACAGGTATCATTTGTGGGTTATCTGGGCAAAGCAAAGTTGGAGACACAGTGCTTCTGCATGGATGTATGATGGTGTTCTACACCAGTCTTGCTTAGTCCTGTGCCTTATTGAGTGCTTTGCAACGTGCAGAAGCACATAACATTGTGGGTTAACAGCAAATGCATCGTTTTGTGAAGTTTAATATTGCAGTGTTCCATTGGGAAAAGGAGAGTGTTGCAACCAAAGCCTGGGTCCAGGCTGTGGGAGGGTGGGCACGCGGGATTTGTGGTGACCTCTCCCTAGCTTAGACAGAGGCAGGGCAGAAATGCTTGAAAATAACCTTGGTCAATTCAAGACAGCAGCCTTTTTTATTCAGTGGTTGCCTTTTTGGAGGCAAGGGGACTGTCAGCAATACTCTTTGAAATGAGTGGGCCTGCTATTACCCCCACCCCCCAAGGGTCAGTATTATCTGCTGTTTGTATCTTCACTCTGTCTTAACACCCATTTACGAGAGACTGAATGTTTTCCATTTACCCAAATATTCTATCAGAAAAGAGGATTTTCATACTGAACAAACTGATTCAGATTGCCTACTATACATGTTCAAGAGATGCTTAATATTATTAAGAATATGAGTAAAATTAAATTTGCTTATCACAGTGAGAGGAAGAAGAAAAAAGTTTATTAAATCTCCCCACCAAAAGCGCTGACTTACTGAAAATAACAAGTCTTCATTAAGAAGAAGCTAATTTGCCATAAAGAATTGCTTTACTTATGTAAAGGGACCAATTGCTCTGATTGTGGGCAGCACACAAAATGTCTCCCAGAGAAGAGAATAGCTGCACTCTCTTGAATTTTAACTGCGCAGGTCCTTGTAGTTCTGCTCTCCCCAAAGTGAAATGAAAGCTTTAATCATCTGGAAAATTAGAGGATGGCATTTGGGGTATAGAGACAAAAAATGAGGGGAGATACTGCTAGCTTTCCAGGGAAGGTCCAGCCTTCAGATTAACTTCAGATTTACAGGGTGAACCTGCTTAAAAACTCACAACTGATTGGTATTTCTAATGGTTAATTTTGAGGCCAAACAACTATGAGACACAAAATCAGCCTATAAAGGATGCATCCATGTTTTAGAAGAGCCTCGCAGTTAGTCATAGCTGGGCAGCCCATCCAAAATCCAGTGAGGCTACAAATGATGCGATGATTTTCTGTTTGCTCCCTTTCTGCCAAAAAGGACACAACATATACAAGGCAAGGAATCTCATTTCCTGGGCAGGTTATTCCCATCATAGATATTAAACAGTTGTGAAAATTTCACCTACTCCCAAGGCTGGCTCTGATCTTGCAGCTCACAGTAGGTTCACTTCGTGTGTGGCAAGTGAATATTGTGTAGAAAAACAGAGGAAGGGGACAGATTTGCTTTAATTTCTTGGTTTTCCCCCTATCTGTGAGTTTCCAAAGGAATTTTAGGCAAAACAAGTCTTCTTTTCTGGCCTCACGAAGCCCCAAAACATAGGGTAAAGCAGGATGCAGTAAGATCTGGTGTGTCTCACATGAAATGCCTTTACAGAACAATAGCACCTGTGTGCTGATGTCCTTTAAGTCTGATGGTTAAGAACATTGATACCTCAAACTGTCTGCAGTTGCCCAAAGAAAAAAAGGGGGATAGTCCCCCTTCTAACTTTATAACCTCGTGGCCCTTTGCATGGATGATATTTTTCCACCTACTGCAGGGAGAACCTGACTGTGGAAAGCAGTCAGATAAACTGGGGAGCCTAGGGCACACAGCAGTGCATGGTAGCTGGCAGATGGAATCATGTACTCTGACAAAATTTCAGTGACTGTATAGACAGTTTCACACCTGTTGGGGTTTTTTTTAAGTTGTCTTCAGTATTCAATGTGCTGTTTTCCTTTCCTTGTAGGATAACAGCACTTAGCCACAGTATAAATTTGAACAAGTGAACATTTATAAGACATGCATTTAAAATTTTCAGTCAGTCCTGTCAAACACAGAGTATCAGTTGGTATCATTAATTCATGTTTTAGCTGTTCGTGTCTAGAGCCCAAAACAGGACTAAGCCATGCCAGACCATGGCTTGGAAATGGGGCATCTCCTGTCCAGCTGAAGCTGTGCTTTGTGGGTTTGGGGGCAGCGGTATCAGCACAACTTTGCAGGCTGAAGACCCACCATTGGTGTGACTGTGCCTGGCATCATTGAAGCCACTGGATCTGCTCTGCTTTGTACCAATTGAGGATCATCCTTAGAGCCTTAAAATGTTCTACTGAGTGACTTTGAGCCCATCCTCTCCTCCAGTGGATGCAGGCCAGAATGGAAATTGAAAAGCAGGAGGAAAAGGCCAGAGACAGACACACTCCTGAGCAATCCAATGCTATAAAAGTAACTCCCTGCAGAGAATTCTGGAATTATTTAAAGGAGGTGGTAAATGACTCAGAAAAAAAATATAACATAGTCCAGAATCAGCAGCTGTGTTTTCCTTCGTGTGGTCTAATAGTGATTGTGTGCTGTGTCTGACAATGAAAACAGAATAAAATGCTTCTGCTGGAGTTTACAGGTTGCCAGATTTCTGGGCAATGAGAGACTCTTCAAAGAGAAACTACCCGTCAGACAGGGAAGAGACCTCCTGCCTGGTTTCTCCTAAGCAGCCTGTTTTGGGGTCAGTGTGTCTCAGTCTCATGGATTAACTGACTTTGTAAGGAGATTCACATTAAAGGTCTGTTTATAAATGCTTAATAATAGCTGTTACAGAAGTGGTTAATATGTGTTATGTCAGATGGCGATATGTGTGTCAGTAATTGATATTGTAAGGCAACCTATGCATCTGCTGGCCTCATAATAATCTGTACAAATTGGTTACCTACTTAACCAAACATCCTTTAACTAACCCTTTAGAAGCTGTTTATAAACATACCCCTAATACAAAACACTCTCACTCAGCTTTTTTCCTGACCTTGGGCAGAGTGAAAGAGGAATCAAGTGCATTAATTCCTCGGGAAGTCCAGCTAATGATAACCGTAGGATTGAATTTGCGTGTAGAGCCAGGCACGGTTCGGTCAGGTTTCCCTGGGACCGGTAGCTGGCTGTGCGATTGCTCCTGGCCCACACGCATCACTGCACACCTGCACGAGGCTGCTCTGGTGCAGAAAATAGGACAGGATGCTCCCAGTAGCACGGTGTTTCTCCCAGGAGCTTCCCAGCGCTTGCACTGCGCTGCGGGGGGATGTCTGTCTGCTGGCACTCCGGACTTGTTTCACGCAAGCCACTTCTGAAACACCAGGGCTGGAAATCAAGACATCTGAGAAGGAAAAACCCTTATGATGCAATGCGCTGACCCTTCTGCCAATTCTTTTTGTGTGGAGGCATAGTAACACCTTTCTTCTATCAGCTCGGCCTCCCTCTCATTCCCCTGACCCTATTTATAGGGGGTTCTCAGTTCATTCTGACCATCAGCCCCTTTTTTCAGCCCCTCAAGCAGACTTCAACCTTATTTGCCTCCACTTCATACATTCTCCCTGCCCCGAGACTGCCTGTGCTGCAGCCCTCAGTGAGGGCTGCCACGTCCAAACCCACACCACCGTGCCAGTAGTGAAGACAAAGGCTGATTTTAGGCCCATTCTTGCTCCTCAGATGGACAAGCATCGTTTCCCCAGGCTCTTCTGCAGAGAGGGTGCCTTTGGCATTTCCCTGTATTTTACAATGATCTATTTTATTACCTGATTCAGACTGAGCAGGAGCAAGCTTGGAGCATGTGCATTTAACACTGAGGGGAGCATATGCAGAGCTAAATCTTCCAGTTGTGTAAATCAGTCCAGCTCCACTGCTTCTTTGAGCTGCGGGAATCTCGTCATTCACATCAGCTGAAAATCTGTTCCGGCAGCTAACCTGAAAGCTCTTAAAGGTGTGGTTTCTATTCACAGTTTACTTTTCTCTTTGCTGAGACAACTAAATATTCCACTTTTCCATAGGGTGGTGTTCATGCCCAGTAGAGGTGCTGAGCACCCGGCACTACTGTGAGCATGGAGCTCATTTCCTTATTTACTGTATTTCCTCCTTATTACTTCATGAACCGTGCAGCAGTAAGGGCTGGAATTTGCTAAAATGTGCAGTATAAAAATGGTGACTGTGTTATGAAAAAAGTACAAGCTGGAAGAAAGAGGAAGGGAAAGTATTTTCATTACAAAAGGTGCTATTTAAAAAAATCCCCACATCTTAATTAAAAGAAGACTTTCCACAATTTTTAGCCATCTCTATAAATTACTCCTTGCAAAGCAGCAGGAGGACTTCACTGACAACAAATGCTTTTCATCCAAGACACATAGAAATGTTATCATTTCAAGTTTTTTATAGCTCTGGTGATGCAGGTGGTTCATTTAAAAACAGGTTATAACAAAGCTGTTTCAAAAACATTTGAAATAATTTTGTTACTGCAGGAAATCACATTGATTAGTTACTTAAATTCTTTTCAGAAATCTGTCCATGTTTTCTGGTGAGATGCTTCAATAGTGTGAATGGAGTAGTCTCCATGATGTCAGTTGTAGATTCACCCATCACTTCTCTTTTCCCTCTTACACGTGGTCTCAAACCGGGTTGATAGACAGGTATTAATACCTACACAGGTATTAATTCCTCCTTTTTACTCTCAGGACTTAACTAAATAAACCAGGTTTGTCTTGATGCCTTGACATCTGTTTCCCCTCTTGCAAGAATATCTACACAGTAGCAAACCATCTATGATCAGGCAAGATTTATTGTTTCACTGATTCCTGGAACTGAAAATATTAATGATGTAAAATATTGATTTGAAAAAACAAACCTCCAAGTTGTTCAATGAGCATCTCATTCAGGCACAATGCTGAGGTGTCCATCCATTTTCCGTTTTAGTATTTATTGGTAAGTGAAAAATCAGGCATGTCAAGCTGTTCAGTTTCTAAAGTGAAGTACTTCTCTCCCTCAGATGCACATGAATAATTCTCATTAACCTTCAAGGGATTAATGCGGTTTCTTGCAAATGGCTGCAATATACAGTATTTAATATTTATGCTTTCCATATGGCTAGTGCTGTCATACATTCTTGTCAAACATGCTTCACAGTTAATGATATTTTAACTAAATGTGGTCCTGAAGACCTGGATGTTTGCAGAGCAGTTGTGCCCATCTCCATTTTTATGGATGCTATTTGAGCCTCATAACAAAATTCCTAAAGAGATTAAATCAGCCGCTCTACTGAAACACAATGTTCAGCTGCCCTTAAAGCAGAGCTAAATGCAATGTTGTCAGATGACACACTGAGACCTAGCCAGCTATACACTAGCCATGCAAACCTCAAAGTGCCTTAAAGACATCGGATAGATGGGTTGGGAACAATTTCCAGGATGGAAAACAGAACAACACAGGGGGAAAGTAACCTGGTCAAGGGCCCAGCAAACCAGTGCCAGAGACTGGGAGAAAAGAGTGGTCTGATCTGTCCTCTGGTTAGACCGTGCTGTCGCGGGATACCCCTGCACTACGCTGCGTGTCTCTGACTCACCTGAACTGGTGTTAATTGTCTGATGAAGGGGTGAAGGTTGCCGTGGGGCCATATCCGTTGCTGGGATGGAGTGGGAAGATTGCTTGGCATTGCACTCATGCTGAGCCCAGGGGCTGGGGCTGTATCACTCTGGGTTCAGCATGTTAGATCAGACAGACAGATCTCAAATGCCGTGTGTATGTATCAGTGATGAAGCAGTTTTAAGCATTTTCTTAGCATTTTTCCCCCCTAAAATCAAGCTTGATACCTTTTTAAAAAATACAGATGTAGACTTTATCTGAACAAGTTTCTTGGAACTATTCAGAATAAACTAACAACTCTATTGCAGTGTTCCCACTTCAAGGTTTCCTGTAATCTGCTGCATGTTCCCTCACTGAGAGACATCTCGCTTAGTTTTCTTTCCCTGCTTTGCCATACCTTACCCTAGAAATGAACATATTCAGAATTTCTCTTCAGTGTCAAGGCAAATGTCAGGATTTTCACTGTTGACATTGAGTAGGTCTGCTCAGGAGCCTTGCACATCAGCTTTTCACTGAAGAAACCAGATGCAGCTGGGAAATGTTCTTTGGCTACTTCCTTTATTTACATGTCCATGCATTGCTGCATAAGGAGAGATGGTCACAGACTGCAGGCAGGAAACCTCCTACTCCTGGGATCTCAGCCCAAACACTCTGCCCAGTTCCCATGGAACAGTTCTGCCCAGTAGCTCAGTCTGGTAAAACGATCAAAAGAAAAAGCAAACAGTTCACTACGGCTTCCTGCTTAATGGACTAAAAATCCTCCATCAATCACAACCACAATGTTTCTTCCAAAACTAAAACCTTGTTCTCATGCTAAAGGAAAGGACCTATAAAACATTGATGGTAGTCCTGCCACGGCAGTGGTTTGCGGAGCAGGTTCATGGGTTGCGATGTCAATGCGTTACAGCACAGATAGAGTGACCTGCAGCAAAGAGGCAAGTGCCAACTGGCAGGAGAGGAGCATCAGCGCAAGTGTGGATGTCTCCTGTTCTATCATAACTAAACAGCTCATCTTTCAAGTCTAAAGCAGGAGGAGAAAACAAATAGATGGGAATAGGGAAGAGGATGAAGAGCTATCTTGAGATGAGATCTTTAAAAGAGTGACTGAGTGAGAGTCAGGGCTGTGGAGTTGTGTTGCAGGCACAATAGGATGCTGATGATTTCTGGCACTCTCAAAGCATCTGGAGTGTGTGTGGGGGGTTGAGTTATAATTATAGACACACTTATATTTTAAGGTCATCCAATGCCAAACGGGGTCATCACGGCTCATTACAGGAAAATTTGCCCTTCTTGCACCAAACAAAAAATCCTGTTTATAATGGTACAGTATGTGGCCTATGAGTGCACCCATAATTAAAAGGTTGAGCTACTCTTGTAAACAAATTACTATGAACAAAGGGGTTTACAAATGCCAGCTAATTAGTTTGGATTCCCTAAAGCTTTTAGCTGTTTTTTAATTCAATAACGCAGTGTAAATTCTCTAGCCTGAAAAGTCTAATAGGAATTGGCAGAAAACTAAATAATTGATATTGTCAGCAATTGCACCAGCAAGCCCTCGAATGTTATTGTCTGCCAGTAAGCAGGACTGCGGTGATTTCCTGAGAGGATAAAGAACTGGTTTTAATGAATTAACAATATAAGTGGTAGACAGCTGGCTTTCAACAGCAGCTCAGGAGGCAACATTTCAAGTAGAGACTGTGGACCAGTGAAAAAACCCTCAGAGAGGGACTTGATGAGAGACATACTGGTCACCCCTCCGTGCTGAGGGACAAAGTCCCTTTTGGTTTATTCTCTGTAGGCACCCTGTTGAAGTCTTCAGGCTCATTTCCAAGGTTGGAGGGAACAGGAGCCAGCTCTGCACCTGAGCAGATATCAGAAGGCACTGCTGGGAAAGGGGGAGGATGCCTCAACCCACATGAGCTGCAGCTGCTGAGAGGGAGTCAAGGGCCAGCTTTAATGGGGAGCAGAGGTGTGCTAACAAACAGCCCAACACATTGTGTGTATTCTAGCAGCTCCCTAGGCTTATGTATTATGAAGGTCATACAAGTGTTTCCTAAGGAACTCTTACCAGTTGCACCAGGCTATGCTGCCTGCTGGGTAAACTGGTTTGAGAAAGCAAGCCGGGCTGCCCCTCAGCAGGAGTGATGGCTTCTGGGATCTGTTCATGGCCTTGCTGCTTCTCCTGGTCCAGATATTTGTTTGGTTTGTTTGTTGGGTTTTTTTTAATACTTGCTTTTCTGCACCACAGCTGACTAAATCCCTGAGAGTGTAACTTTGTTACATCATATGCCTATATGTGATTTAATCCACATTGCCCACCTGTATCTTGATTGTGTTGGAAACCAGCAATTTGTAGGACTCTGTACAGACCACCTTATGGTGTCCTAGTCTTACCAGACTTTCTCTGGCTGCATCCTTTTGCAGCCTTATCACAGTAACAAAATACGGCATTGTGACAATGGTTGTGTCGCATGTAGATTTTTAAGGATTTTTTTGTTGCAAAGGTGAAGCATTTAGTCTCTGAAGAAATGTTTGTATTGAATTGGTTTCCGTGGGAAACAGCGGGTTGCCTGTGTGTTCTCTGTGATCAGCCCGACGATCTCTTTTATCAGCACTCCCCTGTTTGTCCCAGTCTGTCACCAAAGCAGTCTGCCTGCTTTGAGTAGAAGGTGTAAAGACCCATTCTCAACCCACTCCTCTCACCTATCCCCAAAGAAGAGCTTAGAGCAGATTAGTTTGGTCTCCACCAAAAGCTATTGTTTTAAATCTATCAGTTAGTAGAAGCTGGATCTTGACCTTACTTCTTACTTTGATGTGAAGGAAGCTATTGACTTTCGAGGAGGCAGGCTGTTATCATCTCTCCCAAAGAAGGTCAAAGAGATGAAACATGAAGAAAAATCAGAGCAAACAGTGATACGGGCCACAGCTCAGCAGAGTTAATAGCAAGTGAGAATGTGGAGAGAACTAAAGTAGGCTTGAATATACAGGGCCAAATCCCAAGCTGGCATAAACTAGTTAGGCTTTGAAGGCAATGACCTGATCCCGTGTACAGTGCCTGAGAATCCAGCTTGGAGCAGCCTTGTCGGAGAGCTAGAAGTCCTCCTCATTGCTAACAACAATGGCAGAGAGAAAAGAGAAATCTTTTTCCTTTTTTTTTATTTTATTTGTTGAAAAGACATTGGTTTCCTCTGAAGAAAACTAAAATAGCTTCATGCAACGAATTGGCAGCCTGGAATATATCTTTTAATAGCCAGTGTGAAGCACACCAGAAGAGTATCTGATTCTTTATAGAGCATAATGCACAGTAATGCCATTCAGAGAGCACTTTAACAAAAGTAATGAGTTTCACAACTTTTTAAGCACAAAACCCTTTCTGCTTTCACAACCATTTTGCTCCAGTACTCCCATCTCATACATGGCCTGAGACCAGCCGTTCCCTCTAGCCCTTACTCAGGTAGACTTGAAAGCTTTCCTTCCTCCATGAGGACAGTAATTCCTCATCTCTGCATATCTCTTCCTAGTATCCTGCTCTCCTGATTTCACCCCAGGCTGCTTTTCTAGTGCAGGGCTGGGATGAGTAGGAAGAGAAGGAACAAATCCACGTAGGCTGCTCAGCTTGCAGGTGATAGTGCATCTCCCTTACAAGCCCTTTTCCCACAAAATCCAAAAGGGTGATCCAACGAAGGAGTTCATTTCTAGCAATAGGAGCACCTAAAATACGTTTAGACCCTGTAGAATACTGAGATCACGATGCCTTTGTTATTGTTTATTGTTGCCACCCCCTGCTGCTCTGAAGGGTGTGTGGCTTAGTCCATGAGCTGTTTTCAGCGATATGACATCATGATAGCTCTTAGTGGCAAGGCACAATTAGGACAAAATCAGTATCTTCAAGTGAGCTCAGTGAACAGATTCTTAATCTGAGGTTATGAATATTTGTGCTTTCAGTGCATGGTAAACAGAAGAAGGAGAAGCTGGGGGTGGGAGAATTTGCCGGAGTTGGGTGTGCGTGCTTAATCGAAGAGAAGAACTGGGAAGATGTAGAGCTGCACGTGGGCAGAAAGCTGGGACAAACTCTGAGTGTTGGTAGTGTTGAAACCTAAATCTTCTATGACTATCCCACTCCCTGGGACCCCCTTATCACTACAGCCCACGGTTTTAATGTAGAGCGGAGACAGTATGGCACCTGGACTAGATTTATGATGGAAATGGAGAAAATTGTCATTCAGAATGAAGGCTCAAGAGCTGAATTCTAAAGGTTCTCTAATTCAGAAGAAAAGTGGCTTCTCAATTAGGAAGCTCAGCTTACAGTCAGATGAGGCTTGCACAGAACACTGAGTTTTTGTTAATTCATGCAAAAGTACAGCTTTGGGGCCTGCTGGATACTCTCTGCTCCCATTGCAAGAATTTGCCACACTCTGCAGAATTGCAGCCTAGTGGAACAAAGGTTAAACTGAACTTTATTCATTCAGAAAACAAATACACCTTTTTTCCTTACCAGCTTGACAAGCTGTAGATTTATTCACCTGTCTAGACTTACGGGCTTTGGTTCCCCACCAGTGCTCCCGAGCCACCCCAAATGCTGAAGAACATAAATACTTTCTCTGCCATGGGATGGGGGATGTTTGTTTCAAGGTTTCAGTGACTTGAGCTGTTTGTGTTCCTGTTCTAAGGTCCCATCCAAATGTTACAAGCTGAGAATAGAAAAATTTATGCCTGATTCAGATTCTCAGCTGATGTAAACTGGGGTAACTCCAGTGTATTCAGTGGAGATGTGCAAGTGCCTGCAGCTGTGAGTCTGTCTAAGGACAGATCCTATGGCTTTTCCAGCTCATTTTGTGGAGTCCTCATGTCCCATCTGTCTAGTCTGGAACAGTTCAAAATTACATTGGAGGCACCTCATGGTTTCTCACAGACACAAAGTTTTCCAGGTATGTCAGCATGACGATGGATGGCATAAGCAAGAGCGTTATTTAACACGCTTGTGAAACTAAATCTTACCTGATGGAGCCTGTCACTTTTGCTGTGGACAAATGCTTTCATTTTTATCCTCCCTTATTCATTCTGCAGTATAGTTCTGAGCTTTCCCTATCCAGTATCCAGGTTTTGTGCACATAGCCACTTTAATAGCGAGCGAAATGCTTCAGCCAGGGTCAAAGGACTCAACCTCTGGGGCTAAACTGCCCCTTCTGTTCCCCATGTGCAAACTTCTTTTACACTCTGCTGATCGGCATGGATGGATTAGCCGATCCTCCAGGCTAGAGCTCCACATGATAGGCAGGCTGCAGACTCCCCAAAGACCTGGTTATATTGCTAGGTGACCATAACTAATACTCTTGTTCTTGCAATGGGTCTCACAGGGGAGTGTATGGCACAGGAGGTCTAGACATCAGAGAAAACAGCAGCACTGCACTGTCAGCCTGTTCCCGTGGATTTAGATTGCAGCTAGGAGTAACTTAATGGGTTTGCGTGGATGTATTAGCAAGGCAGGATGTTCCTTATGCCTGCTTTTATGTAGGCTGTAAAAGGTACCACAGAAATTGTGCATCTACAAGCAAGTATACAAAATTTTTAGGCTATGCAGTGGCTGGATGGACTATAACATCCATTTGATGCCTCCAAAGAATAATGTTCATTTGTATGGCAGTGACATTTAGAGGGTCACACGGTTATTTACTCAGTGTATGCATGTCTGTCCAGTGTGTCCAACCCTGTCCAGTCTCTGGGTCACTGAGCTGACAGTCTGACTAGATAAAGCAGTGTGCTCCCCATTTTGCAGAAGGGGAACTGGAGTTTATTAATATTTAATCTCCTGCCCAAGGTTATGCAGGAATATTGTCTCAGGACCAGAACTGAACACAGACCTTGGATTCCCAAAGCTGTGCTTTAAACAGAATGGACATATGGTTAAGATGGTGGATCTAATAATACGGCAGGACGCAGCCTCCCTGGTCTTAGGCGACACTGAGCAGAATGTGAGAAGCACTTGCCAGAGCAGAGGGGACCCAGGAGACCCTCAGTGAGAGCTGGACTGAGCCCAGCAGCCAGCTCAGTAGCTCTTGCACCGTCATCCTGGGGATTTTTCATGAGAAAATACGGCAGGAATCAGCCTGGCTCTAACCAATCTTTCTAGCAGCACTCCTGCTCCTGAGATTATATTACTTTTATGGGTGCACTGGTGTGCTTTCAACTAAGAAAGACAACAGCTCACAACTAAAATGTCTCTTCAGACATCCTATTAACATTTCTCTGTATTGGGTTGCAAACAAAATACTGCTGCCGCAGTGAGCCTGCAACTGAAAAGAGCCCACCCAGGCACAGGAAGGTGATTTGGAAATGGCCTGTGTTTTGGGCAGACTCCGCCACCCAGCAGCTTTAAAACAGTGGTGCTCTGCGCTGCCTGGAGGTAGCCAGACTGGACATCTCCCCATGCTGGGATCTCCTGTCCTGTCCAGCCATCCCACTTCTCACTCTCAACATTCACTGGTGGTATTGGGCAGGTTGCTCAGCTAATAGGAAAACATCTGAAGGGATTTCTCTCTTAGTTTTATTGTGTACTGTCTGGGGAGGGAGCATCTGCCTGCTGGAAAGTTGTGGAGTTTGATCCCATCCCTCCAGCATCTTGTTACCTGCTGGGTCCTTACATTTTGAGAAGGGAAACTGGTAAGGGGGAGGGTGTACTGGGAGCACGAACAGTACAGATTTGGAGGTGGCAGAGTAAGACTTAAGGAAGGATAAATGGGACAACTACTTATGTAGTACTATACAGGAGAGAGCGTATAGGTATAGGAGGGTGCAAGGGAGGCTGCAGCCAACTGAACTACTCCAGTCAAGAGCTCTGCAGGGCAAAGCTGCTGCCACTGTCATGCCAAACTGCTCCAGGGACCAAATCTGGCCAGTCCACCTCCATACCTCCTGGGGAGTCACATTTTGATCCAAGAGACATCTCAGACCATGTTTTCTTGGCCTTTATTTCATTCAAGTGAAATGGGCAGGGAAAAGCAAGAGACCTTTGTTATAATTCTGGAGACTCCCATTAGTCGTCTTATGCCAAACATCCATTTACAAGTTATTTATTAAACTGAGTAATCTTTTCTTTCAGAAAGCCATTTCTGACACACCCTGGTGTGTGATATAGTCTGGAGACTTGTTAAATTTTGTTCTCAAGGCATTAGGGGTTCTGACTGGTCTCTCTGTTTGAGTCAAAGGCTTAGTGCTTTGCCCAATAACTTAGACTCCAAATCAAAACACATTTTCAGTAGCAATTGCAAGAAGAATGAAGAAAATTTTGCCTATAGATGGACTCAGAATGATGTCTGAATTTGGTAGGTGAATTTGCATGTGGAATGCAAATGAACACTTTGTTTTACCAAAAATACAATTTTCAGTTTATTTTTCTGCTGAAAGGTCAAAAAGAAATATGTGAGGTAATTTTCTTGCTTATTTTTAAAATTTTGTTGAAAACTCCACCTTTAGTATGGAAAAGTGCCCTCTCAGCTTTGAAATTGCTTATTCTGTTGCCTCAGCAGGTAGAGGGTGGGAGCCTGATGTTATCACAAGTTGTTGTGGTTCATTTTTTTAGCTCCTGGGGTGACTGATGTGTCAACATGGGTGATGGTTGTCATGAATATGCATAGCAAGAGATGTATCTCTTCCAAGTAGCTCATAGTCAAAGTCAGAATGTCAGCCAGGTTGTTTGGGGTTTTTTTTAAAAAAAGGGGACCAAAACCCCCCACCTTGTTCCTGTTCTTGGCAAAGGAGGCACAGAGAGGAAGCAGAAACTTGCATTCTTTAGAGGACAATACGTTCAGGTCTCTACTTGGCAGAGACCAGCCCTGCTCTGGGGTGGGAGCTCCCTATACAGTTAATGTCACTGTCTGCATCCTGCAAATACCATGAAAGGGGAGTGTCTCTAACTCTATGTTTGGATTCATTTGGACTTGGACATTTAACTTCAACCATGAGATCACGTTGTTAATTTAGCTTTATACATGGGGTGTTTTGTAGCTGTGATGAGTAACCTTCACAAGTGGGAAATGCTTCCTTTCATCCCAAATACAAGCAGCTGCATTGCTCTGCAGGGAAGAGTTTCCTGAGGAGCTCTGCTTTGTGGGAACTTTTCTGGCACTTTGGCCTGGGAGGGAATGGAATGATGAGGAGCATCTGGCAACCCACTGGGAAGACTGGTGTCATCTTCAGGGGACAAAGTGAAAAGCCTCTGGGGTGTGGGCTGGCAACTGTGGAGGAGCCAGCTCCATTCAGTGCCATGAAAAACCCATTTCCAGTCCAATTACCCAGAAAATGTGGGTTAAAAAGGTAGTCTCTCTGTGGGGAAAAAGCTTTAATATTAGGAAGTTGAGTGAGTGGAAAATTCCTCTGGAAATCTAATGCGGGGTAAATTCCCATAATAATATGCATTTATTTTTGCAAAGAAATAGGCTGATTGTTTTTTCCTGTTGCTTTTCCAAGGGACTGTGCCTCTGTTCTGGAGAACTATTGTATCTCCCAGTGAGCTTTATCAGAAAGGGACATGAGAAGCACTCATAATAAGAATTAATAAGTTTCTGCTGATTAGTAAGAGATACTCAGCACTTGTCAAACATGGTGAAATTAGTAGCAAGTTAATCCATCAAATCTGAGGCTAGCACCAGTAGCCGACTTTTCCAGATGGGACACAGAAAGATTAATTTGCTGAAGGCCACAGAAGAGTCAGGAGCAGAGCTGGGATTCTCACGTCAGATTCAGAGGATCCTCAAAATACTTCTACTTGGTGTAAAACAGGAATAATCCCTGGGACCCCTGCTGAACCTACACAGCTGGGAGAAGGGATGCCCTAAAACATGTCCCCCAGCCTTGGTGCTCTGACTCTAAGCACTCTGGTGCTCTGTGTGCCTGAGATGCAGCTTTCCTTCAGCAGGGCATCCTTGCCTGGAGTGGCTGGCTCCCTGGGTAGGGCCAGCTGAGCCTGTCGATACCACGGTAGCAGAGACCAGCCCTGCAGAGCTGCTCTTTCCTCCTGGCAGGCGCAGCTGCCGGGGCATTCCTTCGTCACACCTTGGGGCTCTCAATGAGGTGTCAGTGTGCAGCTTGCGGTATTAAGAAGTCTGGATGAGCCCCTCAGGTGTATGTGTTTCTCCTGGGTATTTCAGAGCTCCACTACAACTGATTTCCAAGGGCATGAGGTGCTCAGGTACCTTTTGAGAATATGAGTCTATGTCTCTTCCCTTGTATGTGAAATGGAAGGAAGAGCACTTCATCACACTCCTGTGTGCAGACTGCATTAAAGACATCAAATGCTACAGGAATAAAGGGCAATAAATAACAACTTTGCTTTTTTGTTATGACACCAGCAGGGACCAGCATCAGCAACTGGCTCTGCATTTTAGACATCCCTGGGGTCAGGATTTCTGGCTTACTTCCAGTTTTTAGCAATAATTATTTGGTCAGTTTTACCTGTTTGGCCTTTTGTGTGTGTTTGATGGGAAACACAGAGGACTCTTACTCTCCTTTTGATGTGAGCTTGTGGGTAAGCTGTGTTTGATCAATGTAGCATCACTGTACATGCACTCCTGCCCTTTTAAATCCAAAAAGTTCTGTCACTCCACGCTGCTACTGTGGTCACGTTGTCTAAGCAAGAAACAGAAGCAAAGCTTTTCAGTTCTTGTATTTACTGCTCTGTTCTTTGTGAGGAATAGCGGGAGTCCTTTGGCTATGCCTGATTTGAGGCAGCATCAGACTGGGTATACAGCCAGAAGTTACAAAAAAGTGCATGCAAAACAGTTACAATAAAATAACATGATAAAATACGAAGATGGCTAGTTAGAGAGCAAAACGATGTCAAGTACAAATGGAGTCAGAGCAGTGTCTCCATGGTTGGGGAGTTTTGGTTTCCTTGCAGAGGGTACATGAATGTTTCTACTCATATTACAGTATCATCCAGAACAATTGCCCGTTGTGGTAGGAGTGTGCAGAGACATGGAGAGGAATTCCTGCCTGTAACCACAGCAAGTAATGCCACTCTCTCAGCTGACAGAAAAGCCCTGGCGTAGGGCTGCAGCTGAGGAGAGGCAGGTCCCTCTGCGCTTCTGACTGAAGCTATAGCACTGCACTGGGATTGCCTGACATGGCAGCAAGGAAGCATGAAAGAGCATCTAATAAGAGGGGCACAAAACCCTCTTTGTCCCCTGGCAAATCTGCTCTGGACACCTGCTTGATATCAAGCAAGAAAATTTCCAAAAATGGAAGTTAGCAGAAGAGGCAGAAAGGAGGAAAAAAGAAGCATTATTGTTAAAGCTGGTGTTAATTTGCATTTGCAATTTAGTCTCACAAATGGCTCTTGGGGGTAATGAGTTACCTGAATCAAAACCCTGTTGAGGATAGAAATTGTTTTTAATTATAATGCAGAATAGACTGAATGGCTTGAAGGAGGTACCCTTTTACTTTGTGTCTGCTGAAAGCAAAGCAGAATTCCTGGTGGCATCTCTATAAATATTGTGATTTGTGGTAATGATGTGAAGCTGTCAGGAGGTTCCTTCTATTCAAGAGCAGTAGCCATCAGTCTTAATCTGATACCGCCTCACCTGTAGCCCTCTTCTCCCCATCCCTGCTTTCCTATGGAGAAGGTTCTTCGTGATACTCAAAATAGTTAATGGTTATTTAACACCCAGGCAAAGAAGATGCTGTAACAATCTCTGAGAGCCAGAGAACAAGCCAGGTTTAGCACCAGTGGCAGAGTTTGTGACCCTTTGAAGATGTTCATAATATGGACACAAATAAATCACAGCCTTTCACTGGAGAGGGGGGCAGCTGTCCCCCCTCACAGAGTGGATGGACGTTCTCTGCTCACATCGCAAAAAGAAGCATTAAATGCCCCATTTTCTGAGCAAGGGAACAAATGTTTCATCACCGGTGAAACAATGACATTCAAATCCTTACAGGAGATGTTTGAACTTTCTGGAGAAAATTTAGTCCTTAAATATTGAGGGATTCCTTCTCTGGCCATGGGAGTACAGACGCAGGTACCCAGGGTCACAAGGGCAATGTGGTGCTCAGTCGTTACTAGTGCCATGAACACACAAACTGAACTAATTCAGTATGGCCATGTTATCCCATTCAGAAAGATTTAAAGAATGGCATTGAGTCAGAGAAAGAGAAACAACCAAGGAAAATATGTAATAGGAATCCTCCTTTCTACTTAAATGATGGCAGGTAATTAATTTCTACTGTCTTTTCTTCTGGCAGATTTATAGAGAGGATTCCCATACTCAGTCTTTCCCTCTTGTAGGGGGACTGAGCACTTGGGAGCATTTCTGTTGCCTGAAGATGGGTGTCGAGTGCCATTAGAGATGGCTGGCATGTCCTGCCTAGCTCCCAGATGCTTCTTTAGAGGGTGTACGTCTCCAAAGGGTCTGTGTCACATCTGTCAAACCCGACAGTAGACTTGTACATTTAGGATCTCTCCCCTTGTATAGTTAATAATTTCCCCTCTCACTTTAGCACCTATGACTTTGACTCTATCAGGTCTGTACTGTGGAAGTTTTCCAGAAACCTTTGCTGACCAAGTGCTCATGAGTTTCCAGCCCGAACAGTTGCACAGGTGTTTGGGAGAGTCATGTTTTCCCTGTCCCCAAAGACAAGAGGAACCTGGGGGAAGGATTGGGGTTCCTAGGACAGAGAAGTGGGAGCTGTTGTCCTGGGATAACGGTGGTGAAGAGTTCCCTACATACACAGCATCAGAGGATTTTGTGCTCTTTCATAGCCACATGCAGCAAATGAAACATTTCATCGAGTTATTTTAATCCATGAGCAATGGATTTCAGGAAAACACTAGTAATGTATGTAACGTGCACCCAGGAGAAACAGCAAATGGTTAGTTAGAGAATTTAGATTTTAATTAAGTAGATAACGTATGCTTGCATTTAGTCTTATAAATGAAAATGTATTTGCTGTAGAGTAGCTGGATTCTATTGGGTCTCCCTGAACGTAAAGGGAAGGGTTGATTATTACTGAACTATTAGAGGGTTGTGCCTTGAGCTGCTTGATTGTAGTTCTCTTGCTTCTGTTGCTGAAAGGGCTCATGTCTGCTACCCAGATATGTGTGAAATGGGCAGCGTTTGGGCTCGATTTGAAAATTAATTCTAGGTTACAAACCTCAGCAAATGATACAAATAATAGTGCTGGTAACTTCTCTCTGGTCATAACAGCAGGTTTTCATGGCTTGTAGAAGCTTGTAGCAGGGATGCGGCACATCACTCCCACTCACAAGAGGCCAAGGTGAATGTGCTGCTAAAAGAAGGGGTCACTGCAAAGAAAAGAGCTCTTGGAAGTGAAAAGCAGACTCAGAGCGCTCTCAGGGTATTCCCGTGCTCTGTGATGTCTCCTTTGCATGGCAACATCAAAAGATTACAAGCCGTACAATACACTTATGAAACTGCTTTATCTCTGGATGCCTTGTGAATATTAATTAGATAAGCACAGCAACATCTTAGGAGGTAGCCAAACATTATAGTGATTTAGCAGTAGGGAGACTGAGGCACAGGATTGTTAAGTGATTTACCTTTGAAGAAAGCTATGGGAGATCCCATCATGGGATGCAAATCTCCCACCTCCAGCCACTGGCTCTACCTCTTTGGTGTGCTATTTATCCAGGCACTTGTATTCACCAGCATGCCATGAAATGCTGCTGTTCTCCCTGTTTCTAAAGCCAAAGCTGAAGCATTAAATAAAACGCCTTATTTCAGTAGCTTCTCTAATACAGAGGACCCAGGTTTCAGAGCTGTCCCAGGCACTTTGTCACTTCAGAGCAGCTGGAAAGCTGGAGGCTCTGCTTCACACCTGAAGTGATCTCTTTTGATGGGTAATTCCCTGGGGAAAAGGGTTTGCCCAGAAGGTAGTACAGCCAGATGATACCCAGCTGTCCAAATGGCACTTTGGGCTGTACAAGACAGAAATAAGTTAGGATAGGTTCACACTGCCCTGATTTGCTAGAGACCAGACAGTGGATGCTGGCCTCAGGAGGAAGGGAAAGAAAATATATCTTAAACCTCGCTTTCTTGTCTCTGGTCTAGTTCAGCATTGCTTAGCCAGGCCACAGCTTCTAGACCAAAGTTTTCTGTTTACACACACATTTTTGGCCTTTAGTGAACTCTTGAATGCTTTCCAGCATTCAGAGTTCTGTCTTGGCTGTGCTTCCTCCATCACCCAGGGAGGATGGTCAGTTCCAGCCATCACCTTGAAGGATGTAGTTACCCCCAAAACTGTTATCTCAAGCAATGGACTATATTTAGAGAGATTTGTCTTCCAAGGAAAGCTTATTCAGGTTTTGTTTGATAGCAAAACCTGAAGGAACTGACCATGGAAAAGTGGAAAGAGTCCAAGACCTCTTGCATCTGTGGTCCGGGAAATATGACTGAATAAAAAAGGACTTTTCAACCATTTCCATTAATGGAAGGCAAGCTTCTCAAACTGCTTTTGTTTGTGGTGGAATGCCATTAACTTAGTTACATTTCAGTGAAGTTACCTTTGGAGAGCAGTAATCTGGGGCTACAGATGTTGATAAGGGACTTGGGAGAGCTGGGTTTGATCACTTGCTCTGTAACACTCAAACACTTGTGTGTTTATGAAATGTCTGCATCCCACCTCTTCATGAAGACTGAGGCTGCAATTGATAAAGCTGCTTCTCTTTTTTTTTTTTTTTTTTTTTTTGTGGGGTGGGGTGTCTATAAAACTGGAGATAGCCACCTATCCATACCCAGCAGTAAATGAGTAAGTCTAAGCTGATAGGCATTCATTAGACAATTGCTTCCCAAGATGAAGATTTCTGTGGAAAATGAGTACACATAAAATGCATTGGGAAAGATTTTGCCTTCTGTTGTCTATTTTTGCTGAGTGCATAGGTGAAAGAAAAGATGACCTTTCCTGGGCCTCTCGTTCAGCATGTTTTACCTTCTCTTGCATTTGTGCTTCATGGCAGAAGGAAAAGAAAAAAAAAAAGTGAAGGAATTGGGGGAATTTTTTTTTCTTTTGTGTATTTAGGACAGTGGAGAGTGACTGAAAATGTTAAAAGGCTGATAGTCTTGTGAGGGGCTGCCTTTCATGAAGGGAAGGAAAACATTGTGCAGGACAAAGGCAGCGCCTAAGCCTGTAGCTGAGAAGAGAACAAAGCCCCTACTTCTGTTCCTGCATCGCTGCGCCAGGCACCGTCCCTTAATAAAGTGTACAATGCCTAAAATGGACAAAACCACAGTGGAGTCCCAACAGTTCCTCCCAAAGGCAGCGTTACTGTGGCTGCATTGTCCATGTGGAGCAGGTTATCGGGTGCTGACAGGCTGGGCCTTTCGCACCGAGGTGCTGTGGTAATAATCCATGTGAAAGTTTGCAGCCATTCACAGTAACGATAATGGGATCTATGATTTGGACTTTTTAGCTCCTTGTAACAATGAAACCTTCCTTCTACCCCTCTCATTCCTTCGATGCTGGCCCATTTGTCCAATCCACTTAAACAAACCAGGAAAGTAACCATTAATGTCAAAGTTCCATAATTAAATGCTCACTGACTCACCACTCGCGCTTGCAACATTGTACTGTAATTTTAAAAGAATATCCAAGTTGACATTAGACTTTTTAAACAGATTAATTAGTCACATTTCATTTTAAGTGGCACTGACTTAATAGGTACTGCTAATGTACAGTATGTATTTACTTAAAGCCATTATAACATAATATTTACGGGATACTTAACATGTATTAATTACTGTATAATGAACCTCGTGACTACAATATTGCCATTCTTGCATGGCCATAAAAGTTTTATCTTGTGAGAGGGGAGGGAAATTAAAATAAATTGCATGCACATTGAATGCTTATTTTTCATAGGAAATGTGCAAATTATAAGAAAATGTAAAACAGGGGGCCCAGTAAATCACAAACAGCTAACAAATGCTCTGAGACATGCTATAATGTTTTTATGAGCGTGTTTTACAACCCATTCATTACACTGTCTGTCCTTCTGAAAGCTGGTTATTAGACTGACTGTGCAAAGTAACGTGAATATCTGTGCAACTAGCCATGAAATCACAACTAAGTTGATCACTTTTATTTTCCCCTTTTTGTCCTGGAAAGTGTCCTGAAACATTTGCCCTCATACTGTCATTCTACAACACGTGGCAGAACAATTTGTGTTGCAGGAGAGGTGGTGCTGGGGAGCAGTGTGGAGCTGGTACAGAGCTATGTGTTCCTGGAAACAGTATTTGCCCAGCTCAGGCTCTGCTTCCTGGCAACACATAATTTTGGATGCTGCAGTCAGAGATGAACCATGGCCTCAAGCATGGCCCAGGTCTCTTGGGGCCCCGTGCCTGCATTTCGAAGCCATCCAGCCTGTGGTTAGATGCCATCAACTGGTGCAGTGAAGGGTTTTCTGCGGGTCACTTCTGCAGAGAGGTCGGGGGTCTGCAAGGTTGCAGGCTGTGAGGTGGCTTCGTGTGTCTCCCCTTCAGGAGTGTCCGTCTGGGATTTGCCTGCTGGAAACGAGGATAATATCATTGCTGGAGGCAAGGGGTCACGGAAGTTTGTCAGCTGACAGAGAGCGAATATTTGCTCTGTGCTGCGTGTCAGCTGTCTGGGGGATGGCTGCAGGTTGGGCTGGCTGTCAGGGAGAGGTTAAAGGTGTACTTAAACTTGGATGCTGGAGGAAGTAAATGCTCAAGGACCTCTCTGCCTGCTCCTTTTTCATTATGTGTCTGATGCGCAAAATAATAGAAGCAGATAACCCTAGAGACCCCACTGTCGACCCCGCAGACTCTTGTAAAGTGAGCACACAACATGCCATAATAGGCACAAAGGGAAAAGCACAGGCGTTTGACAGCCAAGCAACGCTGGCATTCTGTAATTTCCCTTCCACTGCGACATTACAAACAGCTTCATATTCAAATGGCTGCCTGTCTATGATTGTCCAATTATTCACTGCATTCTTTCTTTGATGGCACAGATGTTCTCAATTTCTTGGAGTAGAGGTTTTTTCATCTAAAAAGTCGTTCCGCCTCAGAAATGCAAAATTCTCCACAGTTCACCAGGTTCTCTGATGGGTTTGCATAATTGGTCTTCAATTTGCCTATTGTTTTGTAATAGAAAGCCTATGTTTAATTTCATTTTTGTAAACCTGTAGAAAGAGCAGAACATTCTGCCATTTAAGTCATTCTCCTCATTAGGATCCGAGCCGTTGTGAACATTTAGACTTGATTATAAGCACAGATTGTGCCGAAAGGAACACATGCTTTCCTCTTCCATTGTTTTAAACACATTATGAGGCTGATCCAGCAAGATGTTAAACGTGCTCGGCTCTCTTTGTACCTTTGTAAGAGGTGCTTATCTCCTGGCAAGGCCAGGCTGGTCATTTCTGGGTGTGCTGGCATGCCAGGCAGGGCAACCCAGGTCCATTGCAAGCAGGAATTGTTCATGTTGTAGACATTGACTATATAATTTCCTGGGAAAGGACATTTTGATCACTTATGAGTGGTGGCTGTGGGTTGCTCTTTCAAGAAGAGGGTGTCACACTTTCCCAGAGCCTCAGATTCCTTTTGTGTAATGGATGTAATTATAAACATACCTGTGTGGTTAAACTGTTAATCAGCATTCATGAAATAACTTGGACTTCTCATTTATATATCATTCTTAGATGCTCTTTTATTTATCATTCTTACATGGTAAGGCAAGGTAGAGATACCTGCGTGATACAAATATCAAAAGTGCTATTGAACAGAGAAAGGCATTTCTAAAACTTCATAGGAACAAGAAGAAAACCATAGCAAAACCTCACACCAGGTAATGGGGAGCCCTGGGGATGAAATTTAGTAAATCAAATCCTGGGAAATAAAAAAAGAAACTCTAAAAGTTTAGAGGCTTGCCAGGATAATTCAGAAGAGATAAAGGGATGACCCAGGGAATTTACAGCCTCACAGCAATCCAGTGTAAAAGGATTAGGTTAGGGCCTCAGCGACAAAGAAGGGGCCAGCACTGAAGGTGTGCTGGTTACCCCAGGACCAGGCCAGGGATGTTGGTACCCTTCCCTGCTATAGAGAAATGCCCTAAGTTTTGTTTTCCCCAAGGCATTTGGTGTAATCATAAAAGGTTATTGCAAAAGTTTCTGATGTTTCTCTGGCATGTACAGAAATGCAGCCACAGTTGGAAAGGACCTGCCACCTACCCCCAGTACTGGTATGGCCATGCTGCGGTGCTGTGTGCTGCTCAGCCAGAAGCCTTATTGCTCGTAAGAGGCTCATGGTGGTGTCCCAAAACAGCTTTAGAGAGGCTCAGCTTCCTGAGGTTACGGAAGAAAACGTCAAGTGTGGCTCTCCCCTTGTCCAGCAAAGGGGGAGCCTGGCACAGGCTGAGGAAAACCTATCACAATTTAATGCTGGCAGAAAAATAACCAGCCTTATCCCATAATGGCTAGATCAGAGTGTGCTGGGACACCAGCAATGGGAAAAAGTCTTTCCCCATATGGGAATGATTTAGCCTGTACTGATGGGCAGTGCATGGGTCTTGGGGGCAGACATGCCACTCCTGCTGCTGCCAGTATGTATTCTTCACTGTCTCCTAAACCCCTTGAGGTGCTCGATAAAAATGAAATTACAGTATAGTTTCCATGAAGGGAACCTGCTTTCTAGTAGAATATCTGGAAAAAAACAGAGGAGGACCTCAGAGTGACATGTAGTGCCAACAATTTGGAGGTCTCTACATTTGTCTCCAGCCTTGTTCCCTGTATCAGATAAACTGATGCCTCAGAAACAACCCTTGTACTATCTGTCTTAGAAGGCGGTCAGGAAATAGATTTACCAAGCTACATACATGTTCTCTGAGAAGATAACAAATACCTTACTCCTACAATACATCAAATGAGTGTGTTCTGAAATGGGAAGGCATAGACGCTACCAAAATCTCTACATCAAAGCCCAGCAGATTTCCCTCTCAGCACTGGGATTTCCAGTCAAAGTCACAACGAACTGACAATTACTTTGTGTTAGATCTCAGGTACACTGCCCAGAGACAGAGCTGAAAAGCAGGCAAGCTGTCTTACAGGTCAAAAGGATGAGCTCACTGACAGCACACATTTCTTTTACACTATTATCAATATCAAAGCCTCTTACTTCTTTTGTGTTGGTTTTAAAATGAAGGGAGATGCTGCTGCTTTGTTTCACTTCCTTCTACCTTTAAGAAATTTCTCTTGCAGACCCTTCTCCTGTTTGGAGGAGAAATTTGATGACTCCCAGTCTCTGGCTCAGTGGATAGTTTTGTAAGTCAGCTCGTAGTAATTCCAGCTTTGTCTTTGTAAAGCACTGGATTGGGATCCATTTTTCCTTGGCATTACCTTCGTCCAAGCTTGCAGCGAGCTGGACAGGGTGAGGAAGGAGAGGACTGAAATCTGAGTCCTTATTTCAGAAACTGAAATCTGCAGTTTGGGCCTTTTTTTCAAATTGCACTGTCCTGTGCAGCTGATGCCTGCCTTTGCTCTCTGTATAGCAGCTTGTGAGCGTTAGAGATCTGAATTTGCTATCGCTCCCCTGTGTAAGAGACGTTACCAGCTCTGTTTCTGAAGTAGAGTGCTGCAGCACAGCCTTGGCTTCATTAGCAAAACTTTGCTGGTTTTGGTTATCCAAAGTCAGAAAAATTAGGCTTTGATTTTTCATGAGGGCTGTGTTAGGTGGGAGGTTTGCTCTGAGCAGTGGGAAGCACTGGCTCAGGGACCTGGTAGGGCCCAGCTCCAAACATCTGGACTGAGCAGGTATCCTCAGAAGGCAAAGGTGAGCCACCGGCTCGTGAATCCATGGAGAAGTCAGTGTTTGCCGCGGGAGGCGGGTGACTGGAAAGCACGATCATTAGAAAGCAGGTCTGATGTTTTAACAGCTGCTTCTTTCTCCACACTAAAAACTTATCATCAAATGACTGGAAATGCAGAGTGTGAGCTTCATGGATCCAATGGGAAGGGGAAGCCCTGGCCGTGTCTCCAAGCAGCTTTGCAGGGACAGGGCCGGCAGAGCTGTGCTGCTGCCCCGTAATTTCCCCTTCCCGTGGCTGTGGCACGGCTCCACTTGCCCTCTCCCCCCACCAGGCTCTGCCCTTGTGTGTGCAGCGTACCCAGCTCCGGCAGCAGCATCTCTGGAGGGTGAAGGCCCTGCTCTGCAGAGGTTTCTGCAGAGTGGAGGAGCAGAGCTGAAGGAGTCTCTCACTCCACGTGGTTGGAGTTGACCTGTCTACTAGTAGCTGTTAGAGTTTACCATCCCCTGCCATGTTGTGGAGAGCTGTTGCTCAATTGACAATGGCTTGTTATCTAAATAAGACAGTTTAAGGTTTCCTTTCCAACTGCAAAGCCAATATCAAAGGAGGTTGGAGCCTGGTTTGCAGTTACAATTATTTCCACTGAGCGTTCATGTCCCTAAGGGTAGAAAGATGACAGCAATTTTCCATCTGATGACAATCCTCAGCACCAGTCTCAAAAATGCTAACTGTAATTAGAATTTGTATATATTTTCAAGGGTAATATTCCTTATTCTCTTGTTGACAATTGCTGCTTCAAGCTCCTAGGCTTAACTAAATAGGAACAGTTTGTCTTTAAATGGCGAGTTTCCTCTTTCCCTAGTTACTGATTTGTGGCTACATTTAGGAATGGCACATTTTAATTGCATGATCCTTTTTTTCTCCAATGTTTTTCTAGGCCTCTTTAATAACCAGCATTTACTAAAAATTCTGAGAGCTCAGGAAAAAACCCCACATTTACTCTATTATTCTTGTAGCAGACACAGTCCAAAAACCCTTTTCTGTGACAGTGTCAATAATTGTTTAATCCATGTGAAACAAGCTGCTTTCCACACTCACTCTGAGAAAACAGCAGTCTCTGTTCTCCGGTCATTAAAGACAACACAAATCTCCCGGGTGCGTGGCCACAGCTCAGCTCCTGTTGGGCGACACCATGCAAGCAGGACATGGCCATGCCTGATGCTGTTGGCTTGCACGGTCAATGGCTGACATGGACACTGAGGTTTGATCATAGCCAGTAATCCAGCAGAAAAAAACTAAGAGGAGCATGTTGTATTGAATATTCTGGAGCGTTTATTTTGGGTGGCTGGGGATAAATTACTTTGTAAGTCTGGTGGCAGATCCTGCTGCTCCTTTTAAGATGAAGGATATTTAAGTGATGGATGGGTTTGTGCCAGCTGTCTGGCTTTGGATCAGGTATCGCATCTGCAGAGTGCTGGAGGTAAACATGCACCAAGCTACTGAAGACAGTTTTCTGTGTAAGATGGGTAACCCAACCTGGACACGGCCAGCTAAGTGGAAAATAAGAGGGTTTTAGAGGCATCCTAGGTGAAAGCCACTTCTTTATGGCAGAGTGGTTCAGGAATATGCACTATAATCGGGTGTCACTTGACTGCTACTTCTACAGCTTGTGCAGAGCGATATGTGAGCATGTGGTGAATGTGTGTCACCGCAGGGAAGTTGAGGCTAATTTGTGTTCTCCTTTCCAGAGCTGTCTGAATATTAGTAGAATTTCTTACAGAAAAGTTTCTGTACGAAACCATTTGAGTTTTCCGTAATTAGTATTGATGTGATTTAGTTAATAATCATTAAATGAGTCAATAGACAAAACTCTGATTTTGACTGAGCTTTGGCACTGCTCAATGCACATGCTCTGCTCATGGAGCTCACCATACTGTGGTCCATTGCAGCATCACGCTCCCTGCCACATCTGAGAAGACTTGGATTAGGACTCTGTTGAGGCCTGTTTTCTATCATTATATTTGCATCTATTATAAGTGGTTAGAACATTTTATTTTAAAGGATCTCAGATTAGTTTGCAAGTCACTAGGCAGATTGTTTCCCAGGCAGAAATGTCCCTTAAACGTCTCAAGGAGGAACAGACTTGCTTAATGATGCAAAAAACCCCTCTGCAATAGTTCAGGGGGACTGGGGTGAGAGCAATTGGAGGACAAATTGGGTGAGTCAGGATTTGGAGACCCAGCTACTAGACTGGCAGGACCCTATGGAGTGTGTCCACAGATCTAATCTTCACCATACCACTTCTGTCTTCCCCTCCAGCTGAATGACCCAGGCCCAGTCCACACTAAAACTTGCTCCTTATTTTGGGATATCCCTAATGCACGCCTGTGCACAGCAGTGTGATGGATAAGCTCATTTGGTTTTGCTTCAGCAGTTGCCTACTCAGCAACGGAATCTCAGTCCCTCTGCTTTGGTTAACTGAGCCATCTCTAGAAGATACCAGATTCAGGGAGACTTGCCTGATCCTGTTGAAGATTTTTTTGCAAGCCTAAGATGGGCTTCTTTTACAAGCCTGCTAGCCTGGTGTGGTTTGGGTTGGAAGACTGGCCAAATACATGTATATCCATGTGGCTGCCAGCTAAAAAAAGAAACAGAACAGCTGGATTTTCTTTGGCCTTCTTGAAGAGCAGCTTGAGCAGATCAGGGCCTGTAAAGGGATAAAGCAGCATGTGCTGATGCAGTGGGATTACAAATCTTCTTGCTTGCACCAGAAAGCCTGGGCAGTTATGATTTGAGTGGCACGCAACCAGGTCCACTCCTCCCTGCACTGGCCGGCTGTTGAGATCCTTTAGAGGCACAAAGTGACCTTTGCATCATCTCTGCGAGGGACAGCATGTATTTTGCACAGATTTTGTGTGGGTGAGATGATGATGATTCTTTTTCTGGTTCCTGTGTAATCTTGGCCAAGTCATTTCACCCCCTGAGCCTGTTTTCCGTTTATAGTTGGGATGAGCAGCACTTCCCTTTCCTATTCTGACTCAAAATAGGAAGTTACTCTTATTTTGCATATAAACTGCATGCAGTCAGACCTTAACTTATGAGACACCTGATGTATCAGATTAAAATTCATAAATACTCATAACCACAAGGACATATTTCCTTGAAGTCTGTGTGCATACTGATGTGGGCAAGAGGGCTGCTCAACACTTCCCAAAAAATCATTACAATGGTTTCCAGTGGCTTCCAAATTTTTTCTTGTCTGTCTCACTGCACACTATGCACTGCATGGGGCACCAAGCGTGAAAAATATGCAGCCTAAACTGAATAATCTTATTTCTGCAGATTTCATGTGATCAGGAGATGCTATACTTCCAATTCACAAGTAAATGAGAGAGTCTGTTTTTCTTTGTAAGTGTATTGTGAGCTTTATTGTTTAATATTAAAGCTGCGTTGGGAAAAGTGGCCCATAAATGGCTAATAAAAGCAGCGTTTACAGCTTGTAAAGTGCATCAGGACTTTACCCTGGTTTGCCTAGGGAGATTTATATTTGTGCTCACTGTCTGAGGTTTAAGAACTGCCTGTCTTTTTTTTTTTTCTTTTTGGACCCATTAAAAAATGATGGTGTGGACAAACATCTTTCCTGATTAATTCTGCTGGATCATGCCAGGCAGAGGAAGAGGAGCTCGCCAGCAGTACTGTCCCCATGCCGCTGCACAGCACGGGTAACTGGGTGCTGATCTACCTAACACCTGAGAAGCCCTGAGAATAAAATAAACAGCTCATCATACTCTTGTGAGCATGGGCAGGAGAAATACCAGCCTTCTCCAGAGATCTTCCCATTGTCTACACCTCCCTCGACTCTGTCTTTAGTGTCTTCACTGCTGTTATGCAGATTTTTTGCCTTTTCCCTACTCCTTTTCTTCCTCTCTGAGGAGTTAAGGGAAAAAGGCTGAGCCTGCAGTCTGCTTTTTATCTGGTGATAACACTGGAGCTACAGTTATCTGTTTCAATCACCTTCTGTAACTGTGGACAATTCTAACCAGAAAACTAGATAAAACTATGGGTCACTTCTACTGACCAATGATACCTGTGAAATATTACTCTTGATTTCCTTCTAGCCTCAGTGAAAAGGGTTAAGCATGTGGGTAGCTTAGATACTGGACCTAGCAGTTCAGTCTTTCAAGGGCAAACCTGGCTCAGGCTTGGAGTTCAAGGATTTGTGAAACAGATCTGGTCAGGAGGTCTCATAAAAGGTCTTCCAGATGCAGGAAATGTGGCAATGTTTACTGCAGTAAAGTGTGACTTGCTGACAAGCTATTCTCAAGATATGCGGAGATAAACAGCTTTTTTATCTGCCAAAAAAACCCACATAAAGACAGTCAGTGGTTGGAAGCAGAAACTAAACACGTCCAAGTCCCTGAAACTGCTTGTCTATTAGTCAGTGGATTCCCTGTCAAAGATAATGATGACTGTCCCTGCTCCCAAACATGCGCAACACACATGTGTGAAGTCAACCTGTAGCTGGGGGAAGAGTTCATAGCTGAGCATCTGATTTGTTTTCATAAAGGACCTTACAAACTCTTGTAACCATCAACACCCTTCAATGTAAACTTCTCAAGCACTTGTGCACTATGACTTGGGGCTCTGATGAAAGTTTTGAGTGCTCTGGACATTTGCAGCTTTTAATTTCTCTGTTCTCGGTCTGATGCAATGGGCATCCTACAGGTCTTCAAGTGAAGCAATGGGGAAGGAGTTGCCCTTGCAGATACTGTTGTAGCAGGAGAGTTTTTGAATTAAATGATGGGGTGTGATGTTATACCCCAGATTACTACCAAGCCCATTATATTTAGCAGCATGTAAAGCTGTCATATAGTGATATACTTGGAACTAATGCATGCTCTTTAGTTACAAAATCTGCCTTAAGGTTTCTGTTTCTTTCTTTGCCTCTGAGACGTACGTAAAACTGTGCAGGTCCAAGCACACAGCCTAAGTACATATGCTGATAGCTAATAAGAGGTGACCCTGTCCACTGTCTTCGCCCTCATAACAGTCCATTATATTGTCCAGCATTTTTGAGCCAGGGTAAGTGAAATTTATAGGTTGCCTGGGGATAATCATTTCAAGAAGAAAGATCAATGATATGTGAGTCAGTGGAAAGAGCAGCAAGTTCCAATAGCTGCCTTGTTAGAAGGCATCAAACATCTTCATAAACTATTTAGAGGTAGAAATGATCATTAACCTTTGCTGTAGACCAATTGCATTCAGAATGGTCAATGCCATTTAACATGAGTCAGGGTGACACCTAGTTAGGGTGTGCAGGAACGTGGGTTTGTTAATGCTTTGAAGTAATTTTCACACTGGGTCTGTCTGGGAGGAGGCACTGGACAAGCTACCTGAAGAAAGCATCAGCTCCTTGCTCACCTCAAATGAGCTCTCTGGCCTTGCTTTGAATTGAACTGCAGTTGAATCTCTTTACATCCACATCAAACGAACAGCCATGGATTCTTTTTCTACCTTCCGTAGTTAATTATTACTATTTTTAATATAGTGTGAAAGCATTTCATTTTTCCTACGGGAGAAACCGTGACCCAGATTCTTCCTCGCAGAGATGGGAGAAGAGCAGCTTGTTCAGGCTTGGCTTGTTTCTTTGAAACCACCTTCAGGAGCTGACGTCACCATCCCTGTTTGAGACATTTGCAGCTCTACAACAATACATCCCTCGGCTGCTTTTGCTTTGAACGGTTGTAGTGCTTGCTGCTGCATTTTGAGTATGATCTGTTGTTGACAATCTCAATCCCGCCTCTTCTCCTCCCGGCCTCTCTGATGCTGAATCAATGACATTTTTTTAAGCTGCCTACATTTGGTGTTTTACTGCCGACTGCATGTGGCCCTCTCACTTTAATTACTTCTGCTGTGTCTAGCACTATATGCTCTATAATGTTTCAGAGACTGCTTGCAATTAAAATAAAAAATAAGTAATACATTGCAGGTTACAACCCAGTCAATCTCTGTGTATTGTAATTCATGCAGCTTTATATGCTGAGCTTTCCAAGTGGCTTATAGCCCACATAATAATAACGAAACCCTGAGACACAGAGGGAGGAATATTGTCTTTCTAGGTTCCTGAAAGCCATCATTTCCTGACGGTTGCTTTATTTTTCCAATTCCTTTGCTCTTGAAGGAAAATGTCAACATACTTAACTTTTCATCTCCTGGTTTCCAGGGGACTAAATGTAATCAGTCTCCTTGTTGAGGAAGGGCTGTGGTTGCACAGAGTGATCTCAACTCATGTTTGGGGCACTTTAGCACTTTTTTAGACGTTGTAAAGTTTTGTAACCATTTTAATGGGCTTTGGACCAGGTTGGGAAGGACTAATCAGATACAGTTTTGAGTATGCTGGCTTCAGATCAACAAATTAAGCATGCACTTAATTTTAAACACTGCTCAATAGTTCTGCCCACAAAAAATAGGGACAAAATGTTGTCCAGCCATCCTGCTGAGTAATCTTAACAATTATTTCTTGTTCCCGTTTTTTTTCCTCAATCCTTCTTCCCCCCAGAAACTCTTTTAGGCAGTCTCAAAGAAAGAACACAGAAAAGCTAAAATGAAACAGCTCATGCAGGGAAGCACAATCTACATGGGGAATTTTGGTTTAGAAATCCAAGCAGCAGATTTCCATTATTATAAATACTAGCTGAATTCACTTGTGAAAACATACATTTAATTTATGTGTAAAGTGACAAATTAAAATCTGAAATTCCCAATTTTGTTCTCTGAGTGGAATATAACATCACAAGCTTTGAGAAATGCCTCGACTCTGCCCCGGTGGTACCACAAGTCTGGTTGTGCTGCAGCCTTCTTATTTACCCTGAATGTGATGGAGCTTCTAGCAGTACATGGTGACAACTCGACCCAGATACTCAGAGGTGTTTGGGTACCTAAATCTTGTTTCAGTTAGGTGCTTTTAAGCATCTAGTCCCTATATCCTAGGAACTGGGCTGAAATACAGGCACTCTTTGCATGAAGATCAGAAAACTGACTTCTATCAGTAAGAGAAAGAAATATTTGTCATTCCCATATAACGTATCACCATATGAGTGGCTGCATTTAGTTTAGGCTAAAAGTCAGGCAGGACCTGTCTGTGGCAGTGGCTGGCTGTTTCAAGGAAGAGTGCACAAACAGCATGTGTACAGAGCAACCCTTCCCAGCCTCACCCTCCCGGCTTGCAGGAAGGAGGGATATGAACACATCCTGAGCTGGAGGTTATTTCTGCATCTTTGCATTGATAGTGCTGCTTTTGTAAAGCTGGTCCATAGACTTCATCATCCTTACAGCCTTTCTTGGTGTCTCTTCCAGATTCATCATCTCTTTTTTCGAATTGGGAAGGTGAAATGCTGGGGTTTCAACCCCAAGCCCCAAATTAAGGTTGACATGTGGGTGATTCCCACATCCCTTCACAAAGGGGGGTGAGTTTGCCTTTAGGCTTCCCTCCAGGGTGGTGCCGGCCTGGCAGACAGAGCCATTGGGTAAAGGAGCCCCAGGGGTCCCACATTGAGTAACCAAGGGTCAGGTGTCCCACTGAGGGATAAAAGCTGGGACCCCTTGCAGGAGGGGCAGTGTCTGTGTGTGAGGTGGATGCCCTGTGCAGAGTTCCCTGTTGGGGAAGGACCTCCCGCCTCCCTGGGACTGGGCTCCACTCAGGTCTGGCTTTGTAAACGTGGGCTGTGTAGAGATTCAGTGTGTGGCTTCCTTGGTCTTATGTATTTGGCTTGTTGACTCAGTCATCTCCTGTCCCTTCTCTGGGAGACTGCATGTCACCATTTATTCCACCCGTTGTTGGTCGTGTGGTGTTGTTGGGGTCAGTGGGATTGATGTCGATTATGTATAATCTGACTTGTTTGTACCCCCAGCGCTCACCCATGTACTGACCCTTTTGTATCAAATACAATTTGGTTATTGGTTCATCTTTATGCTGGCTGTGTCCTTTATGCTAGGCCTGATAATTGGTGAAACAGAAGGTCACAGTGGCACAAGGTATTCAAGACCGGTAGTATCTGGATTTTGGTAGCTGCTGAAAAGAGGTATGTTTGTCTGTTCAGCAAAGAAACTCACATAAGGAACTCAGCAACTCCTGTCTGCTTCTGGCATGGTATGTGTTGGCACTTCACTGGTATGAACATCTCAGACTGAGTTGTAGAAGTTTCCCTGGTCAACCGACTGTCCAGTCCAGGGTTTTGGTTCATTGCCACCCTTACTACTAACCCCCTGATTGTTGCAACCTCAGAGAATCCTCTCACGTTGCGGTAGAAAAATAGCTAAAACATGGGTAACGTTTATACCTGCACCAACCCATGTTTTGCCCTCAAATTGTCTCTCTTTTCTGCTTGCTGGTTTTACAGTCTGCTGTGTGGAGGCACGTGAGAATACCCCATCATCACTGTAGCAGTTCAGTTTTGATTATGGCAAGTTCTGGGCATGGATAGGTGCCATTGTTCATTTGTTACAGTGGCAAACAGCATCAGCCCAGCTGACACTTGCATCCGTGAGCGCTTTCCTCTGTAGAAATTCACTTAATCTTTTCTGACACTCTTGGTGTTTAAACAAAAAACTACTGGCTTATTCCAGACACTGTGATGGAGACCTGCAGAATTAAAGGTTGATAAACTCCTTTGTTTTAAATGATTGCAGCAGAACATAACAGAGAGTAGTTTTAAGTAGGCTAAATGAAACATAAGTTTTCTGAGTGATAATGATGTCTTTTTTTAAAGAGACAGCAATAGCAGCTGCTTGCTGCCCTCCAAGACAAGCCAGACTGAATTGTTCACAGTGGCAGAAAACACAAGTGTTCTCTCTGTTGAACTAAAATCTGTCTTCTGTGGGCTGAGCTCCTCCTGATCCTTGGCGCACTGACTTCAGGAGGAAATCTTCCCATGACTTGGGATGGGATGTTCTGGTACCTCCTGGAGCAGGAGGAGTTGAGAGACCTCAGCACTGCAGTGTTGGGACCTTTGTGGGTCAGATCAACTTGAGAAGAGAAGGGAGACAACCCCCACCATTCCCAAACGCAGAGCACAGGTACGATTGCGGGCCTCAATATACCTGGTTTTCCTGTATTCCTCAAACCAGACTTTTAGAAAAAGCTTCTCAGAAATCATGCTGTATGCCAAGTGTCAGGAGCCACGCAAGATTATGTTCCAGGCTGAGCATCCCCAGATTGCCCTGTGAAGCAGGCAGCCACACATTCTGCTCTCTCTGCCCAGCCCTGTGCTTGGAGATTACCATGTCTCACAGCAACAGTGTCAGCAAGAGGCAGCTTGACAGTGTGTCCCAGGAGTGCAAACCCTTGTCTCTCACACTGCATGGCAGACTTTAGAGCAAAAGAAGGTGGATAGGAACTGTGCCAGCTATCTGATGGATGACCTTTATGTTAAACTGTGTTCACATTCACAACCCTCAGACTCAGGCTAAGTGAACCAAATGCTCCTCCCTAGGGCCGTATGTTGTGCCACACTCCTGCTGCAGCCATCTTGAGAAGCAAATATGGTTTTGGTTTGTTTTGCTCTGTTTCATTCCTGCTGATACCAAATGCCAACACTAGGCACAGGGAGTGCTGCAGGGATAAGCCAACAGCTAACGCTGAAGGAAGGATTCTGGAAGTAGCACACTCACAAAAACATTTTGCAGAAAAAAAGATCTTCACTAGCACACAGTGCCCAGCATGGAAGTGGTTTTCCAAAGCAGGGAGGGTGGGAAGAGTAGTAGTGGTATAAAGAAGGGCATCTGAGCTCTCATTCTGCATGCAGGAGAATTTCTTGACTCGGAGAGCGCGATGTGGAGGTTGCTTCCCAATATAATGGAGTGTGCTACAGTGCGGGGAAGAGATAGCGTTTCAGCAAGTGCACCTTGCTGCTAGCAGAAAGAGGAGAAATCTCTGCAGGCCACTGAAGATGTGAGGCTGTGCCAAGTGGGTTAGGACCAGCATGGCTCAGAGACTTTCTGTACTGCTGCTCCTGCCAGAGTCAGCAGTAAAACACCCATCAGTCACAGGTGGGAGAGAACGACAGATGACAAGGCCTTTTGAAAACCCCTCAGTTCTCTCAGGACAACTTCAGCATTGCTTTCTCAAAGGTTTCTATTTGCTTCCCGTTTCTCTTTGTGCTACTGTAAGCAGTCCCGGTAGGGCAGGTCTTTCAACAAACCCTGCAGTATGTGCTTCAGCTCTTCAGAAGGACCCATGGGCTGTAGGAACCTCACGAGCCTTTTTCACCCCTGCCCTTCCTCTGCTCTGCACTCAGTGTCCTCTCCAGGGCTTGTCCTGCTCCCAGAGCAGAGCAGGAAGCTGTGAGCTGACAAAGTCACGACAGGGGCATTGACCTTACACACAGAGGTACACATCCACGCAACACACTGCACCCTGTTCTCATCCATCGCAGAAGTATAAGGGTCACCTGCCAGGACAGCCCCCTCAGTACCACAGTTTCTGATCTGAGGAAAGGGAGATGGTATTTCTGTATGAGAAAAAGGAAAGATGTTAGAAACTACCACAAAACCCAAAAGCTATCACCACCCAAAAGAGCAAGATCCTCAAGGCCCCGGTGCCGGGGTGGTTCACCTGGCTGGTCCAGGTGCTCTCTCTGCAGGCTGAGCACTTCTCGCACTGACTCACTGCTGCGGACCCGGCAAATCTCCTCCACACAGTGATTAATTAATGCTCGTGGTACCTAGACATCTAAAGCTCCTGATAGAAGGATGTTTCGATGGCGATATCCATTTATAAACCCCTTGCAGCAGAGCTGGAGGGAGGCTTCCCAGCAGGGGAGCCTGCAGGGGCCGGGCTCTGCCGAGGGAGGAGAGGCAGAGCCGAGCCAGCAGCGAGCTGCAGGGCTGAGGCTGTTATCCTGCTGGGCGACTATTTTTAAAACCTGAGTTGGTGATTCGGATTAGCATCCTAGGGCTTTACCTCTGCTGAAGGATTTCCCCTGCATGAAAAAGGAGCCTGGATTTTCTCTGCCTTACAGAGAATTGCCTGTCTGGTAGAGCAAGGGTGTGTTTGTTTAAGAAGGAGGTTGGTGTCCTGGAAGGGAGAGGTGAAGCGAGGAAGGTGTGTAGGTAAAAAAGAGCAAGTGGTACCCGCTGCTGTCCAACCTGTGCAATACCTACTATTTTAGCCTTTGTTCAAAGAGGAATGATTATCCAGCACACCCTTTATGTTTTAGGCAGAGTAGGGGTCTGTATTCAACCCCACAACAGTCCCTCTGCACCCGGCGGTTACAGAAGTGTTCAAGGGAAACTGAGGTATGTTAAACCAGTTTTCCACGCTGCCAAAAACCTGCTGGGCTCTGCAAGGTCCTGGTACATCCCCAGAGGGGCTGCGAGGGGCAGTGCCGTATCTTGTTCCTGGCCTGGTTGTGGCACAAACCACAGGGGTTCCTGGGGGTCTCCACGCGCTTCAGCAGCGCTGCCTGGCAGCAGACCCACTTGAATTAGCGATTATTGAAACCGCTGCCGTATGGGTACAAGATATTATTAGCCTACACAAGCCTTGTTGCAGTGCGTATGTAGAGGATACAAAACGCTGGGATAAAGCTGTGTTAATCAGGGATATTCAGAGAGCTAACACATCCCTCCTAGCGCGGGCGGTGATGTTGGATGTGTTACCCTCTGAGGTTCATAGAATAGCAGCAGTAGCAACGTGCTGTTCCTGCTTTGCTGAAAGGCTGTGGATTTAATTTCTGCTGCTAAGTAGTGCTATTTGCAAACCCATGGAGGGTACAGAGCAGATTTCTAGGACATAGGCTTGTATATATTCATCTTTTTCATCTGACACTCTCGACCTTGGGGTATAATGTATTCTTGTGTACCTTTGTACAGTACCTTTGCTAGACAAGAGAGGCGAGAAGATGAGCCAAAGGTTGTGGTACTGATCTGGATTTAGAAGACATGGGTTTAATTCCCTATCCTTATGCAGGCTTCTTGTGACAAAATCTCGCATAATAAAAACCTTCAGGAAGTGAGGTTCAGCAAGAATGACACAGAAACTGCAAAAAAAAAAAGCATTTGCAAAAAGTACAAAACATCCTAAGGCACTTGGTTGTTAAACTTCAAGTGTTGTGTCTTGCCTAGAGGTCTGCAGAGCTCGTGTGTGTGTGTATGCTTGGCCTTCTGGTCTGTTTATCTGCAAACAGTCTGAATAATGAAGCTGGACATTTTTGGCTGCACAGATCAAATAGCAATGGTTGTGACTGCAAATTAATAGAAGAGGGGGAAAGTAAGAACATAAAAGGCTGTTTTTCAAGCACTGGCTGCCAGAATATCTTCACAGGGCAAAGGTGGGTCAGGCAGGGCAGCGGCAGGGTCAGGATAAATCCTCCTGGGATGTCGCTGTTCCCGTCCCGTTACAGAAGAGTTCACACGACAGCTGCACCCAGGGAATGGTGGGAACTCCGAGCAGATACGTCCTGACAATCAGTTTATTTATTTATTTCCCCAAACTCCAGAGACACTTGCAAAGAATTTCCTAACATGGCTGTAATCATTTCTACAGCCAGCCAGCTCTAACTTCATTTTTAAGCATGGTTCTTGCAAGTTCAGTGCAGGAGCCAGCACAGCCAGGGTGGACTGGATTCTTTTTGGTTATCCCTGAAGAGGACCAAAGGGCTGAGAGAGTCAAAGGGACTGCAGTTAATATTTGGGGAAGAGCAACATTGCTTTCTACAGCAGAAATCACCCACTCCAGTTCTGCAGGTCCATGCTCAGAAGAGGCTAGGCAGGACAGGGCAGGAGCATCCTTCAAATATCATTAGTTTCAATGAAGGTTCTTCGCTTTCTTCATTGCGGAGGGTCCATCCAACCCTGGCTGCCATACCAACACGTGTGTATGATCAGATCCAGCCACAGGAGGGGGGCAAAGATGCACTTGGAGAGAAAGTTTATCACGTAAGAGATGTAATTTAACCTCCAACTACAAGGCAGTAGGACTTCTCACTGTGGGCAGTGGATCAGAGTCCGTGCTTTTCAGTCCTGCATGTTTCAATCTTGCTACGCACACAGAGCAGATCCTCAGGATAGGGACTGTGCTGTCTTGTTTGTAAAGGTCTTCAGATAACATTATCATCGCAGGAAACAAGGATGACTAATAATCCAATAGATACAATAGAGAGTGGGAAATGGTTTGGGAGGGAGGTTTTTACCAGCAGGACATGTCTGCCCTGCCCGTGGCACTGGCAGGCGGGGAGGGCTCCTGTGTCAGATGGCCTGACAAAGCCTCCCCCCTTCCAGCTCAGTGTGAGCTGTGGCTGCCCCTCACCCTAAGCGTGGGCAGGACGTTGGTGGAGCAGTACCATGGCCAGTCCCTCTCCAGTGAACCTCGCCAACACTGACCAGTCTGGTGTGATGCCTACACCAGCCCATCCATACGACCAGGGTTCCCAAAGGGAGGCAGCAAACACTGCCCGGCCTGTAATGCCCACAATGTACATGACATGCACCTTTGCCCCGTGGATGTACAGCAGGCACAGCGATGCTGGCTGGAGTGAAGGCAGCCTCGTGCAGGGCTGCAGCCAGAGCAGCAGGCAGCTGGGGCTGGAGATGGAGCTAGCTTAGCAGTAGGGAGAGCAGGTGGCCGAGCAGCAGGGAGAAAGACTTGCCAACCACACACATCACTAGGATCCTGAAAGGAAACAATTTGTTTAACTAGTTTGCCAAATAATATCTATATTATGAATGCACCAAACATTGCTTATTTCTCCTCGCTGAAGGGTTCTTGCTTCCAGGATGAGCATGCTGTTTCCTCCAGTTCATAGCTAGGGAAAGGTGGGGAAGTGTTGCTGAAGCCCCAGTGGCTGTTTTGCCAGAAGCAAGTGGGTCTTCGCTGCGAGGTTGAGGGTGGGTTTGTGCTCCCCACCTTTCCCTGGGGCCAGGTTTACTCAGTGAGTCTTCATTCATCTTCTCTCCACTTTGAGTCTGTATCTGTTTGTCCCTGTTTTGGGGAGCACCAGGGTGCATGGCAAACACCTGGGGAAGTGCTGCTTCCCACCTGGTCCCTCTGGCTACCGCTTGAGCCTGATGTTCTCCTAAAAGGCCTCAAGGATGGATTTTCAAGTGCTCACAACTTATATCTAAGCTAACTTTTTAAAAGAGGCAGTTCAGGGTCCTAAATTACCAACATTCCTGAGTTTTGTCTGGAGCAGCTCAATATAGGTCATGTCCATGCTTTGCATCTAATATTAATTTGTGTGTGTGTGTGTTGGGGAGCTGTTTGAATGGGGGCTTAGTACATCAGAGGAGCAGTGAACATCTAGAAAACCACAGAGTAAGGGTAGGCAGTAGGTGTGCAAAGGTGTGCAAGTGCTGTAGAGCTGCAGGACTTCAGTATCAAAACCATGCACTACAGTAACTGGGCATCTGTGCTCCAAATCCCTTATAAAACTGAAAAGTGAACTGTCCAAAACCGCATAATGTTCCAGCTGCAATCAACTTCTCTGATTTTCCCTAAGTGACAGGGTTTAAAAGGAAAATTTATGAGGAGATGGATGTGACATATAACTTACAAGGGCATTAGTATGACTCTAGAAAAACATTCATTGCAGCATAAGAAAAATAAACACAGTGGAAAAGTATTTATGGATCTACACTGACTTAAATGGTCACCAAAACAATTTCCTTTTCTGTCTCCCACAGGAAAATAATGAGACTAGGAAACATAATAAAACCAGAAACTTCAGCATGGCCTCTTGCCTGGCATTTACAGGCTTTCTAAAGCTTGAAAAATGCTGGATGAGCCTTAATATAGACAGTGCCAAGCAAATGCACACTTGCTAATCTTTGCAGAAACTGAGGTGCTTTTCCTGCTCTGTCAAAAGGTGTTTGGGGTTGGTGGTTTCCAGGTGGAAAGGCAGAGAGAAGAGCTGGGGGGTTTGGAAGTGGCATAACCAGGCAGGCAGCTTCCCCTCTTCTCCCAGTTGCCCTTTCCCACCGTGACTGCAGAGATATTTTCCTCTAGTGCTTCAGCTTCACTTAACTCTCCCTTTGATCAGTGTTTATAGTAATGGAGTTTGGTATAAGCTCTAATATCCCTAAATGCTGTAAATATATATCTATAAACACTAAACAAAACATTCCCTATATAATAAACAGAGTCCAGAACTGTGAATTAAGGCCCCAGACAAGGCAGATGCACAGCAACAATTCTCAAGGACTTTGAAGTTAAAAGCCTTGCTGTGTAAATGTAAGAGCTTTTGTAAGTCAAACTAAAAGTCTCATTAATGCGAAACTTCCATGATCAGAAACCTGACTAGTTCAATGAGAATCCCCAAGGACATGAGTATTTAGCACACTTTCTAATTAAAAGAAGAGAATTATGGTACGGCGGTTAAAATACATTTTATACTTCTCTAGGAAATACCCAGTAGATTGGGTATGCAGAGATGTACTGCCAGGGCTCTTTACAATTAGAACACAAACAAACCAAGGTACGAACAGGCAGAAATGAGTATCTGAGCCTCCTGTGGTTTTCTCTGCGTGTTGGGATGTTGGCATCTTGGGTAAGAAAGCAGGATCAAGCCTGGTCTTTTTTGTGCACTGCAGAATGTCCACGTCTTCTGGACTCCCCTCCAGACCTGAACTGCAAGGAAACATTGCTTGGACACTACCGAGGTCCCACACCTGGAGTGTGCCCACCTTCCTTTTGGGAAATGGTATTTCATACCTTGTGCACAGTGTCTGAGGATCTCTGCCTGGTGTGGCTCCTGGCCTGCAGACAAGGTGCTGGGAACGCCTGGGCTGGGCGAGCTGAAGTCCCTGCATCCCTTCCTGCTAAGCAAAGGCTGTTAAAAATTAACAGATATTGATAAATATGGGCTTCAGTAAAACTGTCCCACTATAGGAAGCAGTTTAGGTTTCTGGTTTAATGAATTGATGCTTCTTCTCATACCACTGCTAGTGAACACTAGACCCGGACCGGGATCCGTCCTGTGCACAGCGAGGTGTTAGGAAAGGGCCAAGGGCTTGTTTGTGGAAACCAAGATTTGTCCAGTTCTGGGACATCAGTTATCTTCTGGTGAATTTGTGTTAATCAGAGCTAGGAGAATGTTTCTGAACAAGAAATAACTGAACATTTAATAAAATCATTTCTATATTGGGGGCCAGTGAGAGGGAGGAATAAATTAAAACTGTAGTCCATTTTAATATTTATTCTAATAATTCAGTTCTTTGAAAAACTGCTTTTTTTTCAGTTTCCTGCAGTTTTTGGAAGCTGAGAACAAGGCAAGAACTTCAACTAAAAAGGAATATTTTACTTTATGCCAAAGGAAATTATGCATCCAAAATGCCATGGATTTTTTAAAAAATGGATCTAAACCAATATTTGTCCAACATTAAAAAAAATAAATTCAGTTTGTTACCAGATGAAAACCCATCCCCATTTTCACATCTGTCAGCAAACTGAAACATCATTTATTGCGTGGTTCTGATGTCAGAACTGGTGACCTGCCTAAATTCCTGTTTGAGAACTCATCTGAATTGAGAAGCAAACCTTCCAGTGAGTTCATTAGACTAAATATTCTGCTTTTTTAGGTTAAATATTCTGCTTTTTGTCACTCTCTGCTGTTTCCTTTGGGCATGATGGTCCCTCTTTCTACCCAAAGCTATTTTATACTCTTTTCCTGGCTTCTTATTACTCACTACGCCCTGCTATGTGGGTGGGTGGTGAACCCAGAGGTAGATGAAGGCTTTTGTCAGAAGAGGAACCTTGAAGTCTGGGTGTGGAACCTGTTTGTTTCCCCTCAGTAATGTACAAGAGAGATGTACTCACTTATGTACTAGTATATAAACCTGATGTTCTGAAGTGCTGCTCTGACTTACTATCATACCACTAGGAAATGCCACGGTAACTGCATATGTAAAGGACCAGAGTTATGAAGGGCCTCTTTATAGCTCTTGAAAGCTGAATGCTCATTAATGCAACTATATGGAAGCAGGGCTGTCAGGAAAATCGAGTACAATTTGGGGTTTTAGGATGAATTGAAAAGCCTACGGTTAATGTAAATGTGTTTCGAGAATGCTTTGTGTTCAGAGCCAAGTCCTGAAGTCCTCCCTTCCCCAGGCAAAGACTGACTGGCTGCAGCCTCAGCTGAGCCTGTATCTTTGCTCCGATAAACCTTGAGAGACAAGTCAACTGAAACTCATTTAAGTTTTGCAGGTACACAGCCTTGAGTGGATTGCCAGTACACCTAGGATTGCAAATATTCATGCTTGCTTCATTTTTCTTATGCTAATATAAACCCTATTTTTGGAAACAGGAGGTTAAATATTTCATTAACTCTTAAATACAGAATATCACGTTCATTTGAAACATGGTGTTTTCAAGAAAAAAATTATCTAAAGCACTGAGATGAATAGAAAAAGGGGAGGGTGGGCAGAGACAAAACTTGGATATCTAGAAAACAAATGAGTTCACGTGGCTTTAGTTGAAAGGGCTAATTAAAAAGTGGAAAAGCAGGTGAAGCCAAGAAGATACAGGAGTGAGCTGGGGGTGTTCTGGGAGTGAAAGGTTCGCTGGGCACAGGGTCCTCTCTGCCTTCCCAACTTGGCTGCCTTTGCAGCCTCCGATGCCTTGTCTAGGCTCCTGTATTGCTCTGTACTAATTAGAGCAAGTAGAATTATGTAAAAGTGGTTTTCATTATTCTTTTAGTGATAGCAGTAGTATTATTTTAATGAGCAGTTTATTCATTATTATTACTGCCCTGTTTTATTAGCCTGCGATACCATTTGTTTAAGGAACTGCCTCATGAGCTGTAAGAGAGAAGTGAATTACACTCAATCTGAACTGATCTCGGTTTACACTGGTGGGAGTCAAAAAAGAATTGACTGGTTTTATGATCTCAGTGAAATTGGCACAAATACTGCTTTTTGAAATGTAGAAGTTGCCCACATGGTATGAAAGGTGTTTCTGTGGTGTATTCCCCTTGAATTTGTCAGAAAACGGGTTTTTCTGCTATCAGTTTGACTGGATCTCTTAATGAAGAGCTGTTCCTCATTGGCAGCCACCAGTTTCTTGTGGATTATTTCTGAAACAGCAAGAGACAGCAGCAATCATTTCTGTTACCCTTGACTAAAGGCTGCCTGTCAAAATGTTTCTTCAGTCTCTTGTAGTGAGGATTAGGATATTTTTCCCAGCTCATAAGAAGTTAGGTGATTTTAAAGGATTTCCCAGCCTGCTTCAGGATTCTTCCCAAAAATCTGATTTGTGAATTTTATGAATTAAGAAACATCATTCAGATCAGATCAACAGAAACCTTTCCTTCAGTTGAATCAAAATGCTTTATCATACCTTTGACATCAATTAAATGTCTTATTTTTTGGTGTAAAATGAAGACAACTTTTAAAAAATATTATTTCAAAGCAGCAAGTTAGAAGTCTGAAAGTTTCACTTTGAGAATGTGGAACTGAGATGCTTCCACAACTTTGAAACTCTGAGACATATTAAGTGAAATATTAATCAGACTAGACCTTTCTAGGGCTAGCTTTGCATGAATGACAGACTACAAGCAGATTTAATTTAAAACTATTTTTTTTTAAAGTGGCAATGCAAAAACAGTTCTATTTTGGGAAGTTCCCCTCTGTGAGAGCTGCTGCTGAAATTAGTAGCTTCTGATGTCTGCCATGTGTCAGTACTTTTAATATAGGTAACCCTGAGTCAAGGTTGGAGAATGATGTCCCATTTAGTTTCTCACCAGTGAACTGTTGCAACTTGTCATTTTCTCCTTCCACTGTGGACGTTCTTAATCCAGGTTAGTAATTACAGTGAGAAGGAAGGAGAAAAACAGACTCTACAGGACTGGGTGAAATATAAACACAAGAGACACCCCTTTGCTTCAGGTTCACGTGGTAGGTAGGGAGGAAGGAGAGGAAGGTGAGCACACACCTGGATCAAACTAGAAGCTTCCCATGCATTTCTAGGGGTAAATAATGACAGGTTTTTAGCAGCATTTCCATCTCTTTTACCTGATGCTGATGAAGGTGTTTACACCACACCTATTTGGTGCTGTTGGGGTTTATCAGTTGGTATTCTCCCCACCCTGGGTAATACTCTAGGAAGCATCAGTGCTGTTTGGGAAGTTGAGGCTGCTCAGGTTACATCTGTTCTTCACTTGGTCCCTTCCAAGCTCCTGATCACCTTCAGCAGCCAGGATCATCTTCATCTCCTTCTCAAATCTCTTTCTGCTTCACTTTTCCCTAGTATACTCTACATCTGGCTAAGACAGTTTTCTTTCTGCTAGCATTTTCACAATATATATGAAAACTCCATTATAATTAAATAAACCAGTGCTGAAACCCCCCAAAGAACAATTATCTTTTCTGTGAAATACTCCCGGCAGAAATCTTGGAAAACTTACATGTAATTAGTACATCGAGCCCCACCGCAGCATTAAATACAATGCATTAGGGCTCGTAATGCTGACTTCTCTGGATTCCATTTGACCAGCAATCGCGAATTTGTGAGCGATGTGCAGACTGACTGGTTTTATAAATGTGCACACTGTTAGTCTGATGATTTTAAAAGCTTTTTAAAGTTGATGCTACCCCAATGTCTGTTACACTTGCTAGGCTGTTCTCCTCCTTATCCAGTTTGCCTCATCCCTTGAACAGATTTTCTCTGCCACCTTCATTGTCAGAGAGAAAGAATGGTTTTGGAGGTTAGAGCACCAGACCAAGCCTTGGCAGAATTGGATTAATGGCATGGCTCCAATAGAGGAAGCCAGATCTTAAAAGGTATCTGGGCCCTCAAAATGGCAGAGGGTTATTCCAAAATACTTGCACACCCAACCCTCATTGATTCCAGTTGTCTTAGATGCCTGAACACATCAGAAGTTGTCTGACAAGATAGGGACCTGACCCAAGATATGATGAAGTCAACAGGAAGACGAAAGAAAAACAGTGGCTTTGTATTAGGTGCTTATTGAAGACATTTGTAAGCAAGGCTCAGGTGCAAACCCAGAAGCACTGCTTTAAAACCTGGCAGCATTAATGGTGGAGGATGCTGAGCTGGCAGCTCTCTTACACTTCCTACAGGGAAGGATTTGCTAAGGGGGATCATAGCCCTAGAAGTTGTTAGCTCTTCCAACAGCAGGTTGAGTTTTCTTTTGTTTATCCAAATGCATATATATGTGCATATATATTTCTCACTGAAGAAAAATAGCCAGGAGGAATAATCCTATAGCTCTGATTCAGACCGGCTAATATGTCAAGTTACCAGGAGGATATCTCCTTGAAAAAAATAATACGCTGATAGAAAGGGAGATTTCATACTTAGATATTTGGAGTCCTTTTTATCATAAAAGAGGAGGAACAAGCCATGCATGACAGATATTAGACATATTACTTAATTTACAACTGGAAAGCACCCAAGTGCTAGGATGAGAAGGGAGATGTATGAGAACTGATGTAAAACAGTATTAACACTAGAATGTTAACTCTACTTTATCTTGAAAATGCCCCAAATAAATATTTTCAAAGGTAAAAGATGATGTGAATCCATGGGGCATTAAAATGTGTAGGTGGGGACTAGTCTGAAAACAGGTTTTGCAAGGAAGATGCTAGGCAGGGGCAGCGGTGAGGCTTGGGATGTGCTGCCTTCCTTTCCTGCAGGTGAGCTGCCTGGCTGTAACAAATGTTGAATGACTCCTTATGGGAGAGCTCTTGGGTTTGGTTGGGGCTGTCATTGATTTCTGCCATCTCTTAGGTTCCTTCGGAAACATTGGAGGAAATGGGGATTTGGTACTGTGGTTTGTGTAAGAGCTGGTCCTAAGCTAGATGGCTTGCCATTGCTAGAACATCCAGCAGGAGCAAAACCAGTGATGTATTCACTGTTGGGATAGGGGTTAGAAACCCTTTGCTAGAAAAATGTGTGATGACCTTTTAAAAGGAACAACGTAACACCATGCACTGTCCTGTAATGTGGCTTTATCATGGAGGAAACAAGAGGGTCTGGGCAGTACGGTGCAGACAGAGAGAAGTGAGAGCTCCAAGGAAACCTTGCTGTGGACAGACTCCACTGCTCAGCACAGGGCACTGCAGCTGCTCCAAGCCAGCAAGGCTGAAAGAAGAGCAGTGGCAAAGCTGTGGGAAAGCTACAGCCAAACCTGGTATAAGCTGTAGCAGAGCACAGACCTACAGGTGACATGGGGCTCAAGGGCCACTAGTCCTTCAGCTATGAAAGAAGACACCTACCAGGAGGTATCACAGGAGGGGATTTTGTCACTGGAAAGCCTGGAAGAGATGGGGAGCACTGCTGCCAGCAAAGTGAGGACTAATTAAAGGACTAATTACAGCACTGAAAAGTGAAGTCAGTGACAAAAGTTAAGCAAAACCACATGAGAGTATGTAGTAATTTAGTAGTGACATGCACCTACTCAACCTGCTGGCTGTGAGATGACAACACTGCAGGGGTATATTAAAGGAAATGCCAAGTCCTACATATAAAACCAAATGTATTTTGAGTAGTTGAGTTCCACGTCTGTCTCCTGTCTTTAACAAAGAGTGACCCCCACTCCAAGACCTCCAAAACCCACCAGTGGACAGAAGATGAGATTACTGTGCCGTAGTTGCCAGATGCAAGCTAGATGCCAACCCCTGCTACACTGCAGGAGTAATTCTCTGTATGGACAAAGCCTTTTGCACCACTGCAGTGTTTCCAGGCAGGAGAACCCCTGGCTAAGCCTCCACGCGAGCAGCTGAATTGTCTCCTGGGCTCTCTTTGGCCCTCTGATGTGTGAACACAGAGCGGCAGTGAGGATCCAGCTCTTCTAACCTGTTAAAGCTGTGGATGAAAATACACATTGCTGCCCTTGAAGAAGTGGCATCAGAGGAGCCTGTGATAGGGGAGCGCGACATGGATGAAAGAAGAATGTGAAGGACTTTGAACATGTAAGAGAATGTGAACAGGGGCGATCCCAGAAGAGAAATTCTTCAGGGAATTAGAAGGAAAATAGATGTTAGGGAGGCAGGATTAAAACTATTTGAAGTCAGAGGGGGGAAGCTGGATCTTAGTTTTGATCATTGAAAGGTTGAGAGGATGGTGAGTAATCTGAAATCAAAGTACAGAAGGAAATCAAACCTGAACATTAAACAACCTGCAGATCTCTCCCTTGAAGAGGTGAGATCCAAGGACTCAATAAAGTGAGGTGAGGGGTTTTCTTAGATCCATGCAGAGGAACAGCCTCCACCTGGAGGAGGGTCCAAAATTCCCCCCGGTCTGACAAAGAGGGGGAGTGGGAGAGTGCTTAACGTGACCAAGAAAGTCTCACTACAGGCCTTGAGGGAAGAACCAGCAGGTTAGCACCCATATCCCCACTAGAGCAAAAGGGAGTTGTGCAGTAAACAGGACTTTTATTTTACTTTTTATTTCCTACCAAGAAGCATGTTTTCTCTCCTTTAAGTGCCCTGTTCTGGCACTGTCCAAATGGCTGAACTTTTTCTGTCTCCACTGAAGCCCTCAGAATTGGGCTGGCCGTGAGCCAGAGGAAGAATCACGGGTTCTGCAGCGAGATCCCTATTTAAGCTGCTGCTGAACTGTGTGCGTACGTGTGTGCATGCGTGTGTGAAGTCTCCTGCCAAGTTGATGGGCTGGAGCTTTGGAATTAACAATGTTGACTCGGGCCTGAAGACTTTAAAAGAATTTATATCAACAGATTTTAAAGATCTTAAAATATACAGCTTGAGTAGCCTTAGGTTTCTCAGGCAGCTGCCAAATCAAACTGAATAATAAAACAAAACTGAATAATAAAGTGATCACACAGTGTAAGATCAAGACAGGGCCGAGTTAGAGGCACCTCCAGTAATTACTGGATTGGGAGCAGCCTCCTGACAAGCCTCGAGTTTCTGCTGACATGCTGAGAACCAAAAACAGCAACAAAATTTCCCCAAATGAAAACAGCTCTTCCTCGCCTCCCAGCCTACTCCCTGTTTACTCCTTTTGCGTTTTACTGTCAGCAAGACCTCAATAGGAGAGGGGCCAGTCGGGGCAGATGAGCCCAAGATGAGATGTTGCTGGTCCAGAGCAATAGTGGCAGGGAGGATTAGAGCTGGGAGTGACCCAGGACCAGATGGAGCCTGGGGGGGGGGATGTCAGAGGAGGACCAGATCCCAAAGAGGATGATGCTGATGGAGACGTGAACCTAGCACCAAAAAAGCACAGAACCCTTCTTTTAGACTGCTGCCACACCTAGGAGGTCTGTGTCCTTTTGCCCTCTCCCCAAGGGCTGCCAGTCTTATGGATGCCAATGTCTCCTGTAGCAGCCCAGCCTGAGCCCAGCAATGGTTGGCTGCCTGTGCCCATGCTGCCCCAGCATTTCCCATCCACCTTGCATTGACCCAGATCATCTTCCATACTTTCTCCACTTTTTATTACGGGTTTTGCTTAAAAGCCAGCAAAAATCAATATTAAAAGCCTAGTGAGGGGTTTTACAAAAAAAAAAAAATTAAATTGCCTGGAGATGCTTGTTCTTCATGATTTGTATTGCAATAATGCTACAAAGCCCTAAAAGGCCCAAATAGGAAACTTCAGTTTGCTTTAAAGCTACGTATGTTTTGTTTGGGGGCTTAGAGGTTTTTGATGAAAAGATTTCATTTTTTGATAAAAACATTCTGGCAAAAATGAAGCTATTGAGAAAGGGGAACCAATTTTTATTCCTTTTTGGTGACATTTTTCATGAGATAAAATGTAATTCCTGAGAAGCTCTAACTCTGGTCCTTTTTCATTCTTAAAATGTTTCTTTCTCTCTAGGCTCTCGACATCTATTTTCCATTGTCCTTTCAGAGTGCCAGGGCAAATATATCTTTCTATTTTGGTATTGTCAAGAGGTAAGGTTTGTAGGGAAAGGTAATATCTTTTCTTAGAGCAACTGATAGACCTGGGAAAAAAGGGACTTATTTTTGGGCATAGAAGCCCTGTCTGGCTCTTTTGTTTATAAATTACCCTTCTATTCTCCTGGAGACCTTCCTGTCTCTACACTGAACTCTTTTAACTCTAGCATATATACTCAAAAAGCACGCTCATCATTTATCTTTACTGCTACTGCAATCTTCTCGTCACCTCTGCTTTCTTTCCCTTTTCAGCTACTTACTCTTCTCTGTTTTGCAATCTTCTCAAGTGGCATCTGTAGCTGCTATTTTATTACTTGTGTATGCCTTTTTCTAATCCTCCATTATTTGGGGCATATCCTTTGTTATCTGTTAGTCTTTTCTGTGCCCTGGGGATATTTATCGCTAATTGATTCACATAAATGGGAAGGTAAACATTCATTTCTCTTAGAATACATATTTCACTTGCAGTGGGACAATCCCTAGAGATTTTATTCTTTCTTTCTTTCCTTTGTGGTGTTACATATAGCTGGTTGGAGCTAAAATGAAATAAAGCACACCTCTGGAAAGGTCTGCAGTGTGCTGAGCAGCATATTCACAATTTTTGTTGCCACCTTTGAGACTGACTGACTACACTGGGAGATGTGGTGTTCCTCAGGGGTCAGCATTGGGACTGGTGCCATTTAACATCTTTGTTGGGGACATGAACAGTGGGACTGAGGCACCCTCAGCAAGTTCCCTGATGACACCAAGCTGTGTGGTGCAGTCACACGCTGGAGGGAAGGGATGTGCCGTCCGGAGGGACCTGGACAGGCCGCAGAGGTGGGACCATGTGAACCTCATGGAGTTCAACAAGGCCAAGTGCAAGGTCCTGCCCATGGGTCGGGGCAATCCCCAGCACAGGTACAGGCTGGGTGAGCAGTGGATGGAGAGCAGCTCTGAGGAGGACTTGGGGGTGTTAGTGGGTGGAAAACTGACTGTGATCCAGCAATGTGTGCTGGCAGCCCAGAAAGCCAACCGTGTGCTGGGCTGCACCCAGAGCAGGGTGGGCAGCAGGGCGAGGGGGGGTTTGTCCCCCTCTGCTCAGCTCTGGTGAGACCCCCCTGCAGTGCTGGGTGCAGCTCTGGGGGCACCAACATCAGAAGGACATGGACCTCCAGAGGAGGCCACAAAGATGCTCGGGGGGCTGGAGCACCCCCCTGTGAGGACAGGCTGAGAGAGTTGGGGGGTTCAGCTGGAGAAGAGAAGGCTCCGGGGAGACCTTAGAGCGGCCCCCCAGGGCTGAAAGGGGCTGCGGGAAAGGGGGGAGGGACTCTTGGTCAGAGGAGGTTTAGTGATAGGGTGAGGAGTAGCAGTTTTAAACTGACAGAGGGGAGATTTAGATTAGATAGAAGAAATTCTTCCCTGTGAGGGGGGTGAGGCCCTGGCACAGGTTGCCCAGAGAAGCTGTGGCTGCCCCCTCCCTGGAAGGGTTCAAGGCCAGGTTGGATGGGGATGGAGCAACCTGGGCTGGTGGAAGGTGGCCCTGCCTGTGACAGGAGGGTTGGAACTGGATGGTCTTTAAGGTCCCTTCCAACACAAACCAGTCTGTGATTCTATGAAACAATTTCCACAGAAGTCAGTGTTAGATGTACCTCCACCTTCCTGCAGGGGAAGTATCCCCTGTAAGCCCTTAAAAGGGACAGATGGATTGACTGAGGCTTGGGGAGGAGGGAGGCAATTGGTTTTGATAACATTTCCATTAACAACCTAGATGATGGAGTAGATAGTAGGCTTATTAAATTTACAGATGGCACCAATCTAGGAGGGACTGCAAATATCTTGGACAACAGGATGAGAATTCAAATGAGTGCAACAAATTGCAAAAATGGTTTGTGGAAAAAAAAAAAGTCATTAAATTAGAGACAAGTACAAGGCACAAAACTTGGGTTGGAATAATCAGTGCACAGAGGATGAGGAAGAGGCAGTGGTTCTGCAGAAAGGGAACTTATGAGTGGAGGAAAGTAAAGACTGGACCAGAAGATCATCAAGTCTCAGTGTCATGTAGGTGGGAAGAAAAGGCAAATCTAGGAAGGACGTCAAATAACAGACTCTTTTTACAGCAGAAATAATGCAGGTTAGGTATTAGAAAGGCTTTTTGTTGCGGAGGATGCTAAGGAGGAGTATCTCCCAGGGGTGAGACATGCAGACATGATACAGCTGTGGGGCAGGGGGATGAAGCAGCATCTCCTCAAGATCCTTGAGCCCTGTTGCCTCATGGACATGTTTCTCACCCTTGTGCCCCACACTTCCACTGCAGGAGACCTGAGGTGTGGAGACACCAATTGCTAATTTAAGGTCACAGGGGAGCTGTGCACAGCCCACTCACACAGTGACAGCTCCACCGTCTCCCCCTGCTCCCGGCACACTCTCTGCACTGCTGCCCTGGGCTGTGACCCTAGCTAAGATTTTGCTCTAGGATGTGAGCATCAGTTTGTCTTGGTAATGTATGGAGCAGTCTGTAGGTAGGCCAGGAAAGCAGGCTTTTCCATTTTAATTTTTTTTCTCACTTCACTAGACGTAACACTTCTGCTAAGAGGAGGATATGAGTTTAACTATGCTGTTGGCCTTGAGGCTTTAGGTATCAAGGAGAGCTTATTTCAAAGATCAAACTGAATGCTGATTCGAGGGAGTAGCTCATCCCTTTGGAGTGCTCCAGAAGGAAAAGGGAACATTGTCAGTTCAATCTACTGTGGAATTTATAGTATTAATGATCTGAAGAACACTTTAGGGATTTCTGTCAGATGTCTATTTTAATTTAAACTCTTGGGTGTTTAACTACCCAAAATATTGAGTTCTAGTCATTATAAAAACTAATAACTGGCTTATTTTGCTGCTAATTCAGAAACTGAGGTTAATTATCTATAGTGAAGGGATATGGTACTAATCTAAAGTCTACCTGAATAAGACACTGTGGTTAATTGATTCCCCATGAAATGACAAAAGATTCCTTCAGAGGGAAAAGATGTTTAGTATTCTGGGCTTTCTTGAAAGCACTAGCTTTTTCTTCTCGTGAAAGGTTTTTTGTTTGGCTTTATCATCTGTACCTTATCCTTTTCTTATTGTTATTACTGTTTTATATTTATGAAAAAAAAAAAAAAAAAAAAAAGGAAGATTACGAATTTTCCATGTGAGAGCCCATCTGCTGCATCCCTTTAATACACAATACACCTTGTACCCCAGGTTCTTACAACAATATATTACCCCACTGAAGTGGGTGAGAATGGTTTGATGTCCCATTCACAGGCATGGGATTGCGCCTATGAACTTGGCATCAGTGTTTGATCCAGACACATGGGTGCATCAGCAGAGCTGCATGCTTGTGGCTGAGCACAGCCAGGATTTGGCCAAGATGACTTTTCCAAAATCACAGAGGACGTTAATCTCAGAGCTGAAATTGCTTCCTTGCTCTCTGTCTTGTGTCCTCTCTGCTCTGCCATTCCCTTTCTTAAGAGCTCTGAATCTGCCCACTAGTTTATTTAATAAAAATTACTTTCTAAGCCAACTGCAAGCAGCTAAAAAAATTAATTTAAACTTCCCCTAAAGTGTATTTGTCAATGTCCACTGTTGTAATTCATTACGTTGTATCCTAGCATACCCCGAACATGGCAGTGTCAGAACTCTGATGATGTAGTGCAGTCTCCATGTATAATATATCATGAGAACAGTTTCAACTTGGATGATATATGAAGCCAGCCTAGGAGGATTTTGAAAATAGACCTAAATTTCAAGAATTTTTTTGTGTAACTTTGAGTGGTTGAAGGCTTCACCTGAAGCTTTTACTGAATATCTAAATATTTTTTCCCTTGCCAAGCCAAGAGTTAGCAATGTCAATTAACCTGCTGGGGCTTTGTAGGTTGGCTGACCAAATTGCAAAGCCTATGTGTGCATCACGTCTATTTACCTAACTTATTTTACAATACTGCCTTGACCTGATTGTGTTTAAAACAAAATATTAAATGTGATTGCAGTCTAAATGGGACAACATGCAGTTCAGATGAGCTTGTGAATGATTATGTGTGTAGGTGTGATGAGCATGGTTGCCTTTTACTGCATGGGATCAAACCCTCCCATCTGAATATTGTGCTTCTGAGTAGAAGGCATCAGGCTTTTCTAATAAAAAGAACTATTTTGTAAAGAATGTGTTGGGTGGTGTAGCTGGATGTAACTGAACACTGAGGGCAGGAAATCAAGAAAGAGCTGAGGACAAAAGCTAGAATGTGTAAACCAAGAGCAGATAAATAGGAGTGCAAAAACAGGGAGGAAGAAGTGGGAAAGAAAATGGAAACAACCATTGGTCTTCGTATGGGCAAATAGCTTGCTACAAGAGCAGGTCATGACTTTGGCTTAAAATTGTTTTTCAGTCCAAACTTTAGAAAATAAAAGACAAACATGAGCAGAGAGCATCTGCCTCCTTTTCCCTTCCACTTCATATAAAAATGCAACTCCTCTCTCTCTCCCTCTCTCTCTCCTCTCCCCATCTCTTTCTATTTTTTCTGCTCTTTTTTGGCAAAGAAGCTGTATATTCCAAGCAGATCTCTTTTTACAAGAGTTGGGGTCAGAGTGAGCTTGTGCAGTGGTGTAAGGTGAGCATGAAATGGGCTTTGCAAAGCCATGCTGTGACCCATCGATAGGAAGCAATAGGATGAAATTCCTGTGCTTTTCCAAGTAACTACCTTCGATTGTCAGGGCTCTGGCAGAGAAAAAAATATCCGAGTGTGTGAGGGAGCAAAGTGTTATCTAACAGTAGTAAGCATTTAGACCAACTCAATGTTCGAACTTAATTACCAGGAAAATGCTGTACATTATGAAGATTTAAATCATTTAACAAGCCTTGTGTGAGTCTTAATGCTTTTTTATTACTGCCTTTTTCATATGCTTTTTATTTGACAGGACAAAAGCAATAGTTGGCATAGATGGTGCCAGTACAGGGCTCATCCCTTGTTTTGCAGACAGGGTATAGTTTTCATTAGGAGGAAAATGATGAAGTAGTTTGCTCTGTTGATTGCTAAATCTGGGGGAAGGGAAGACACAAGCACTTCATAGCCAGCCTGTTTCTGTACAAACTTCAGCAGGGTTCAAAGTGGGGAGGATGCTCTGCACCTAAAGAGTTGGCCCTGGTGTAGTAACTCCTGACATGCATTGAAGTTAGGAGCTGCTTGTGGTGATTTACATTTAGATGTCATGCTACATCTGCACCTGAAGAAACAGCTGTAAGGGGGAAAGAAAGGGGAAATATTTTAGGCAGAAAGGGCAAATTGAACAAAGGGGTAAATGCTGTACTACTGCTTGTTCACCCCTTGTCTAAACTTCTCCTCTTATTAGGGCCATGGTTTGATGAAAAAGTAAATCTGACTTTAGGACCTTAAATCCCCAATCCCATAGTGGTAGCGTGGTGTGTAGCACTGATGCAGCGCAGACTCTGCTCATCCAAAACTTTTGAGGAGCTGGAGTACTGGTCAGAGTCCGGCTCCCACCATAGCCCTTCCCTGGGTTTTTCTCCCTCCTGTCTCCCTGTCTCCCTGCCCCTTCTCCCCTGCACAACACGGACCAAGGGATCTGCAACACAAACTGTTGGAAAAGGCTCCAAGTTGGGCAGAGGTGGGCTCAGCCCTCCTTGCTCGGCAGGTGGTGGCACCTCGCAGGAGTGCCTGCCTGCCTCCCTGCCTGCTCCCTCCCTCCCTGCTCCCTCCCTGCCTGCCTGCCTGCCTGCTCCCTCCCTGCCTGCTCCCTCCCTGCCTGCCTGTTCCCTGCCTGCCTGCTCCCTCCCTCCCTGCTCCCTCCCTGCCTGCCTGCCTGCCTGCTCCCTCCCTGCCTGCTCCCTCCCTGCCTGCCTGTTCCCTGCCTGCCTGCCTGCCTGCCTGCTCCCTCCCTGCCTGCCTGTTCCCTCCCTGCCTGCCTGCCTGCCTGCCTGCCTGCTCCCTCCCTGCCTGCCTGTTCCCTCCCTGCCTGCCTGCCTGCCTGCTCCCTCCCTGCCTGCCTGCCTGTTCCCTCCCTCCCTGCCTGTTCCCTCCCTGCCTGTTCCCTCCCTGCCTGCCTGCCTGCTCCCTCCCTGCCTGCCTGCCTGTTCCCTCCCTGCCTGCTCCCTGCCTGCCTGCACTGCCGGTTGGAGTTTTGAGGTGCTGTAAATAAACCTGCCCGAGCAGCTCTGCCACAGCGCCGGTGCTTTGGCTGGTTTATGGGTCACCAGATGTTCCTGCCAGAGGGATGCAATGTGTGCACTGCGTAATGGGTTCAGAGCAATCACTCCACTGAGTAACAACCCTGCACAAATTCTCTGTGTTAAGCATGGATCAAAGGTATAATATATGTGTCTCCCTAGGCAGTCAAGTCCTAATTCCACCTTCTGCTGAAGTAGCCTAATTTAGTGTATAAGCTTTTCTGTATGGCCAACCTCTGTACACTAAGATGGGACAAGGACCTACTGAATTCACAGATTTGGCGATGAGAGGTTCTTTTGTTCTTTTGCCCTTGTAATTACATACTGTCTAAGCACCTGCACTTTGCTTTTTAACATCTTTGGGGAGGCGGTTTTTATTTTTATTTTTTATTCTTGTGATCCCTGATAGTTTCAATATCCTGACAAACGCTCAATCCTTCATTGACTCATGTGTGAGATGAATGCTTCCAATGCCTCCAGTGGAGGGCAGTTCCATGGTTTGTGTGTTGTGTCGAGACTGATTTCTTCAAATCACTCATAAATTATTGAATCACATTCCCGTCATGTGTCCCCAGCAGGTAGCTGTTACAATGGTGCTGGTTAAATCAGCCCCAGTGCTACACCCAGTGCACACCAGCAAACCCATGGTTGAAATACCACTGCAACAGAACAAAGAAGCAAAACTGCATGAGCAATGAATTCATTAAGCTTTTGTATTTTCATGGAAATCTGATGCTATTTCATCTAATCAAAGATTGTACTTTTTTTCCCAAAAGTCTTATGTCTCAATCTATAACTGACACACTGTGAAATATCTGAAATCCACTCGAAAGCCCATGGGATCATTGCTGAATTCCACAGCCTTTTAACATATGCAATTACACTAAGATACACAGAAATTACTGTCGTCTTTTTTTTTTTTTTTTTTTTTTCCACAGGCTTTTCTGCTAGGTCTGTAGAAGGCATATTTGCACCAAGTGGAGAATTTTAATTCTCACCCATAAGACTGTTCATTTTTGCCACTAACTTTTATGATTGTAGTTTCACGGGCTATGTATGCACCCAATACTGTGACTTAACCATTTCCAGATTTTTCTAGTTTTTTACTTTAAAAAAAGAGGAAAAAATAATATTATGAAAAAATTGTTACAGTTGCTTCTAACTGTAACTAGTGTAAGTCTCCAGAAATTGGCTTTTGAAATATTTCTCCGAGATGCTCTAAGCGCTGGAAATAGCCCTCTCCATTGAACTCTAGTTCAGTATAGTTTCTAAAGCTCAACATCTGCATCTGCAGACAGACCTGGCACTGACCTTGCTGCTGCTTGCCCTGTTGTTCCTCCTTTGTTCTCTGCATCACCTTCATTTATTGGCATATGGGCTGATAATTACGGGGCTGCTCTCTGGCCCATCAGCTTTAAGCTATGTCCCCCAGGTGAAATGAGCCTAAACAAGTTGGGAGAGACTGTTCAAATCTGTTCCGCGCAGACTGAGAGGAACGAAAAGGAAAGCCAGCATTCATCATTCAAAAGATAAACATTTGACAGCACAGCTTGACTATGTCAGGAACACTTCTGTTTTAATAGTACGCCTGCAAGCTTTCAAAACAAGTGTTTACCTGTCACAATAAACAGTTATGAGTGAAGTACACAAAACACACTAAACTTGGAGCTGGCAAGCTTCCAGAAATGCCATGTGCAGTTAAACTCTTGAGCTTGTCATTCCATCCAACATAAATCTCTTCAGTTGTCTTCTGTCTTCTTCAGTGTATACTGTGGGACTTTTCTGATTGCCTTGGAGACATCTGTCTTGGATGCATACAAAATCCTGGGAAGTGTAGTAAGCGCCTGGAGTTGACAGGCACATTAAGACCTAAGTCTTAAACAGCTGCAATTAAGTCACTAATGGCTCCTGGTGAGACTGGGTGTCTTATTTTGCTCCCCTGAAAGCAAATCGGTATCTACACAATAGGTGCTTTTAGTGGAGCAGATGGGGGCAAATGGCTCAACTTAGGTGTTGGATCAGCCCCCTACTTCTGGATCTTCTGGTGACTTCAGAGGAATGAAGAGTCTGATCTAGTGGATGGCCTGGCCTAGGTTTGAGTCTGACATGAGAGAAGGTCATAAGTTTGCTTGGCTGGAGTTTTCTTTGACCATGCCAAACAATGAGAATTCCCACTTTTTCAGAGATGTTATTTCACTTTGTAGGAATTCCTGCCAAGTCTAACGCTGTGCAGCACACTGGAAAAATAGCTAAAGTCAATAAATACAGCCCATAAAAATAAAGTCTGGCACAACGTTTGCACAGGAAACAATTACGTCTTGGTTTCGTTTTTTTGCTGGCTTTTTAAAAAGCCATTTCAATAGCTTAAAGAAAGGCTAGGAGAGCAAGAGGAATTTCCTCCTGTATATGCATTTTAATGTGATATTTCACTTTTTTGTTTTAGAGTGAAGTATAGGTCAGCCTCAGCTTGCCAGGTAGCGTGGTCTGACCAGAATGCACTGGTTAAAATGTCTACCTTCTGCTCTTCTGCTGGGGGAGCAACAGTTGAAATAGGAATCTCAGGCCTGGGTTTCCTGGGTTTGGGGTTTGTCTCCTGTGTTGTGTAAAACACCTGCAAATCAAGATAATACTGCTTGTATGGGGAACAGTTCTCAAGATAGCGTAGTCAGTTCTACAAAGCTTTTCAAGGCTGCATGGGATATATTTCATGGGCGTTGGTGAGCCTTTTTTTCAAGAAATTGCTGGCCAGTTGTGGAACTGCTGGTCTGAAACAGAGACTCACACCACCATCTCCCATCTGGGCACTCACTCGGGACCTCAGTGCAAGTCGTCACATCTCCTGACTTCCAGGTGAGCTCTGTAAGCACCAGACAGTTGGTTTTCTCCCATGTCCTGTATAGCTTCTCACAATAGCAGTCCTTCTTTCCCTAACATGAGTCCTTGGGCACTCTCGATTCAAAGGAGACACACTCCAGGCTGCTGCTGAGCAGACCCTTGCTCTCGCCTCTCCCATAGTCAGTGTGGGTGGCCTTCTCCCTTGACTCTCATGCGACATTTCAAAAGGCCTCATTTTTGTTCCAGTGCAGAATGTAAAAGGCTTTCAACATCTCCATTAAAAAACAAAAATTCCAGCGTTTGTGCTCCCCATTTTCCTTCCAAGAGCACAGTGAGAAAAGAGGTCTGCCCTTGTTCAGTCCTGGCAAGTCCAATCTAGAGCTGTGTAAAAATGCATCTAAAAAAAGGACCTTTCTTCCAATAAATGGCCATTTAATGAATAAAAGAGAAACAATTGAAGTCTGCAGTAATAGAACAATTATGTGCTGTTGTGCGTTCCAGCTGGCTACACATTGAACAGTTCTTACAAATTGCCGGAAACACAGCAGCACACGGATCCGATACGTTTCAGGACAGTCATTATTAAGAAGAAATACCATGTGTCAATCTGCAGAAGCCCTCCAAGGGCATTATCCTCCTAAAATCCCTTAATTACTGCTCTGGGGCTCACGTGTGTGCCTGGCCTACAGTGTGGATGAGAGGGAGAGTGCTGGAAGCAGTAACCCCGGTGTGATGTTCATTAACTTTCTCAGTCTCTGCTCTTTCCTCTGCTGAGCAGCAGAGGGAAGAAGGCTGGTTGGGAGGGAGGTTCGAAGGAGGCAAAGAGACCCAGGTTGAGAAGGTCTGAATAGCGATGGTGGAACAGGTAGGGAAATCAGAGTAGCAAAAGTACAGAACTGAAGTAGAAGGGGAAATGTAGACACACAGAAAGGACAAAAAGAAAAGAAAAAAGGTGAGGAAGACAAAATAGCCAGTGGATGCTGTGACTGTGAGCCCCACATCTTGCTCCTCACACACATTTCTTTGATATTTACTGATATTGGCATTCAGATGGGAAGATGAAAATGGCACTGGAAGTCAGCTCTGTGTGTGCAGACCATGCTAGTTATCAAAGCAAATCGTGTGCCAGTGTCATCAGTCAGAGGTTTGGGGTCAGGGTTGGTCCCTTTGGAGCCTCCAAAGAGTAACTGGATCAGATTTGCACCCCGCAATGTGTAGTGCTGCTCTAAAACAGTGTAATTCTGAGCAAGTTGCTAAATCGCTGCTGATTCACTTGTCCTTCAGATTCAGGGTTTTAATCAATGTTACAGTGATAACTGCCCCATTTGATGAGCATTTTTGGATGCACAAATGGGAGAAAACGTGTCACGGGGGTTGTGGTTTGGAAACGGCAAGAGGACTTCAGGGTCCTGCGAGGTCCTGGCCATCGCACTTGGCTGATTTCATAATGATCTTTGGTTACTCGAAAACCAGTAAGGTCATGAGGGGCATTTAGAGCTGGCGAGTGCTGATTAAACATGATATAAACACCTCTGCTGTGTTACATCTGTGGAAAGAATTTAAATGTCTGAAGAGCAGAGGAGTAGGGATTAACGAGCTGTGAAGGAAGGAGATGTATTTAAGGTGTTTGTGAATAGGGAAAGGAAGAAGTTCCTGCTCTGTATTTAAGATATTAAAGCTACTTTGCAGGTCTTTTTTTTTTTTTTTTTTTTTTTTCTTGCAAAAGAAAGCCTGAAAGCCCCCGCAGTTCTGAGTACTTGTCAGGGATGTAATGATGGAAATCTTGTCAGCCTCGCTTTGCATAATAGGGATCATTATGTGATGGTAAATTTCTCCGTATGTTCCCTACGTTCCTAATGTGGGAGGAATAAAAAATTCCTGAGGTTTCTTTTTGCAGAGCTTGTCAATGAACGTGCTGGATCAGATTGTCTTCTCGTTTATTAGCAGGAAAAGCTAAGATGACTTTATGCAAGCACAACAGGAGGAAATCACTGTGCCGGGAGAATCAGGCTTATTGCTTCAAATCCTACCAGCCTGACAGGTACTTCTTTCTCGCACCAGCCGTATTTTAGGTTCCTGTTGGGAAGCTCTGCTGCTTCCCTGAGCTCCTCAAGTCCTGCTGGGCAGCACCGGCCCAACTGCCCCCGGCAGACTGTTGGTTCCCCCAGTGGGTTTTGTCCCGCTCCCTGCCCGCCTCCAGGTCAGAACTGGGGCTGAGAGCGTGGGCAAGCAATTGCCTGCATTAATTGTCCTGAGAGGCTGCAGAGGCCCGTAGCTCATCGTTTCAGTGCTGCTGTTTTAGGAGTGTCTAAACACTGCAGAAATCCGTCCTGGAAATATAAGCCGTGGTTTTTGTTTTTTTTTTTCCAGAGGCTCCTCCGAGACTTTTTGAGGAGGTGGGAGTGTCCCATACGCCTGTGAAGAGCAGACCGCTAAGTCCTAACTTGGGCTCACCCAAACCATAACTGCCTCCTTGAGTAAAAATAAGTCAAATCTAGCTAATAATAATAGCAGCTAAGAATTTGAGAGGAGCTTATCTGATTTTAACAACTGGCTCCCTTCTGCTCCTCTGTAAATCTCAGTGAGAAATACACGGGGAGGAGTGTTAGCCAGTACTTTGCAAAGGAAGGTTAAGCTATTGGCAGTCTGAAGAGGGCAAATAGATGCCTAAAGTGGCTACAGGGCTCACCTGGAGCTGCAGAGGGACAGGGGCGCATCCCGGTCCTGCCCTCGGTGCCCTGCCACGCTCTCGCTTTCATCCAAGTTGTTCGACTTCAAGAACTGCCGCTGTCTGATGATGCTGCAGGAGGCTGCCCTGCAGTCTAGGACACGTTCGGGTACCTGGAGCTGAGAGCTGAGCTAAATGGCATTCAACAGTAAGGTTAGTAGTTGTTGGAATAAATTATGCTTTCCAACAGGCAAGGCAATGTGTCCTTTCACATGCAGTAAGTAGGTATTTGTTCAAAACAATTAGACTCCTTAGCCTAATTTAGTACTTAATCAATTTATGTGGTTAGCTAAAGTACCTGCATATGCCCTTAATAAGTAGTGACACCCTTTTCCTACAGCACTGTTATGTGCTTACAGAGAAATTACATTTTTAATTATGCCACACAACCCTAATGGAAAATCTAATTATGACAGTGGTATTTTTCAACCTTTGTACAAATAGTGTATTTTTTGAAATGCAGTTGCAAGTGTTGGCTCTGCTGTAGGACTTTAGAAGAAGAAATGGATTCAGCTCAGAGTTTGTACCATGCTTCACTTTATTATTTATTAATCACTGCTATGTATTATTTGTATGCTGTCATAAATGTCCTGGTAGTTGATGCAGTAAACCAGGCAAATGGGAGTCCTTGCTCAAAAGATTCTCACTGGTCTAAAACAAACACTTCTGTAAGCAGTGAAAATACTGAAGCTGCTTCTCAGGGATTTGTGCCTTGTCTTTTGATTCTCTGATGTCTAATGTGGTGTGAACTCTGATTGAAATGTTTTGCATGGATTAGGAAGTTCACAGGTTTCCTTCATGCCTAATTAGGATTCGACTCATGTTGAAGCCTCTTCCTCCACAGGGACAATGTACAAATAATTTAGACTTGGGACCTTGCTCCTTCCTTCTCCTCCCAGGTGACCAGGTTCTCACAAGCTTTACATGGCTGTGGTCTCTCTAGTAGCTCCAATCCACCAGAGTGTTTGTAAGCAGATTGTGTGGCCAGAACTTTTTGCAAAGTCGGCAATATTTATGGTGCTTTAAACCAGCATGAGCTGTCTTAGTTTGGTTGTTTATTCAAAAAGAGAAGATGGGATTCTGAGTGCTACTCAGGGTTGATCTAGGGCTGCTTCTACTCAATACCCAGCATGAGCATCATCAGGGGTGGAGTTAGGACAACTGAGCCCTTCTGCACACCTTATCCCTTCTGCAGATGGACTTGCCCTGGGGAGGAGGAGCCCTACAGTCGCTCCTCCTGAGCCACAGCAGCTCGCTGGCAGTGGCTCAGATTTGCTGTGAGCAGCTATCAATTTAATTGATTACAACAGACCAAACCCCTGAGCTTTTCAAAAGACTTGACTTCATTGTCTAAAAAGTCAGTCAGGTTCTTCATTACCATCCAGTTCATATCCAAAGGGGTACAGCCAACCTTTTGTTCGTAAAATGAGGGCAAGCTCTCTCTGGTCATTCTCTCTCCGTGGCTTGAAACATCTGGCAGGCAGGGATTTTCCCTCCCTGTGCCTGCATACGACAGGCACTGTAGGTGCTCCTCTGAGTTATTGTAGTGTTACTGGGCATTATCAGAGTACAGCAGGGAGGAAGTGCATAGATGCCACGTGCACAAGTTGAAATTCATCCCAACAAATGAAAGCCTGAAAGCCTGCCAGAATTGCAGGGAAATGAAGCACCCTGTCGATGGGAACAGAGCTCTGCGGCATGGGGGCAAGATGAGCTTCCCAGGCCAAATTCTTGGTGCCTTTGAATTCCTCCCACAGAAGTGCCTGGACAAGAAAATGGTACTCTAACGGCGATTTGCTTCTGAGGATCCTTTTCAGAGCAGAGCTAGAGCACCAGGGTATTTTCAACTAATGTTTTTACTTGTCAATGGAACAAGTGTGCCCTGAAACCTGACTTGACCAGATGTGTCCTGGGTGTGCTGCCCCCTGCCCTATGTATCACCAGGACGATGTATTTAACAGGGCCCATCTCACTTTCCTGGTCTACTCTGTGATGGATCAGAAGCAAACCATGTTGCTCTGAGCTCAAATTTCTTCTTGGTTCCTTTAAAACTGTTTGTTCTGCTTGGCTGCTTTGTGGCTACTAACAGATAATGTTATGGGAAGGACTGTAAAACCTTATCACTGGAGAACACTGAAAATGTGAACGTCTATTAGTGTGTAGAGTCTCTTTTTCTGCAAACTTTAAAACATACTGCACAACTGCAACCTCTTCTGCCATCACAAGTACTCTGCCTAGGCCAGGTGTGATCACCTTGTGTTATGTGTTGCCATATGAGCTGGAAAGCAGCTAAATGCATCCTGTAGTCTCCCTTCTTCCTCATTGCTTTAATCACAGACATCTACATCTTCCCAGACATTCCCAGCAGTCCAAGGGTGATGTATTAAAAATGAATGAAAGGCAGCAAGGTAAGAGGGATAGTGCCAAGCTAAAGCTGACCATCTGTCCTCTGTCACTGAAAATGAAAAGCCAGTTTCAGGTGGGAACTAAGGGGACCTTGATGGCTAGTGTGGCTTCAGAGCTAATGGCAGTGCCTACTGCCCTGCAGGCAGGAGACTGTCAGGCAGAAATTTAGTTGGAAATTATTTTAGTATTTCCCAGGCTATTTTGGTTTGCTTCGGCCTAATCCACCTTTTGTATTTTTATTCTTTGGCTCACAGAGGTAACTACAGCCCTGCATTGTCTTGCTGAAAGTACTGGTGCCAGGATGAGGCAATTTTCTTTTAGCAGATACATCCCCAAAGCTTTCAAAGTGCCTGAGATTATGGAAGATACCCTGCCTGTGCAACTTAATTGGACTACTGGGCTAAGACTGCTGCAAAGATATCCCTGTTAAGATATTAACTGATAGAAGCTCACACAGATTAAATTTTATTGTTGAATTATGATGATCAGAGCAGTCCCATCAGGTAAAACTGCAGAGAACAGGTTTACTAATACGTAGTGCAGAGCAATCCTTCATTTCTCATCTCTGTGAAAAGCCTGGAGCACAGCAGATTGCTGTTGGAGGGTCCTGCCTGAGAGGCTACCAAATAGCAGCCTGCCATTACATTTCACCATCACATTTGTTAAACTGCAGGACAGCATTAGACTGGCCTGCCATTTACATCAGTTAGAGGTGAAAATACCACAGAGCGCTTTGAAGACATGCTGGGGAAGAACTAGAAAATGCCTCAGAAATAATGGCTTCCTCTACAACCCTCATTTTCACAGTGGTTGCAGAGTAAATCTCTGTCTTTGCTGGCCTCTGCCTCACAGCCCTGTTCTCGTGTGTGCTCAGAAGTGTCGATTCATACCCAGCCTCTCACAAAATTAGCTAATGCCTTTTAGCTGAATATTACCCCAATTTTAAGCCCATTAGGTGACAAGAGGATTCAATGTCGAGCAAATGAAATGTTTTAGAGCGTGCCTAGGTGCCTGGGAGGGAGATCAGACAGCAGATTGAGAGGGAGAATGGGAGACACGAGGCAGCCAGCCAGGATCACAAACGCTTTTCAAACCCCCAACACCTGTAGCTCATAGTTCAGGCCTTTCTGTTTCTCTTCCAAAATCCTGTCCACTTCCCCCTGAAGCACGCTTTGTTTTGAGTAAAAAGAAAAAGAAACCCAAACGTAGCCAAATCTTTATAACTCTCTGGCATGTTATGAATTAATTTTCCCACCCTTGAGATAAAAGCACTATTTGCATGAACATGAGCAAAATCAGATTAAGGAAAGATTTCCAAAGCTGGGGACTGGGCAGGGGCAGTCTGCCTGGGAGACCCAGGAGCATCTCTGGATTGGCCCTTTCTAATGACTGTCGAGCCCTTTTGCCACTGACAGATTCTCAGCAATTCCTTTGCTCTCTCTGGGGTACCAGGAGTAAGAGAAATCACCCTGTCGTGGGCAGGGGCAGCGCAGGGTGTGTTACAGCTCCAGTACATCACCTGTTTGTGTGCAGCAAGGCTGACCCGTGCTGTGGCAGTTCAGTAAGAGCTCACTCGGACCCCACCATGTCTGCCTATCATTTTCCACAAATAAGGAGCATGTATCAATAACAGCAGTGTCCTGAACACTGCTCCTACCTAAGGGTCGAGGGGGTTAAGCCAGGCAACACCCAGACTCATACCTTCCTCACGCAGCCCAGCACAGAAAACCAGTGGGTCCCTACACTCTATAAACCAGCCTCACTCCTACCCAGGTACTGGAAAACTCATCACAGTTTGGAGTGGGCACATGTGCAATCAGGCTGGGAACGAGGTGCAGGTTTGAGCAGGGCCATGACACCTACCTGGAGGGGAAAATCAGGGAAATGGACATTCCTTTTCATGCAGGTACAGCTTTTTTTCTTATTCTTGATGTCGTGTGAAGAGCAAAGGGATCACTGTAGATCCGTGAAGGCAGTCTGAGCAAACAGCCTTGTTTGTGGGAGAAATCCTGTGAAGGGTGAGTGAGCAAGGCTTCATACAGCACGTAGCACCCCTTCACGCCAGGCTCAAGAGCTGTATCTGTCTGGTTTGGTGGGCAGCAGCGTGTGCTGAGCTGGCGGGGCAGGAGCATCGGCAGCGCCGTGCTTTGGGCATCCCACGCCCGAGAGCAGCCCCGGGGAGGCTGTGCGGAGCAGAGGGCTCTTCCCTGCTGAAGGGAGACAATGGGAATCCACCCAGTTTTGCTGAAGGAAACAAACTGAATGTATAGGCAATCAATGATGTCCTCTGCGTCAGCATATTTATGAAAAGTGCCTTTTATATGTTAGCACAGTCCTAGATGAAAGTGGAGCAGAAATCCTACAGGAGAGGGCTTGCAGGAGGAAGGGGGGGTATGCCAAAAACCTTGGATGAAGTCCAATATTCAAGCAATAAGACCTTAAGAAGCAGGCATCATTATAAGATAATTGACTGTGGAGAGCAGTCACACATTCCAAGGTGAAGCATAGGGCACTTAACATATCAATAAGGTCAATTATCTGATTATGTCAGCTGCCTTAGTGCTGTTATTAACCTATATTGCTCTTATTAACCTTTCTGATGAAGAATCTTTCAAAAATAATTATATTAAAGTACAAATCTCTCAAGTTTAAAATATGTGAATGTTCCATTTCAGTAGTCGTGTGTCATAGGATAATGAACATCTGATTGCCTGGCTGACACAATGAGGTTTTTAATCAGGCTCCCTTTCCTAGGATCAGCGTGTTAGCTCTGACAGCCTTCTCTGGGCCCAGGCAGTCTCATGAAAGCACTGCTGTCATGTTACGAATGGCGGGATTTAAAATTGAAATGTGAGCAAATAAGACAAGAAATGTAACGGATATGCTGAGGAGAGGGGTCCTGGGAAAATACCCACTGAAAGCCTCTTCAGTCAATTCCAATTATTAAAGCATACAGCTGATTCAATTAGTGGCTATGTACTTGTGCATATAGTATATACTACCTAGCAGAGCTGATCAAAGGGGAACACACTGCTCATGAAAATTTGTTCATATTCATTTTGTCCTTTTTTTTTCCCATACTGCAGAGCATTTTGAAGTAGGAAGGCATTTTGCCATAACTTTCAGCCATTCTTTCATCTATCGGGGAATGTGAGTGTTCTAATTTCTACTGGGGATTACTAATTCATTACATGCTTTTGGCAAAACCAATGCAAATTCTGCTCATTTCAAGTTCTGATCACTGTTATGTTTCTGCGTATGTATCTGTACAATAGGTGAAGTGTCATTTCATACAATGTGGCTACCTGATAGCAAAAGCAAGGGTGTTATTTTGACCTGTCATTTGTTGCCATGCTTGCGCTTTGATGTGGTTTCATTTTTAGATGACCACACTGAGCATCCTTTAAAGATACCTTTTTTAACTCCTGGAATTCATCACCAATTTAAAATCACTGGGCATTTTTAAAAGTTTAGGTTAAGATATTCATATACCCATTTTGGGCTGACGTTTCTCCAGGTGGAAGAAGTATGTCTGGTCTCCCTCTTGACATCCAAGTGAATTCCTTTGCTAGTAGAAAACTGAGTGGGAGAACCACATGAAAAGCTAAAGCTGAAAAATTCTCCTTCCATGAAATTCCTATTCATTATCTTCCCCAGTTTGCTCACTTTGCCAAGATCACCACTGTCAGCACAATACATCTGGTACTTGGGAAGGACAAGTATTTCTGTAGTCACTCCACATCTTGCCTTCCCCCTTTATAAAAAATAAGATGATGAAAGCTTATTTCCTTGTTTCCAAGTCCTAGTCAGGAGACCCTGATTTACTTCTTGTGTGTTGGGAATACTAAAGATGAATCTTATTATTCAGGATGAGTCTCTATAAAGTCACCTCCTTGCTCCACCACTGTGAGAATATGGTTCTCTGCCAGACCTCAAACCGCCGCAAAATCCAGGCACTTTTGTGACCATCATGAGCCACAGCTCCTGGCTCAGGTAGTGAGTTTGATGTTTTGGTGCCGATGAACATCTCTCCTGAACATCTTTTGCATTTCTTCTAGTGGGATGAGGTGCATCTATCTGTGCACGTTCTTAGTCATCTTCCTATTTGTAATTCTACTCGAGATAGTCGAGAAGCAAACATTTGTGCCAGGAGTATTATGTATGGCTCTGCTGATTTTTTGCAAAACTCTTTTTAAAGTCTGCAGTGAGCACTGTGCTTCTGCAATGTTCTGGGAGTAATATGAACTATTAGTACTGCATTGAAAATCAAAGTCTGCTGGGAATATTTCAGAGGTAAGTAGAGGGCAATTATCTCAGGGAACACTACGTCTTGCAAATACGGCCTCTAAGCCAAGTCAGTGTATCTGGAGAGGCTGTTGCCCACAGTGAGAAATGTATGTCCCTTCCAAGAAAACAGTATCTGCTTTTACCTCCCACTAAGGTGTCAGAGCTACAGTGAAAGTAAATGTTTGGGTAGTTTTTCCCTCATTAGCCTTCTACTGGGGTTGGAATTGGCTTAGCCAGACCACACCATTATGAAATTTTTTGTACCTGTGATCCAAATTTGTTTCTGCCTCATGGAGAGCATTTCTTTCTGAGGCACTTTAAAGATGAGAGTGTATCATGGTTTCAGAAGTGGGTCCTCAGCCCTGGGAAAGCCTTGTCAGTCCTCACAGCCTGGTAACATCGGCTGGAAGTTGATGCCATCAGCCCACACACTGGCAAAGTCTCTCCCTTTTTCATCTCTGGTTTTCTGAAGACAACTAGACGATGTTGGGATTGCTGTCAGGACAAGTTCAACATCAACTGTAATATCTCTTTCTGAAGATTTTTCTTCTTCAGAAGAAATCATTGGTTTTGACATAATTTGTATTTAAGTGATCTCTCTGGTTTGTGAATAATGTCAAAAGAAAGCTGTATCAGACAAGAGGTGAAATCTTTGATTACAAGACAGATATCCAGCGGTCTGAGACCAGCTAGTGCTGCTGTGGGATTGAGTTTGCTTCTAAGGTGTCAGATGCTGGTGGCAACACCGGACTGGCCTCCGCCAGTGGTGACTCCTCACCGGACCCAAGTGGGGTTGGATACACAAACACAACACACACAAAGATGATCACAAGGCTTTTATTCCCTCAGCATCCCAGTGGGGGTTCCCCAGCAAGTACCAGAGCAAAGTAAACAGCACATAGAGTGATGGTCCAGGGTGAGGAACAATGGGCGATGAAGATTTTATGTAGAAATGCACATATGCAATAAATCTGGGTGACACGATGGCTGGTGGAGAGCCTTGCAGGTGGACACGTACGGGGAAACCCAGCCAAGGACAACGTAAGCATCAATATGCTACAATGTGAACCAGACATCTCTGCTGCCTGAACAAAGCATAAAGGGATTTATTATAAAGATTCTGGGAAATGTCTGTACCGACCTCCATCACCCGTCTCCTCGCCATTCTTCTGCATGTAACTGTACATAAGGTAAAATCCAAGTGAAGCAATTTGCAGGCCTGAAAGCTTATTCAACTTCATTTCCCACATATTACTTCCTGTTTTTTGATGGGTGAGTGAGAGGGATCTGTCAAAAATCGGCTGCTGCTTCTCATTTTGAGGATATTTGATGGTCAAGGACCAATGAGTATGTACAAACTGGTAACTGGCCAGTTGGAGGAAATCTGTACGGAGGAACTGTTAAGCCCTAGGAGATCCTTACAAAGGGTAGATCTGGATATTGTCACATTTGTGTACTAATTTATGTTTTCCTATTTCTAGAGAATATCATCCAAACAATTCTTCTTTTGCATTTACCAGCAAGGAGAGAAGGTTGTAGCATGGTGTGGGGAATGAAGCAAAAGAAAATACTTAAAGTCAGATATTCTTTTCTATGTTCCCAGTCCTGTGAAAATCTGTGCAAGAATTATCAAAATGGTATTTTCCTTTTTTCCCTCTCCAGTGCGGAACTTCACTTTTAATGAAAAGCTTTTAATTCTTTTATCTTTATATTATTCAGTGATTTGGTGAAAACCTTCCTGTTACTTCTTCAGTTTTTCAGGACTCTAGCCATCACTTGCAGCATCCTAACTAAGTCTTGGAGAATCTTGTCTGGTCTTCAGAGATTTCTAGCCTGTTTCTCATTATAGTCTGTAATAGTGCATCTTGCTCCAATATTTTACACTTCAACCATTTAGATTTGTGTTTCTGAATCAAGGCAGCACTTATTCCCCTGAAGCCATGGGACCTAGATGTGTGAACTTTCCTGATGACAACAGAACTATCAAGTGCACTAGCTAATACCTTGCCTTCAGTTATGCTATAGCTGATATTCTCCAATATCCTCTAGGCCCTTAGTGAAGAATAAAACAAAGTATATGATAAGCTCATATATGAAAGAATCTTGATAGTCCTGCAGAAGGCAGAGGGAATATTGTGTATGAAAGGCCCTGATTTAATAAGAGACACCAGAAGAAATAGAGAAATAGAAAGCATTTAGGATTGCTTAAATTTCTGATTCCTTCAAGATCAGCTTCCCAAGTTACCAAATTCAACTTCTTCTGCTAATTGTAGCTATCTGTGCTACAGCTTCCAAAATGTACAGGGTAGAGGAGTATGTTCTCCACTCCCTCTCCCTCTCCCTCTCCCTCTCCCTCTCCCTCTCCCTCTCCCTCTCCCTCTCCCTCCCTTCTTTTTTCTTTTTGCTTCTTCTCCTTTCTTTTATCTTTTCTGTCTCTTTCTCATACTCTTTAGGAGCTGCGAAGGACCAGAAACACTGTAATTGCTTCATATGGTGACCAGCCATTCCTATTTATAGTGGATACTGTCTGCATAGAATTAGTAGTCTGTAAAATTCCCACAAGACAGGCACAGCTGAATAGACATAAAACTTGTTTTAAACAAATAAACAGATATTAAACAAACAGTGGATTTTCAAGACAGCTATTTGAAATGATAAGGAACTGTTGGCTTTTTACCTGAAGAGGTAAAGCAAATCAACAGTAATTGTATTTGTCTTGTCAGAGGAGTGAGGGAGTTTTGGAGGTGGAAAACTCTGATACTTGAAACCTCTTTTAAAGATACTGAGCTTGGCTGATTGCCGTGTCTTGGAGAATCTGCAAGCAATTGTCCACACTATTAATTAAATAGGAGTATATGAATTTTATTCTACTGGGATTTTTCTACACAAATAATGTTTTGGGGCTTTGTAATGATGTCCCAGTTGGACGTTGCTTTCATGAAACACATTACTCATGAGAAAATGAAATCCCATGTAGTTCAAGGGAATGTAAAACCGAAGAGCCCTATTCCACAGAAGAAACCTAGCAGCAGAAAGATTGAATTTGTCCCAATGGTCACAGAGGCATTCAGTAAACAGCTGCATCTGTTTGGTGTTGTTTGCTCTGATTTATGTGGTTTTGTACTGGCTACTGGAGATGCCACCATCATGACTGCAAGCAGTGATGTACAGTGGCAGATGAGCCTTGAAAAAGCCATTTAAACAGATTTCAGTTTAGTTATGCCTTCCCTTGGATTTGGATGTTTCTCTGGACTTCTCAGCTTGCAAAACCGCAAGACACTTCTCCAGGAGCAGGTTTATCTGTGGGTATTTCTGCTCGCAGTCACACCCAGGAAATGCAAAGGCATGTGGAAATAAAGCCAATTAGAGTGAAATTGTAACATCTGGGTTTGCTTTGGAGTCAATTCTTACTTTATCTGACATTCTCAGTTGTCTTGTGCTAACATGGCTTTGCTGTGCCGTGTAACCAATGTCAAAGTAATGCTTGAAGTTACTGTTGTAACTGTCAAGGGCCCTATACAGTGGCCAGCGTTAGCCTGAGTGCCAAAGACTGATATATTCTCTATCGACTAAGCTCTGAGTCAGCCAGCTCTGGTCTGGGGTGCATGCCATGGGACTTGGGGCTTCAGCAAAGTCATCGCACAGTTGATGACAGAATCACAGAATTATTCAGGTTGGAAAAGGCCCTTGGGATCATCAAGTCCAACCCTCAGCCCGACTCTACAAAGTTCTCCCCTACCCCACATCCCCCACAGCTCATCCAAATGACCCTTAAACACCCCCAGGGATGGGGACTCCCCCCTCCCTGGGCAGCCTATTCCACTCTCTGACCACTCTTTCTGGGAAACATTTTTTCCTCATGCCCAGTCTGACCCTCCCCTGTTGCAGTTTCAAGCCGTTCCCTCTTGTTCTGTCACCGATTCCCTGTGAGCAGAGCCCAGCCCCAGCCTCTCTGCAATGTCCTGTCAGGAGCTGTAGAGAGTGACGAGGTCTCCCCTCAGCCTCCTCCTCCTCACACTGAACACTCCCAGCTCCTTCACTGGCTCCTCACAGGATTTATTCTCCAGCCCTTCCCCAGCCTCGTTGCCCTCCTCTGCCCTCGCTCCAGCCCCTCGAGATCTCTCTCGGATTGAGGTGCCCAAACCTGGACACAACCCTCCAGGTGTGGCCTCACCAGTCAGAGCACAGGGGGACTGTCACCTCCCTGCTCCTGCTGGTCACACTGTTTCTAGTACAAGCATTTCATGATGCACTGTGACATCTAGCTCCTTGGGCGAGGGACCTTGGGAAGCTGTTGTTAGGCAATGGGAAATGCTAGAGAGCAGGATTTTATGCAAAAGTGGGGCCCACAGTGGTCTACAGTGAGGGTGGATCAACCTAAAAAGTCCTTGTAAAAACCTTTGAGTGGAACAGTACTGTACTCTGGGAAGGTTCTTATGTGGAGAGGGATTTTACAGCATCAGCCCATCTCTAGTTATGACTCAGATGTCACAGCCACATTACATATTCATTAAAGAGTTAGGTGAGTAAGAAATAAATTGTGAGCCACACAAGTATTTGGAGCTGCTAATATTCACGCACTGTTATATTTTCATAATAACAAGGACCCCAGGGAGGCCAAACTCTGACTATGGGAAATCTTGACAGAAAGTTCAGTTTGGAGTTGTGGGATTTTTTTTTTTCCACAACTGCAGTGAAAGCAATTGATCTGCTGGATAAATGGCAGGAACATGGCTAAAGCTGCTGCTTACTCCGTTAGAGCAAACAACAGCTTCCAGCACTGATCCTCGCCTGTCCCTGTGGCAGGTGAGCTGCTTCTCAGGTTTTTCTTTCTCCTCGGGAGCGTGAACAAGGCAGTGTTTGGGCACCCCGGGTGGGCAGATGAATTGGAGTCTGTGGCTCATCCCCTCCTCCTCTCGCCATGTGGAGCAGCGTGCCAGGCTGGATCGCTGTGTCTGTGCGCTAAAACCCGCGCGCATTAGAGCAGTGGCAGGTGTTAAATAGTAACAGATGTTAATATTGACAAACTGAAGTGGCTAAATGTGGAAATACAGCACTGCTGAGACGTGTGAAGTGAGGCAATGACCTTCACACATTACAGATCTAGTCAATAAAAAGGAGTTTGACATGAGTGAAATGATGCCGCGCTCATGGCAGGATGCTGGGCAGGTTTGGGGCTGCGTGGGATGACTTTGTGTCTTCCAGGGGACAGGGCTGAGGAGTGGGTCTGTACAAAAGAGGGGACAAATGCCAAAAAGCCCAGACTTCAACAAACATGTTTGCAGCACCCAGTGACCGTGTGAACTTCGTGTTTGTCCTCCAGTACCGTTTCAGTGATACAGAAGAAGAGGCAGTGGTCCCTCTGTGGCTTTAGCCCCTTTTATCCACATTTTCTCTTTTGTTTGTACAGATCAAGGATCCTTATGTACGGTCTGTTCGTGCTGCCAAAGCAGCTTTTCTACTAACCTGTTTTGTATCAGACCCCAGGGTGTTTAAGGTCAAAGCTTGCTTTTCGTGACTTTAGCCGGGGACTTCAGTGGGACAAAGTTTTGATCTGTTTTGTTCCAGGGACTGACAGCAATTTCTGCTGCTCTAAATGACATTATTCTGAAATTTGGGAGAGAAGAAGGAGATACTTGCTGCATTAAAGGGAGATAGGTTTTAGTTTAAAGCTCCCCTGTATCCAGTCCATGCTCTATATCAACAGATACTTCATCCTTCGCATGACTCCTCATCCTCAGGCTAAACTGCAGGAGTCTTCACCAGCTTGTGCTGTGCACAGACCGTCTGAGATCTGGGGAGGAAACACAGAGCGATAAAACCCCTTTGTGCACGGTGCTTCCACCTTGAAGACCCAAAGCAAGAGGGGAAGGATTTCCTGACTGAAGGGAAGGGTTGCTTTGTATGCCAGGTTTTTCCTAATACATGCTTTTGACTGGGGTCCAGGTTTAAACCAAACACTGAAGATGTTGATTTAAACACACCAGTTTTGTTTCTTGGTTACAGGGACTCAGCAAGCTCTGCACCGAGCATGGGGGAGTTCATAACTCGAGGCATCCACTGGGGCCAACCAGCCTGACATGCTTTTAAATGGCATCAGCTCCCACCGGCAGCAGCATGCATATAGATCACAGCCAGGAGACAGTGCAGTGATGTTCAGTGACAATATTAGTGGTGGAAATCAGCTTTAATTTTTCACTTTCCATTTCTCGGCAGATCAAAAGTGTCTTCATTAGCAAGGCAAATACCTCAGCATGCAGGAACCAGTACAATTCCCTTTCCTTCCGAAGTGCAGAGCAGAAGATAAACACACATCAAAGGGGTAACTCGTGATTTTTATGAAAAGATCCCAGTCTGAACTGGAAAGCTCCTGCACAGGGCTCGATCCCAGCTGACGTGTCAAAAGGAAATTGTGAGCTTTGCCGGCGTTTGCTGACTTTGGTGGGATTCTTTGTATTAGTATGGCTCAGGGAAGGACCCCAAAACAGACCCAACAATTATGGTTTTGATTTGTAGATGAAATAACTGGAGTTTAGCTCTAGCCTGCGTAATTCCACTCCTCTCAAAATCAGGGATCCAGGCTCCCTTGAGAAGGCTTGGCAGGCTCAGAGTGTGACTCATCCCCTCCCAAAATACATGACTGATGGGATGAATCACCCATTGACTGGAGAGGGCATTGAAGCAGGTAACTCGGGCAGGATGTCTGTGTTGAGATGTCAGGGGTAGGCAACCTTGTGAATGCTCCTTGGTTCTTCTTGCTCCTTAGTGAGCAGAGCTTTTTGCAGGACATCTTTGAGGTTCCCTTTCCTAAATCAGTGCCAGATTAATACAGAGCAGCAAAATGCAGTATTTTGGGAGCTGACAGAGAGCCTGTGGGCAAACTCTACTGTCAAGGAAGGAGACTTGCAGCCATCCTGTCCCCACTCAGGAGCCACAGCCCTTCACCCACTTCAAAGCAAACTGAAGCCAGTTAGGCTCAGCCAGCACTGGGAGATGGACCTGCCCATGGAGCGGGGGCTGCAGCTGGGAGCAGTAGTAACAGACAGGGGAGATTTCTAAAACTTTTTTAATTTTCAAAGCACATCCATCTGAAACTTTTGTTGCTGCCATAGGCAAGGGAATTCATGTGTGCAGTTGTGATAGCTGGAGCTGGTCAGCTATTTGTTTTCCTTTCCTGAGATCACCTAACACATAAAATAATGCCTCAGACTGTTTGAAACTATGTAAGCTACAGCATGTTAACACGTTTTCCAACATACCCTTGTCTCTGAGGTTAGATACGGGCAAGGCATGGGGTGGCTGGCAGTTCTGTTCCAACACGTTGCCTTTTCTAGAAGAGGCTGTAGGGAGGTGAAAAGGTTTTCATGAGAGCAGAGGTACCAGCAGCCCCCCTACAGAGTTTCCAAGACAAGGTGTCCCCCACATTTACTCTGTTTGAACCCTCAGAACTGCTGAGATTGATGGAAATAAAAAGATATCCAAAGGATGAAAGCCTGTGGACTTCAGGACAGACAGGAGGTCAAACTGGATGCAGGATTTTTTCAAGAGTTATGCAGAATCTGAGCTTCTGTTAGCTGGCTTTATATTTCCAGAACAATAGAAGCAAGGTGATTTCTGGCTTGGTTATTTTTTAAGCTTATTTGTTCTCATCAGAGGGTTTTAGCATTAACTTATAAGCACTGCAACTTTTTAATGTGATGGTACAGAGAGCTTCAAGTTGGCAGAGGTCAGTTCTCAAGGATTTTCGCCTCCAGGAACCTACTGATTTTTAATGGGAGCTAAATCCCTGCATATGGTTTTGAAATTCATTCCATAAAGCCAGAGTCTTTCCAAGCCTTTGTTTCAGCTAACTTCATTATAAATACTTGAATGACTTTTGGAGATCATATAGGATATATCACCAGTCAAAATGAGTTAGAAACAAATTGACATGTTCTTGCATCTGGGGAAGTACTAGCTTTCCTTGGGTTTTGTTGTTTTCTTTCATTTGTAATTAAATTATTTGCTCTAAAAGTTGATTGGTATTGACAAGGAGTACATTTTCTCTACATGGAATGCAATTTTTCCTTTAGTTTCTGAGTCAGATATGAAAAAATTGCCACTCTGATACTAAAGTGAAAAAAAATGACATGCTTCATGTTAGTGAGCCCGTATCTTTTAAAGAGCACAGAGTCCCTGTGCCTGACACTGAAGCCAGAGTTTAGGGAAAGCTTGACTTCCAGAGAAGACCCTAAATAAAAGGTGTTAATGGGGAACTTGTCATAGGGAGACCTCAAATGCATTGAAGACAGCAGTGCATAAAATCCATCTCACTCTGGTAGATGCAGAATAACATATTCAAATCTGCTAAGTGACCAAGGAGCTCAAGATCTATTAGCTGAACATTTGAAGCTGTTATCCAGCTATACTGCCAAAATGTAGGGCATTCATTTTCCTGGATTATTGAGCTAAGTGATTTTTCTTAACTCAGACCTAGGGGCAGAAGCACAGGCTCTTGACTCCCAGTCCAGTGCTCTAAATATTTCTCCTTTGTTAGGAAGTCAAGAGCTGCAAGTAAATTCACACAAGCCCTTGAAACAAAGAGCATGTGTGGGGAGGGGGAGGTATTCACAGTGCCAAATACTACATACTTAATTCAATTAAGGAGTTAGTGTCTATTTATAGTCAATGGGGATTTAAGGAAACATTCCTGAAATGTGCTCTGAATTCCCCCCTGGAGAAGCCCTTCCCTCTCCTAATCCTGGATTGAGGTGTCTCAAACCTTGTCCATCTTCTCTGAGCCCATAAATCAGCCTGGACAGTCTCTACCAGTCTTGCTTCACTTCTCTGGTGAGATTATCTGTGCCTGAGCAAACTATTTCATTGACAGCTTTTGCTGAAGGGGTCACAGATTATTTCCAGATGTAGGTATTTCCTTCTGCTAAAATTGCCACCTACTTCTAGCAACAAGGAAACCTGGTTGCCTTCTTTCACTACTGACATCTGCTAAAAGGCAAACTTAGGAGGCTGGTACCAAGCTCACAGAGCTTAAGGAGCTCTCAGAAGTCTAGCTAGACTTTTCCTTTCATACAGTGAAATCACCCATATTGTAATTATGCTTTGGCTGGGAGGCTGGGGGTGCGGGTGGAGGGGAGCAGCCCAAAGGAGGCTTCAGATTTGTCTTTGCACGGTGCTTGGGAGGGAGCAGGTGTTTGCAGAGGGCTTGCCTGGTGAGTGTGTCAAGCTGTCTGCACTCTCCCTAGTTAGGGGTTGTGCACATTGAGGTTGTAAAATTGTGGGCTATCTTTTGGCTAGAGAATGTAAATCATATGTTTATTTATCTTCATTTGAAAAATAAGTTTACGTGTATTGATGTGAAGTGGCATTTTTTTGTGAAGCTGAGCATTGCTTCCTCTCATGTTCAGTGTTTCTCTCTCTCTGACGGTTGCAAGTTTGAGCTTTCTGCTGGGGCTGTGCAGAAGGGTTACTGGCCTGACTTGTGGCTTTCATGAGTGTGTTACCATTAGCACAGGGCTTCCCTCTGAACTCTGCCTTTGCTGGAAGCAGACAGCAGCAGAGGTGCCGGAGAGTCACACTGCTCAGCTGCGTGCCCTGATTTCTGTGTTGCTTGATGCTAATGTGGCTCTAATTAACTTGAGTTTTGGGAGTTTGTGTTGTGGGTGCTGCTCCTGTGGGGTTTTCTTGGTGTTGGGCACCACACGGGTGGCAGCAGCTGACTTGTCCCCGGGCTCTTCTGTGGCAGTGCCCTGGAGATGTACAGAGCAGACCTTTGAGGTTCTGCATCACCTCCACCAAGGCCCTGCAGTTACTTTTCTAATCAAGACTTACTAGAATGAAAGATTTTTGGGTTTGGGGTTTTTTTTTTCACCCCTAAGAAATTAAACTTTTTCATGAAGAAGGAAAATATTGCTTTAGAAGGTCTGTTTTTCAGCTCTTAAATTTTTTATATATATTCACGTAACAGCTGAGCCGTTCCTCTGTATTAATGTCTGCTTCATTGTGCCTGTTTCTCAGGGGCACCAAATCTGTCTCACATTAAACTCTAGTCCTTGTATTATTTTAATTTAACCTTTTAGAAGGTGGTTCATTTCTAGTGGCAGGTGTAACAAATGTGTATTTCCATGCCAGGTCTGACTCACGGTTCCTGATGCTCCTGAGCTGGGCAGGATCAGGCTCTCCTCCTTCCTTCCTTCCTTCCTTCTGGTTGGTACTACCCACTCCTCCCCTGCGAGAATGGATCGTTTCAGTGCTCATTTCAAAGTGACCCTCCTGAGGATCACCAGACAGCAGCCACTGCGGCAGCGCTGCGCCGTGACATTGATAAACCACAACATATTGTTTAACATATTGTTCCCAGTCCAACATATTGTTCGCATTCATCATGGAAGCAATCAGTACAGACCATTTTATTGCAAACCTGTTTCCTGGTGCTCATCATTAGGTCATTAACCTTAACAATGTCAACATGTTCTCGGTATGCAGTTTAATTGGAGAGCAATACAGAGCAGTTGCACAGGCTGTACCACATACGGGGGCATACAGTTTAAGAGTAATAGAAATGCTGTACCAGTATGGCACTGATGTAAATACAATCAAGCCTGGACAGGAGATGCAAATTAAAGCACAAAGTAGCTGTACCTAGGGGGACCCAAAGAATTTCTCGGCAGAAGCATAATTTCCTGCGAGCACCTGTGCCAGGTGAAGGTTTTCATTTTACAATAACAAATCCGAGGTACTCTTTTTGTAGTTTATTTTCCCTAGGTACCTTTGCCAGTTCCAAGGAAAAGAGATGGGTAGTCCAGTGACTTTTGCTGCTCTAACTGCAAACACTTTCCTCTGCAAGGCTTTCCTCTGCAAGTTCCTGTTAAAGAAGCAAAGCTTGTATCTCCTGGGGCTGTGTGATACCAAGATAGAAATTCAACAAACAACTTGGTTATGGAGGAGGGTGATAGGAACAAGTAAATTCTTCAGGAAAATAGCCTGGCTTGCATACTACATTTTGGGGGAAGATCTCTTTTCTTACAAGACTTGCTTAGTCAGTTATAAAGTGTTGTTTCTCTATATGAACTCTGCTTATTTGTTATGGAGATTATCAGGACATCACCACCTTTGTTAGTGCAGATGGTGAAACTCTTCAGAGCAAGACCTCTCTTTTCACATGTGCTGTAAAGAACCTGGTACAGCTGGGGCCAGGTCTTGGCAGTGATATCTAGATCTCCTCATAATACTATTGAATGCTGATAACCTGTGTTTTGGGTGTTAAGGTTGAAATTTAAGATATCTGTGGCATGTCAACTTCCATTTCTTGTTGATTTTTATTGGCAATTAGGTAGATATGAACATTTTGGCTTCAAGTTCTGCTGGGTTTTGATTGCCCTGCGGCAGTATGTAGGTGGGGTCTAATTAGCTGCTGTGCCTATGACTGAAAAAAGCATCACTTTCCTCACTGCTCCAGGTGAAACCACAAATTGCTCATCACTGGGAAGCCAAGGGCCGTGTTTCCTGTGCTACAGGAAAGGAAAAGATGTGGTAGGGAAAGTACAAATGAGTGGCAGGTCTTTAAGGGGAATCTCAGGATGGGCGCATCTCCACTGTAATGCTCCCATTCCTCTTCCCTTGCTGTCTCCTTTCCTACAAAACACAAGTCCCTTTCCCTATCAGCCTGGCCTATTTCTGCTGTCTCACATTTTTGTACTTTAGCATGGAGCACTGCACTGCTTTGACAGGAAAGTCCAAAGGTCTGATTGACATCCTGTTTCTTCCCCATTACAAAATAAACTAATTTCTTTAGCTTTGCACAATATTCTTCTGAAAACAGGTATTGATCTATGCAAGCCTGTAGACTGGATAATCAATATCCACCAGTTTTGGGGAAATAAATAAATAAATAGAGGGACAGAAAATGATGGATGAGAATACTATTCAGTGCTTTTTGAACTGTTGCTGTGTTCTGATCACTCAGCTGCTGGAAGGGTGGGTTGGGTTTGTTTTGCAGCAGTAAACTGGTGTGAAAGCTTTCAGATTCCCAACTTCAAATTAACCCAGTTGTTAGGTGTTACTGAATGATTTTGAACCAGTGGTGCTTTCCAGTCTGCTTCTTGTAACCAGTTAAAGACAGTAGCTCGTGAAGAGGGAGAGGCTTCCCTTTCTCCCACTGTGCGTTTATAAAGTGTAATCAAGCTTAGTGGTTTGACATTTGTATATATCTGAGCCTGTCTCTGTGGATCAGTCAGAGCCAGGTTGGAGGGCAAGAGAAAAGACTTCATCAGCAGGGAAGCCCTGGAGTGCTTCAGTCCTAGAAATCTAGAGAATCTGTCTCTAAATTCACTCCGTGCCTCACACAGAACTTATACAAAGCATGCTCAACCTCTGAAATACAGTGTAAGTGGAAGGCAAGTGGGGTGTGAGCTTTCTGTGTGGTTTCTGCATGGGGAAGCACCCAGCTGCAGGGCTGTGTGAGTAATATGCTGTGGTTACAGATCAGGAATCTCCCTTTTGGCTTGTAAATGCCAGAATTAGCAGTCTTCCTCCAGAGATCTCTTATCCCATCCCATCTTGTGTTCTTCGCTGGCCAGATCTGGTCCCAAAGCAGAGCTGGCTGGTCATGCCTCACCCTGAGCACGGTGAGTCTGGGATCTGAAAGCCTCTGGAATAGGGTGAGAGCTGCTCCAACCCATGGTGCAGCAAACTCTTTTCATCCCTAGCCTGCTTTTCTACACCTTTGGGATGCTAAGACCTTCTAGGGAGCCAATTACCATTCTTTGAACCAGTAATCAAAAGGCCAGATAATCAGTTAACAATCTTACTATAGGTGACAAGGTGAGTCCAAACTGGCCTAAGCTTTCTTTGGAGCAGCAGACGGGGGGAAGCAGTGGTCCTCTGTCATAGATACAGGTCTTCCAGGTGATGAAGGAACAGGCAGTTCACGTCCAGTTTCAAGCAAAAGAGAACAGAGTAGGAGAGGTGGAGAGGAGGGACAATTGTGTTGATCAGGCTGCGTAGCCTGCTGAAATCAAACACAGCTTATTCAAGGAGGTGACCTTATTTCGAAAGCTAGTGAAACAGAAGAATTTGGAAAACTCTGTTTGATGGAAATGTAGAGGAAATCAGGCCATGCTCTCAAAGCAATGTGGTTTTTCTCTCCCTATCCATTGAATGCTGTTTCTTGAATAGACTTTAGCTGTCATTTCCGGAATGCTCAGGGAGCATCTGGTCTGAGATTTTATATGTATTAACAGGGATCAAATAGGATGAGTGTAGCTGTTGTATAGCAGAGGGAAGAGAGAAAGGGCCTGAACACACCACACACTGCAGAGGGGACACCAGCCTCCTTGTCCTCCTCAGTCGGTCCATGGACTTCTCAAAGCAGGCCTGGTGACTACCCTGGGAGTACTGTGTAAGAGATGTGTGTGTTTGTCTGTGAGGTGAGAGATCAGGAGTGTGCAGACGTTAATTTGCTTGTAAAGGATCCTCTCCCTGGGAAGGTCCATGTATGGGGCATCCAGCTACAATGTGGTTTTCATTGCTTTGGGATGGGAAAGAGTATCTCTGTAAGATCATCTAGTGGAAGACTGTTTTCTGTAGGATCTCCTACACTTTAGAGTAACTGTTTTCTCTGTTAATAAGTTGTGGTTTAACTTTGCAGAACGGCTCTGGTTTTCTGTATTAATTCTTATTCGGATCCTTTGAGATCTATCTTTTAGATTCCCAGAAATTCTTCATCTCTGTTGTAATTAAACAACTCTCAGTGGTCAGAGTAGATCCGTGAGCATGAGGAAGCCTGTCAAATCAATACAAATCGTTGCCAGACATAAGCTTAACAAGCCTGACCGGGAAGTACAAAGGGGCCCTCTGTCATTTAAAGAAATAAACAGGAGGCAGAGAACTTAATTCAGCTCAATCAGCTGCTAAGCCTGGCCTGACAACCAGCCTTCAGAGACACCTTCCCCTGGCTCCAGCATTTAGGTGAATCAGCAGTTTTCCCTTCCCCTGTGAGAAGCCTGGTTTCCCATGTGCATCAGCAGAGGAACAGAAAGGATGGACACACTGCCATGCTGGAGCAGCCTTGGCTTGAGGGCATGGCGTAAAAATGCTCTGGGTACTTGCAACTGCCTGATGGGGAGGTGACTGAGTTGAAGACACAATCCTGGCAAAGGCATGTGTGTGCTTGAATTACCATCAACTGCCCAAGATTGATGTTTTGAAAGAAAACAGAAGTTGTAAGTGAAAAAGAGTTGGCCGATGGGCTGGTGCCAACTAGGATAAAGAGAAGGGATCCAGAAGGAGATGGCAAGGCAGAAATCAGGGACTCTGGTTCTGTCTCTGGCTCCTTCCCTGCCCTTGGCCAAGGTGATCAAGCTGAATACATGTTTGTGAGTTTAAGGAACAAAGGAGTGATTTAGGCACTAAATTCTAGATACTGAGGTGTAAAAATTAAGTCCTGCACCATCCAGATCTTATAAGAGAAAGCACATTGTCAGTGTTATCCCTACACCGTTTCTCATCCTGATGTGGTGATAACACTTTCTGACTATTGAGTTTTCACCAAGCAATGCCCCAAATATACTCTGAAACCTCCACTTCAGGTAAGTCCTGGACCAACTGTTTTAACTAATGTCTTTTAGAGGGACCATAGTGGAGTCCTGATGAACAGTATCATCCCCACGTCGAGGTGTCATAAAGAATCTTATAGTTCATTTGTTTCTGAGTGCCTCAGTGTGCCTTGCTGTGTGCTGAGATTGCTATGCCAAGGCTCTTGGTTTTGGGACTGGGTATGCATAGCAGGACTCACTTCAGCTTGTCCATCCCAGACACTTGACCTGATCCCACTTTGAGGTGGCTAATTGTGTAGACCTGGAATTAGCTGATGTATCTATACATTGCAGGTACAGGAGAAGCACAGCTGGCCGTTTTGATTTGTATATGTTTATGTAAAAGCCTCATAAAATATCCCCCATTGGGACAAGCCCAAGTCACGCATCATAAAGATCGGCTCCTGTAATGGCTTCTTTACAACTGCATTTGCCAAGGTAGTGAAAAAAAAATGCCTGTGTTTATAGGAAATTAATTTCTGCCCCTTCAGTGATCAGCCCTGAGCAAGCAAAAGAGCTGAATTATCCCAGTTGCTTCACTCTGGCAGAGAACTGCTCTTTGGAGCCTCCTGCAGTGTAATCCGGTGGGGATGTTTAATCAGAAAACCTTAAAGCAGCGAGGTCCCAATCCAGCAAGCCCTGTGTTCATGCAGCAAGCAGTCCTTCCTCAGGAAAGCACTAAATCACACCCTTAATTTTACACCTGTGCAAGACTCACAATACCAGACTGGATTGAAGAAGGTGTGTACATCTTTTGCTGAAGAAGAATGCTTTTTTGCCTTTGGGCTTAAATTAGCATACAAAGAATGAAATGCCTTACAAGGCAGATCAGCAAGGTTATTTAAAACATAAAACAACCCAAGCATGACAGGACCTACCAAGGGAGGAAGATGTCTTGGTGCCAGTAGATGGTGCTCTGCAAGCTCCCTTTGTGGGTGAAGTCCTCACTGATCCCAGTTTTATGCAGCACCCCAAAATACTTGTGGCTTAGTGCTGCTCCCATTACAGAGAATATCTTCATGACTTTGCTGGGAGTGAACCTAGGGGAGTTCTGCAGAAGGCAGTTGGATTTTTCAGGAGTCTTTAGCTGAGTCTTGGCCTTTGTGTAGGATTTTTGTAGCAAGAATGTAACTGTTGAATGCTGCAGATGAACCAAACCTGAACTATTCAGTTCTGCAGGGCTTCTTCTTGAGAGTTGGAAAGAGTAGGTGTTCAAACTGAAGCCAGCTGGAAATTTGTCTATAAATTCATTAAACATAGGTTTTCACCTGAAATCTGTTGTAAAACAGGATTGACACTTTTTTATTATTTTAAGATTCTGGCAGAGTGGATAGCGTTGCTGCAATGGGCAGATCCACCTTCAGGACAAATGCTGCTTCTGCTCCAGCTGACAGCACTGCTCCCCAGCCGCTCTGGTCCCTCTTAATTTGGTGCTGTCAGAGGCACCTCTGCAGCTGGGGTGCCCTGGTGCAGGGGTTGTGTGCATATGGGGTCTGTTTTGCAGCAGAAGCAAACCCCTGTGTAGTTCCTGCCAGTGAAAGTATGGCTTGCATCTGTCCCCTTGTAGCCAAAGAATAATCCTGGAAGAGATAGAGAGCAGCAGATATGGGCAGCTGTTCAAATTAAGTGTTTTGTCTATAGGTATCCCCCCCACCGTGTGTGTTAAATCTAGCCTTGGCCGTTGAAGCTCTTCTAGCCGAGTCGATGAAAGAGAAGTCTTTTTTTCTTGCACGTCCCCTTTAAAATTTGAGGAGTTTCCCTGTCAGAGTGATGCATAGTTATAGGCTCCGTAAAAGGTAGAATGATTTATGGCTTACACACTGTAAATCAATAAAAAGAATCACAGACATTGACAGCATGTTCACAGCCCATTTCTTTAAATGGAAGGCACTTTTCTATTCTTTTTCAGACCGGTTGGCACGTGGGGATGTTCCTGCCACTAACAAGTGCTAAGAGAGTCTTTACAAAGCTTGTAAAACCTACAATCTTATGTAATACTTCTCCTTATATGCCCTTTCTTGCTGTATCATCGTTTCCACTCATGGAAAGTACCATGTCCTCCATCCTGGCTTACGTGATTCCCGTCTCCTGGGGGGTGTATGAACAAAACATGTTAAAAAGCTGCTGGGTTTTAAGCCCCTCCAGACCAGTCCCCTAACCTCTGACTTTCCAACCTTGGTATAAATCCTAATTAAACTATGTTTGGTTGTCGTGACTTTTGGTATGAGAAGGGTATGTGCTGCAAGTCCTGGAAGCAGCAGGAGAGCTGCAGCAGGTGAGGGCATCCCCTGGCCGGCGAGGCTGTGGTGCTGCTCAAGAGTTTCAGGTGCTGCAGGATGGATTTCAAAGGGAAATGGGGTGCTGTTAAGCGAGCTTCATGCAGAGCCCTGTTTGGAGGGTGCTGCTCCCCAGCCCTGGTGCCCCACGGCCAGTGTGAGGGCTGTGGGGCTCAGGGCTGTGAGGGCAGCTTGCTGGCACGGGAGGTGGGCTGGGGAGCCTGGGTGCCAGCCAGGTACAACTTCCTTTATTTACATATAGATACCAGTCCTGGAACATGTTTAACGGCTTTGTTGAAATGGGCCATAAAAGTTAGCCATTTAAGCCTGGAGAAGCATTAAGAGACTCTTCAGTGGTGGATGGGTTATAAATAGTCCACAGCCAGCCACACTTCAACAAATGCCTGGCTACTGGCTGCTCTGACAGAGCCCTTTCCAAACATCCGCCATCTGCTCTTTCCAGGGCAGCCATGTAACAAAACCAGACAGTTGCACAGGGTTTCTTCAACCAAGTCGCTAAGGCTTGTCTAAGCAATAGTCAACAAGGTGTTAAAAGTTATAGGCGAAAAGATAATGTCTTTTAGAAAATCAGATTTTTCATTGAAGCTTCCATTTAAAGGCCCCATGTTTTACAGGTCTGCTTATCCCTTGGGAACACAGCCTGTGCTTAGATATTCTTTGGGTAAGCTGGAGACTTTCCTGAGTCAGGCCAAAATTGAAATTTTAGCATCTTAAGGCAGTTTAATGTCTCCCTTGCCTCTTCTGATGAGAGAATAGGATACAGGCTTTGCACAATCGGCATTATCTATAGGATTGCAGCCCTGCATACTGCAACCAACAGCTCATGGTATGCAAAAGTAAATGAAAAAGCAGCAGCGATTCTAATTACTGTATGCTAATTGGGCTGCATTCAGGCTTCATTGATGATGCTATTATGCTGCAAGAAAACAATGGCAGCATATGTACTTACCTTGCTCTACTTATCCTATGATTATTCTCTGTTAGTACATAAACATACTCAAAATATCAGCCTGCACACAAATTAGTCCATGAAATGGACCACTGGAAGTTCAGCCCTTGAGCACGTTCATTCTCTCTTGTTTTGCATCAAATGCAGTATCGTGGATGCCACAGAAGCTCGAAGCACTTTTATCTTGTATTGGGCTTTGCTTGTAATAGCATTTGCAGTCTTGTGTTTCCTCCCAGGAAAACACTTTCGTATTTCCACTCAATCCGTCCTGACATTCTTATCTGATAGGATCTCCAGTCCTATCAAAGTTTCACCGTGGCGGTCTGGAAGTCACACAGCCTGGAGAAGCATCACCCGTGCAACGCGCACCCAGCAGCACTCCTGTGCCAGGGCTTGACAATTAGCTCGAGACTAAATTTGATAAGGGAGAGGGGTGCACACTGTCCTGTATTACTCACTGACTGCTGCTTTGGTAACATGAGCTAACTTGTTTTTTACTGTAAACTGGACTCAGATATTTGCATATTGTTTTTTACAGTAGTATCTAATATGCTGAAAGCTGCCAGAGTCATTACAAAATCATCAGTGCTCGTTCCAGTGTGATATATTCTGTTTGTCTAGCTGGCAGTTTTGCTACCATATGTATTTATTGAAGCTGGCTGAGTATCTTATTCAGTGATATTTTGCTTATTTATTCAAGAACGAGTTCATCAAAATTCAGCCAAGCTCTCTGTCCTCAACATACACAAATCTAATCTAGCGTTTTGAACACACCCATCACAATAGCAACTGAATGCAAAATTGAATGCAATTCAAAAACTGAATGCAAACATGATAGGAGCAATGAAGAAGTCTGCCTTCCCACAAATCCATCCCAGGTATTACTCTGCAATACAGTAACGGCCTCTGAGAAGTGAAGGCACCATTTTTCCCTTTAAGGCATCAACCTTGCCTAGTAACTCAAACTAAACTCAAATACTGTGTCTCGGGGGAGTTTCTAGCAGGTGCCTGTCTCAGGGCCTATCAACTAGTAAAGTGGTAATGATGTCATGTACAATATTGTGGTCTCATCAGGGAGACTGATTTGTGTTGCATTAAGCAAGACAGAGTTGCTAATCTCCACTGAGGTTTACATGGGAAAATTTAAAGCCTATTCCAGTATATTAAATGAGGCTGAAAAGCTTCGATCAATAATTTCCCTTGTATGAAAAATAAGAGATGAAAATGATGGTAGATTGATTCAAAATACTTAATGCCAGATACCAGCTGATGGAAGTACCTTGTAAATAGCATTTTGTACAGTTGCCAATGAATTAGTCTAAATTGTGAAGGTGATTGAAATGTATTTTATAATGTTCATCTCCACTTTAGTGTCCATTTACAAAATTTAGAAGAATATGAAATCCCCAAAGAGTAAGTGAGCAGCCAGCAAAAAAACAGAGTAGCGAGCAGTGGTAGTTTGCAAATGAGATCTTGGAGTACTTTATAAGACAAAAAGCCAGAGTTCTATACAAGCAAGAAGAATTGGTGCTAGTAGTGTTTTAAATTTTAAAATGTGTTTTCTAAGTACCTCTTTTTTCATCAACCATCTCTTTTACATGGAGATTATAATCTTTGATGTGAAAAGTGAACCACATAGGGTTTTTTAAAGTTAATTTGGTAACAAAAGAACACTGCCTTCTCTGAACAGCTCTATGCTCAGTCGGGGCATTTTGTAGGACTATGTTGTATCTCATCACACTGATTTCTGCAGTGAATTAGGAGAACTGTGTTGCTTGGCTGGCTCACTGAGCGGATGGTGTCCCTGGGCAGTGCTGTGATGGGGTCTGCAGTCCTGGGGCAGCCCAAGGTCACAGCTAGGAGGGGATGCACAAGGAGATCTCAGGATGGAGACCAGTCATGTAGTCCCTTGCAGTCTGTCTCTCCCAGTCTGTTCAGAAGAGCTCTGCAGCCTTCCTCCCTTTTCTCTGAAGGTTTTTCTGGTTCCCAGTTGCTCTGTGAGGTGTCCCAGGGCTGTTCCCACCAGTGCTTGGGGAGGGCTGCAGTGTGGCTCTATCACAGCCGTACTTTTTCCATGTCCTCAGAGATAACAAACAGCTGGACAATCCAGCCGGAGCTGTCCCAGAAAGATCTATTGCAACCACTTGGGAATTTAGCTTTCGTTTAGAAGCAGGAGTGAACAACAATTTTTGCTTGTGTGCTCTTGTGGTGGGAAGGGACTCTGCACTCAGCCAATTTGGGCCTCAACCACTCTCAGAACTTTATTTTGTGATTATTTTGTTGCTTCTTTAATGTATTGTGACACTATGGTACTGATATTGGTGTTGATTTCTCTGCTAGTTGCAGCCAAGACTTTATGCAGACAGATCCCACTCCAGCAGTTCAGATGACACGTGAGTGATGGCCAGGCTGCCTGCATGGGGTTCACGTCCAATTTTTGTCCCCAGGCTGTGAACCCTGAGGTTCCCATCTCTATATGGGGTTGTGCAAAAGTCTGCTTGGACTGGGTGCTATTTTTTAAATCTTCATAACGAATTTAGTGGGAAAGTCTCTGCTTCGAAGGCCTCTTGGGTGCAGCTGGTGTTTTTAGCAGAGCATTTTAGGTGCCCTTCCACCTTCCTGCTCCAGTGACAGTGTACAGCTACTGGTGCTATAACAGGAATGGCTAATGATGAATTTTGTCCTTTACCTTACTGTGTTTTATTGGAAAAGGAAGGAAATGCAACCAAGGAGGGGCTGTGGATTGCCCACAGGGTTATGCTGATCACCAGTGCCAAAGGAAAAGTGCTAGAAAGGTACTATCTTCTTGTGAGTAACAGGAAAACAGCATTTTTTCTGGTGATTCAGTCTACTAATTAGTTTCCAATACTTAGTCCACTGGATTTTTGCAGGAAATAGGTCTTTCTATTTATAAATTGTTGTTCTATCAAGTCACAATTTTTAATTTGTGGCCTTGAGGTTTTTCATTTCCTCCGCGTCAAGTGAATTTTAACTAAACCCTGTTCCGTCAACATTATATGAACTGCTGCCAAAACTGCTCTCGGTGCCTCGGTCTAGGTCTTTGTAGGTGAGAGGGCACCTGGAACAGGGCTGAACCCCCTAGCGACCCCTTGATACCTAGAAGCACTGACCTTTTCTTCGCTTGCTGGCTTTTCTGTCTGCCCTCGGAGCCTGTCATGCTGACCTCTGTGGCCAGGACACACTGCGATTGCTTTCTCTCGGTTCCTTTTCAGTGTGCACACGTAGGAGACCGTGGCTCAGCTCTTATTCTGCCTCTTGCACCAGAGACTCCTTACAACCTGCAATCAGCAAAATCCATATAAGCCCCCAAAGGACTGGTTGGCTCTCCACAGGTGATGTCTGACTTACTAATATTGATGAAGGTGAGTAGGACAAACAGATTTAGCTCGAATCTCAGGCCTTTGGTTAGAAATGCACAATGCCCTGCCTCCCACCCCAGCGAGTTTAAGTTAAAGCTCTTAACCGAGCCCGCTGCTCCCCTGTTGCCTTCCTCTTTGGAGTCTGTTGTGTTATGCACAAATACCGTGTGGTTCCCACTTGTGATGAAAGCGAAGAGACTTGTGTTTTCTCTCTGGCACTGCTTGCTGTGTTTCAAAATCCTTTTTGGTATTTGCAACTGCACACTTAAAAGAGGTTCTTTGTGTTCATTCATAATTTTTCTTGGAAGGTTATTAAGGGTAATAAAGTATTGTGGAATGCATGTCTAAAAGCTAGGTGCACTGTAGGAGCTTTTGAAATATTTATTAATGTTTCTACATGTTCCTTGCAGAGGAGAAGCAGGTGAGGATTAATGTACATCACTTGGGGCATCTGGCCTGACCAAACACATTTAGCTCATCTGACTGCTGAGCTGAATCCTTGGTATTTCCCAGGACTTGAGATTCTGATTCAGAGTTTACTGAAGCCACTTGCCCTTTGCCACTTGGTGTCTTTGATAATAAAAACCAATGCAACTTTATAAGCCATGTAGTGGGAGTGCAGCAGGAGAAGTGGAAGAGGGTGATTCTGCAGGCATCAAGCAACAACCCTTGGAAAGGTAATGAATGTCTGACACTGCTTCCCAGCACCAGGAGGAAACATGTGAATAACTGCAGATGTTACTGCTATGGAGAAAGAGGGGCAGAAGCAGGAGGAATGAGAGATACGTTTCACTGCTGTTGCTCTAAACAGCAAACAAATAAGCAGTAAATCAGCTCATAACATTTTCCCCTAGACACTGTCCTCAGATGACCTGCTCATGCAAATCCTCCTCAGCACTGAATCCCATGCAAAACAAAAAAAAACCCCCAAACCTCTGAGCAAGAGATTTTAAACTTACACTATCTAGGAGAAAACTTCTCACCAGGGCTGGTTTATAGATTGTAAGAAATAATACCAGGCCCCGGGCTGAATGCTAAGGCTGCGGCTGCATTTTGAATCTGCTGCTAATTCATAAACATCACAAGCAGTTGATTTCGGCAGAACCCCTTGATTTAATTACACTCTCGTACACAATGGGGACCTTGCGTTTTCCTATACGTAATGAATATTAAGCTGATAGCCCTGTAATTTCCTGTGCCAGGCTTGCCCTCATTTTTTGCATATTGATACCACATTTGGTTTGTTATTTTCCAATTTTCCAGTCTTCTAGACTTGTGCTCAGCGAGTTCTCCATAGTAATTGCTGTTGGCACACACATTTCCTTCCTCAAATCTGCTCTAACACCGTGGAATGAATTTTGTCTCATCCTAGAGATTTGCTTGGGTTTGAATTTCTCTTATTCATTGCCTTTAACTTGGCAACCCTGGAATCATGCAGGACACTGGATATAATTTCATATTCCACAGTTTTAATTTCCTCCTTTATCCCAGTCAGCCCCCCTTCCTCTCCACATGCACATGTGGATGGTTTTTATCTGACCCTGTGACTTTCTGCTGTTCATAAGCCAGTGATACTTCCTCAGAAACTCCTATTCAAATCTGAACACCAAAAGAGATTTAAATGTGGCAGCATCAAAAATAAGGCTGATATTTACTAAATTGTCCTGGCCTCTTGATGCTTTTGGTGTTTGTTCAACTTGCTTTTTCTCTCTGCCTTTGAGGTTGCTCATCTGGATATGTCCTACCTTGCCTCTGGATGGGGGCAGAAGTAACTCTCTTTGTGAGATTTAGTCACTGGAAGAGGTGCAGGGTGAGATCTGTGTGCCAGGGAGGCAGTGTGTGAGGGTGCTTTTCATTTAGGTGTTTTTGTAGGACTAGTGTGGAATTAAAACAAAAAAGGAGTTGACAACATACTTGAACTTTTATTTGAACTAGAAAACAGACCTTCCTTAAGTGTTAATCATACACGATATGTCAGCTAAGTGTCTATAAATGCTATCCCCAGCCTGCTGCCCTGGAGTGCTGTGGAGATATACTTGGCCCTGAAAGGGTGAGTGTTTGATGCCTTTGACTGTTACCGTTCTTAGAAATTGCAGCAGTTTAGGATAAAGAAAGAAAGAAAAAAAAAAAAAAGGACAGAGAAGGGAGAAAGGAAGAAAGAAAAGCATTAACTGAACTCTCTCAGTTTCCCAAGGTGCTGTGTGAAAATCAGCTTTCTCAAATGTGCCCTAAGAAAGGCGTCCACTTACTGAAGCCCTTGAGCTTATGGTTTGTGTTCAAAAAGTAGTCAAATAGACTGCTGCCGGTGGTAATGCCAGGCAGGCTGGGCACGCTGCTGGTACCTCTGGCTTTTCAGACTTTTGGGCCCATTTCTGTCTCTGAAATGCTCATGAGGCTCATGTCCTGAAGAAGCAGGTACAGCCCAGCACCTGACACACCGCTTAATGGCCATGATGCAAGGTGAGGTGCTATTTCACTGTAAGAATTATATCCATCCTGGATGTAATTTCCCTAGCTGCAGAAGGAAATCCAGATGCCTTGTTTGTATTTCTTTTTGATTTCTTTCTAGGAATGTTTACTGAGAGGCGTATTCCCATGGTGAATAATCATCTTTGCCAGAACAAACAGCAAAAAGGTGTGCCCATATCACAGACCTGACATTCCCCCATCATACCCTCATGCTTGACTGTACTACTGGCAAGGAGGTGGTAAGCTGGGTGTCTACATTTATCCCAGGTAAGCACCTACCTTTTTCCCAAATATATCTCAGCCTGGCTGACTGTTTTTTGGATGTGAAATTGTATGAAGGCCAGGTTCTTTCTCAGGACTTAGTATATAAGGTTGGTTTTAACCCATGTTCTTGTGTTCTCCACCCGTCCCTCAGAGGATTGACCAAGCCTGCAGCTCCACTTGTTTTAACCAGTATATTTTTGCTATATTTTGTACACTAGCTACACTAGCTACTATAGTTTTGCTATATTTTGTAGTCTAGCTACACTAGTCTTTGAAACATCTTTCCAGTTTGGGTCCAGTTTGGTCCCAAGAGGAACAGCCAGGGCCTGAAGCAGGGACCAGTGTGAATGAAGTAGTCATGCTGATGGTGGTGTTGCTGTGTGGTGATGCAAATTTTTCTATTTTTGTCAGAAATTAGAGTCTGGTGAACCAGAGTCTAGATCAAAGATACCGTTGGAATTCTGCTTATTTTGTCACCTCTTTCTGCAGAATAACCTACTTCCTGGTGCCACCTGATGTAATCAGAAACAATATGTGCAATTAAGAGTCTGAGAGACATCTTTGGATGGGAAAACTGTCAGGTTACTGTCTTTCTCAGTTGAGTTTTATTTTTCTTAGTGCTCTTGAGGTCTCTTTAGTTCCTTTCAAGAGACAATTCATACTCGCAGCCTCAGCAATTATTGATGGCGTCCTTTGTCAGACAAACAGGGTATGTGAGCATGTGTGTATCACTCACAAGGTATGTACCATTAGTACGTACACTGTCCTAAATGCATCATTGAACATCTTAAAATTAGAAGCAGAAATAACATTCCTCACTGAAAACCCCGTTATTTTCAAAGCAGATTTAATTGCACCAACTCCTCATTCATGTGTATAAAGAAGGAAAATTGCCCATTTTTTTTTTTCTTCTGGTGTGGACTGCTCTTATTCCTGCTGAGAGGGCTGCTCAGGAAGGATGTGTGTGTTCAGTTCTTGTTGAGTGATAGTCCTGAGGGCTTGGTGGTGAGCTCAGAGATAAACACATGCTGGAGCACCTGTGTGAGCTAGGGTGAGCTGAAACATGTGCTTCATGGCTTTGCTCCATCTGACCCAAGTGACGGCATTCACCTGGAGATGTTGGAGCCAGAACATGAGGTGTGAAGAGCCTCCTGGACCCAACCTTTCCTCTCACTCAGTGCTCCCCTTGACGGCTGTCAGCACCTCCTCTGCTCTGCTGGTGCAGTACTTAGTGCCATCCCTCCCCTGCTCAGTGTACTCACATTGGGCCGTTAGCCTAAAAACCTGCGGGTAGGTGGGGTTTTTTTGCTAGTTTTGCCTTGCTTGCTCGCTCTGAACCAATTGCTCACATGGTCATGCTGGCAGATAGGAGAGGGGTCAGCCAGCTGATGCGTGCAGGCATTGCTTGCAGCCCAGCATCAAGCCCCTGCAAACCAGACCCAAATGAGATCTTTGTCAGCTGGGCCACCTTGCACAGAGGAGATCCTAATCAGTTGGTGACTTCTCTCCTGAAAGACTGGTTGTGGGTATCACAGCAGGGCATCTCAGGGCCTGTTGGCTGCAGAGGTACCAGTGGCAGACAGATTTGGTTCAGGAAAAGAGGAAATTTTTCTGAGACAGCTTTGTGATGAGTAGACAGCTTTTGTTCTGTAGATTTCTAAGTGTCTTTTGAATGGTGGGACTTGCTGAGTCTGTGTGATCCTGGCTCAAATTCAGTTTGATACCTCAGAGGTGAATTGATGGTTTATATTTTACATTTATACGGGGCCCAAATCATCCTTCTGCCTGTAGCTGATTTAAATAATGGCTGTTTCTGCAACAGTAAAGGGTGAAACTGGTTTTCCTGCACTTCCCTTTCTGAGAAGAGAGCAGAAAGTGGCTGAGCAAGCGGCACATATGGTTGCAATAGTCTTGGAGCAGGAGCTTCAGAGTTATTCATAACAGTTGAGCACGTAATTGTGCATAATGCAGCACAAACATTTCTCTTCTTGCGATTGAAAAGCATTTGCTTTTGATTGGTGTGTAACTGTTCTACCTGGGAATATCTAAGGGCTGTGAATCTGAAACATTTCAGGCACGAGTGCTTATCAGTCACATCTGAAAACACCAGAGCAAAATGGCCTCGTGACAAACACAAGCGGAGCAAATAACAACCTTTACAAGACAGCTTTATAGAGCAGGATAAACAACAGGGGCTAGATCCTCAGCTGTAGTAAACCATCCTGTTTGTGCTGATGCTTCCAGTTGAGGTGCCAGTCCTTGGAGATCTATAGAAATGTCACACAGGAGCAGCTGCCTCTTTGCTTTGTGGCTGTAGTGAAGCTGTTATGAGTGGGCCTGAGAGCCAGGCTTCCAGGTTAGGAAGATGATATCATCCACCTCTATACTTGGGAACTGGTGGGAAATGCTTCCTACTAGCAAACATTTACTGAGAATCGTTGTGGAGCAGGCAAAGCAGGTGAGCTTGGACACTGTGCAAGGGATGCTATGTCAATGGTTGTTTACTATCACTTCAAACGCAGGGGCTGCTTATTTCCTTTAATTCTCCCCTTGTACCAAATATTGACGGGTAAGCTGGGAGTGCTCACTCTTATGGGGCAGTGGGGCAAAAGCATCTGAAAGGGCTGTGGAGTGCACTTGGGCATGCTGACGTGGACCTAGTAGGATGCATTAACTTGTACACCTTGTCCATCTTCTCAGTATAAAGCTTGAGATCTGAGTTGGGTAGGGGGGAAATTACCTTTAACTGAGCTCAGATTTCAGTCACAGAGGAAACCTGTGCTGCCTCTTTTACCAGGCTTGTATTCAGGTGAGGAGTCCAGTCCACAAAGCTGCTGATTTGAGACTTTTACCTGTGTGAAATTCACTTTGGAAGAGTAATATCATTAAAAAGGGAAGCTGGCTGGCTCTCCTAAATTAAGCAATTACTCTTAGACACAGCCCTCTCTGTGAAGTAGTTGGAAGTTCATCCTCAGGCTGAGATGGAAGGTGGTTTAACAAGGTGTTTTACAAAGTGTAGGTGGATAAACTTCTGAAGCATATCTGTATAAACCTGCTGTAAAGGCTGCACAGAGGTTAAGCAGATAGATAACTTTATGGAAGCTGAATAATCACACTATTACTCAGTATAATCTTGCTGGAAAGCATGTTTTTCTACAGAGCAATGATACAGAAGATATTTGTGTGTAGTGATTACAGCAGCAGAAATCAATTGCAGACAGCAAATAATTTGTTAGCAGAGGGATGCACATCATATCATCAATAAAGGGATTAGTTTGTTGAACTATAATGAGGGTGAGAAGAAAGCAAACTTCACACTGGTATAACTAGTCCAGTCATAATATTGGCAACAAATACATCTAGTATACATACATCCCTCTGAAGATTAATATGGTCTTGTGAGGTTTCCTTAATACCCACTAGCTCTATATGTTCTTTGCATCTTCAATATATGCCACAGGTATCTACTCATTAGCTCCTTAAAAATAATACTTAGCCTGATTTTAAGGAACATAGACAAGTATACTGCTACATTTACCACTACAGAAGTAAAACCAATCACCCTAATGTCACTATCTCTTAAGATATCTCCTTTTAAGGTACAGGTAAAGTGCCTGGGTTCTTTTTTTTCTGTTCATTAGGAGCCCTTTCATTTTGGATTAGATATTCCCAAAGGCAGGCATGGTCCCTTATCCTTTGCTTGGATGGGGCCCTGGAGGTGCTAATCTCAGCTGAACTCTTGCACAAATTCTACTCCCTTGTTGCACGTACACTGTGTTATGACAGTCACAAATCACTGTGGAGGAGAAGCCTCCCTAACACCTGTGAGGTGGGTTGGTTTAATTATCCTCACTGCAGAGTGGATTTTCCAAGCATGCTGCTGATGGCACATGTTCAAGGTCACCTGAAGAGAGCATGACTGCTTGGCTGAGAAACAGATGTTAGGCTCTGCCTCTTCTCCCAGCTCCTCATCAACCACATGTCCCCACACGTCTTCCAAGCTGCAGGAGAAAATCCCTCCTTGAACCCCTCCAAAAGGTGTCTTTAACCCCTTCTGCAGCTCCCTTGTGCAGAGGGGACTGGCTGGTGCATCTAACTCCTCTACAGGTGAGGCAGGGCACGATATCTTCTCTAAGAGAGTCCCTTTGGTACCGGGGCCAGGGCCAACTCCAGCATGGTGCTCTGCGGGGACTGGTCGTCCTAAAGGCTGAGATTTGGCTTGCTACAAATCCTACATGTTAGGTAGGAATGAATCTTGCCTTACTCCAGGTTTGAGGATGAGTTTAAAACTGACCAATTTGGACAGAAAATGAGGAGGAAGCTGAAAAGGCAAGTTGTGCATCAGCAGGGGAAAATAATCCCTCCTGATTTCTGCAGGTAACTAGAAGTCTCAAAGTGTGGGATTAATGTTATATAAATAAGGTATAAACAAACTCAGTGGCAATAGAATGCCTAAATCCTTTAGCCCTCTTACAAATCAAACCTATTTTGGAAGGATTCAATTATTTCTGAGATCTTTTCTTAGCTAGGGATTAACTGACACCAGAGATCAGGAAGCCCATTATGTTTGAATCTGTGTATGTACTTGCTGGGTTTAGTTTTTGCTGCAGCTGGTATAAGGAAGATGCAAGGCCTTAATACATTAGCTGTCAGGGCTACCATAAGCCCATTCAGTTTTTATAGTCAGCCAATGGTCCCTTTGGATTCTGCTGGAGCAACTGGAGGTTGTAGTTTCTTGGCCAAGAAGAAAGGGGAATATGACATATCCTGGCATATATCGGGAGCTGAGAGAGTAGAGAATATCTGATGTTGCCTTGCATCGTGTGGAGATGTTTTCTGCAAGCTAATTAATTATCCTCAGGATCAGTCAGAAGGTATTGCTAATTCCTTGGCCCATTTCTGTGATGGCTGAAATGAAAAGCCCATTTCTCAAGGCTATTTTGGGAACCATTCTGCTTCTGATGTCTTGTACCATGTTCCCCACCATCATGGGAATGTCAAAATCTGAGGATTAGTTCCCCCAGTTGCAGAGTGCATGACATGGGGCAGGAAGGCAGGAGGCTGGCTACAGCAGAGTCTCTGACCTAAATATAAGGAAAGAAAGGGAAAATCACAGCTAAGTTATTACTGAAAACAGAAAACCATATAAATTCTACCTCGGCTGGCCTATTCTGGGTAGCTTCCAGTCATTTAATTGGCTAAGACAGATATATAGCACTGTCACTATCTGCTGGGGACCCATATAAATTGTCAGTGATGGTTTCTTTTGCCATTTCATGTAGCCATGCCTGGTAGCTTGAGCGTTACAGGAAGGAAGCAAAATACAACTCATTCTGTCAAGAGCTGCTCTGTATTGTAATTGCAGTATCTATAAGGAGTGTCAGGGTTGGATTATTGGAGATGTCAGAAACAAAATGGGAGAGATTAAACGGCCACAAAGAGCTGCAAAATGAGGAGGTAATTGCACTTCATGAGAGTGCAAAGATAACAGGGGGAATGTAGATCTCAACCAGCATTATGTGGAGCTGAAAGTGCACGCTTTGTGTCCCCTAGCCTCTAAATGCACTCCTGGGAGCACACTACAATGCCTGGCCTGGAGGAGCTGAGCACTTGGTGAGCACGGCCCTGCTGAACTTGCTGAGGAAGACACTGTGCTCCTCTTGCAAGAGATAGTGCGAAGAAAGGTCAACTCTGCTGCATCACGAATGCACTTTAGCAGCGGTGTGTTACCCAGCCTTTTAAATGAAGAAAACTGCTTCCTGCTGAATACAAAAGTGGCGAAGATGCTGAAGTGATTCTGCACGAAAGGTCTGGACAGGCAGAACATTTCCAGATGTAGAGGACAGTTTGCTGCCTGGTGCACCACATCCCTTGGCATGGGGCCGCTTCTGGGCGTATCCATCACCTTCATCATCCTCATGCTGCCCTGGGTGAGCCAACCTGAGCTAACCTGGGGTTTGTAGGAAGCCATGAGATCTTTGAGGAGAGAGGCAGAGCATGAGATTTTTTGCCTTCTTGCAGATGCCAGCTACCATCCTGAAACAGCGTTCCGGCAGCAGGAGAGCTCTGCTGGCTGTCGGTTATCTGTGGTTGCTTCTCATTACTGAAAGCCCCTGTCTTCTTCAGAAAGGCTTCTGAACGCTGCTGCACTGACACTGGGCAGATGTATTTGCTTTCTCTCAGCTCCTGTGTTCTCCCTTGTGCCTGCATGACACTTTGGGGGGGTCTCTAGACTGGTTGCAGAGCAAGGCTCGCTGCCTCTGCAAAGCTGTCTGCACAGTCAGAGGATGTCGGTAATGACGTATCTACTGTAAGGAGCCATTTTCTGTCCCTTTCTAATTGATGGAGAAAAACAGGCCCCTCCAGGCTTCAGTTTACCCAGTGACAGTAAGGAGGGTTGAATTGTCCTGTTGGGCTTCCCTGGGCTCTGCTGACTGTAAAGGGAACCAAGACAGCTCACCTGCACTTCAGTAACTATGAGCAGTGAGATGAATTTGACCCTAGCGTATGCCAAGCTATAAGGTGGAGTTGTTGGGTGCACTTGGACTCTGTCTACGTTAGCAAACCAGACAGTGCAGCTGCCCTCCCAACTCCTGTGTGAACAGCCCTTTAAGGAGCTGCTCCCAGGACCACTTTCTAAGAGATATATAGAGTTACTCTTCTCACTGCCTGAGATAAATCACCTTTTCTGTTTCATGTTTGGTCCTGTTATTGTGATACTTGAGCTCTTGAACATTAGTCTTCAGTGAAGCAGCTTGTGTGATGCTGCAGCAGGCCCAGGGGTAGCATCGTGTCTGTTGTTTGGGTGAGGAGGTGGGAGTAGCCTCGGGATCAGGAGTGAAAGTGTGAACAGAGGAATTCAGAAGCCTGATAATCACTGAAATCAAATCTAGTGTAAAAAGTAAGAGACTATGTGACATGGCAAAAGTCAAACAGAGAATACAGAGAAAAGAAAGGTCTTTCTTCTCCCTGCAAAGAGTTACCAGGGGTCAGCATGGCCTGATCTCTATATGGCCTGGTCTCCTGCTTGGCCAAGTCTCACACATAGGTACTGCCAAGCCAAAGGTGAATTCAGTGTCTCACTTCTCATGGAGCGCAGGCGTAAGAGTTGGAGTGAAGCGAATGGCTGTTTCTAGCAGCCTACCATCTTTCCTTTCTCTGAAAGTTTAAGGGATGTATTTTTCTTTCACTGGAGCAAGGAGGTCAGTGTCCCTTTTCTACATGTAGAGGAAGATGTGCACTGTCTTTATGAAATGCAGGTTTGTTTTGGGTTTTTTTCACAAGAAGCTTCATGTTTGATGAAGTAAAAGTGTGTTACATCAGGTGAGATTGTTTACTGGCAGTTAATTGGAGTGTGCCTGGGTCCAATAACTAGCTTTTTATGGTGTCTGTTTAACTGTTAACCTAAATTCAGGATACCTCCCCTGGCATAAGCAGAATGGGCTATCTGAGGATCTAGCCCAATTAGTCTAAGTGGCATGGGTTCTCCTTTGCATCACTATTCAAATCCTGTAGAGCTGAGCTTTGCAGGAGAGAAGGAATTTGGCCACATGCCCTTCCTATGTTGCCAATTTGGATGAATTGGTGTTTGATGTACGTAGGTAGCACTACAAAGTCAACTGAAGCGGACAAAGGTTAAGTGTGCACTGCAGGCAGTTATCCATTAGTATAAAAGCTCCTTGGTATAATATTTATACATTGAAATGCCAAAAAACCTAGACATAGTGATAGCTTTTGCAATGCTCTGTATTTCAGACGTTGTAGGTCTGCTTTTCATGTTTAATATTTCAGAAATAACGGAACACATTTTGTCAGGAAATGCAACATGTGAAATGCAGCGGGTATCAATAAACACTTCACTGAAGCAGAGGTCTCAGTTGCTTGCTATGGATCTCTTCCTAACTTTATAAATGTCCTGGGATATTTGATGTGAGAAAGTCTTTGAAATGGTAACCCTGAGATGACCAGTTGGTAGAAATCTCTGCAGTTCACGTGAAGAGCTGAAATCACGTCCACGTGAGAGGCAGGGACAGAGTTCCCCTGCACTGCCATGACAGTAGGATTTCTCCTGCAATCTCTAGTGTCAGGCTTCAGTGACTTCCCTGTCAGCAATGTCTATGGTACCTAGAAAATCCAATTTACAGCTGAAAGGATTAATAACTGGCATTATCACACATTACCTGAGAAAATAGGTCTGTCTTCTGTGTATTAAGCAAGTGGTTCTTGGGCATCGGTGTGCTTGACACTTGTGACTCCTTGAGGATTCTCTGGTACTCGTGGTCAGTATAGTTTCTTTCAGCAGAGGCAGTAATTTGGGACATACCCACATGGAAGACCACATGTCCACACCTTGAGAAGCTTTGATCTTTGGGACTTCAACCTCCACCTCCATTCTCCTTGAAATCATTTTTTTACAATATCAGGATGATAGGGGGGAGGGAAATTCAATTTTTAAATGTATGCTTTTCCAAACCCCCCTTATAGTTGTGGGCTTGTGGTTGGCTGATTTATCTTACTGCGATGGTGTCCTAGTCACCTTAAGAATCACTGTTAAAACGTTTGAATAATCCTAGTCCTGGAGGTCCAGCTTTATGAAGAAGGAAAACAAGAAAGGCATGCAAAGGCCCATTCACTGGACCACCTGGAACCCCATCTGTGTATCTTGTCCAGTGCCACAGTGCATTACTGGGACTGTTGACATCTCAGGTAGGATTTACCCCCTCTAGCCTAGAAATTTGATACTAGTATTTCTCATTAAAGCTCAGTTCCTGAAGTTATCTGAGCGCATCAGAATATCAGATTTCACTTTTGCCTTTGAAAGCAGCAGTTTGTATTTAAAAGTTGCAAGTAGTAAATCCTAAAGGATCAGGAAACACCAGGAAAATGCAGTAATTCTGGGAATGTTTCTTTAAATCGTGTCTGCTCTTCAAACCAGTTTCATGGCTGTTGGGCACTGTGGGGCTTGATGATGCAGCAGGCAGAAATTGTGGACACTGAGGCACGTTTTCACCACTTTGGGAGTATAAAAAAGGAGGTAGCATAAGTGAGAATTAGCTTTTACAGTCTCTAATAGCTCTCAGTGTATTTACTGGTCTATCTGTGAGCCTTTCGTAATCTTTGGAAAGTTAAGAACCCTGATAAAATATCCATTGAAATCAATGAGTTGTTTTGTACACCTCTCCGGTCACTGGATGAGATCCAGCCTAAATACCCAATCTACATTTTCATGAGTCATTGCAGGAGCAGGGAACATACCAAGACAGGTATAATTTTCAGTTTCAGTGTGAATTTTGCTACCTCCACTCTGGCTCTAGCCTGGTCAATCTGCATTTCCATTATGGACAAGGTTGATCATATATCCCTATGGCACATTGCTCAAATTATATGCACACGCAGTAGTCATAAACCATTTTCCAATGACTCATGCCTTGATATTAAAGCATGTATGGTTCATGCATCTGCGCTATTGTAAATCTGCTGGTGCTTCCACACAGTCTGCTCAAGAAGCAGGAAAGACACAGAAACATCTGTTTAGAGTTTTAAGCAGCTTGTTAGATGAATTCAGCACCTGGGTTTCCTGTGGTGAATCGGCTCTGCTCTCCTCAGTATGTATGAGAAACTAAGAAATACAATACTCCTAGGGATCTGCACTCTCTCAGTTCATGGTGGGTTGCTCTGGGTAATTTCTGTCGATGCCAGTGGGAACCGCCTGTGCAAAACCTTGAAAAGTAAATAGGGGAATAGCACTCCGAGAGGGGAAAGTTTACTCTGCTAAATGCCAATAAACCAGATTCTATCTGTGGAATTGAGCCAGCGGAGTACATGGCCCTTTAATTTTAACTCTGACGGCTTTTATCGGCAGCCCAGGGTGTACCCGCAGCCTGGGCTCGGCGTGCCACGGTGGGCAGCGCATGGATCGGCGCAGCCCTGTCGGCGCTGCTGCACAGAGCTGCCCTGCCATGGACGGAGCTGCTCGCAGGGTATCCTCAGTAGTATTGTGGTGCTGCTACACACAGGTTGTGATCTTTTCCCTCTTACTGCCATCCCAGTTACCTCCATGATAGTACCCACTAATGTGCAGTAGTTCTGAAGAAAAATCACTGTGTCTGGTTAGAAAAGTTCCATTCCTGGAGCAGTTTCCTTCCCAAGCCCTTTTCTCCTCTTCTCCACAACTGAAAAGGGCCTCTTTTGTTCTGGTGACCATTACACAACCAAATGGAAATCTCATTTTGGTGGGAGTTTCTGGCCACGCTGTGAAACCCATACAAGGGGCTCAGCTCTGGAAAGGAGATGCAAAGCAGCTGCACGGTGACAGGTTACGTCTGATTTGAAATCCTCTCTTTTTCTGCCTGTGTAGAACATGTTAGACATGAGTTGATGTCAAGGCCTAATTTGCCACAGCAAGAAGATTCTCCATTTAAGTAAATTCTTTTTTGACCTCCCCAAGGAACCCAGGAGCTCATCCTTTCTGCCTGCTGAATGGGTCTGGTGTACGGGGAACAGAAGAAACAGTCCCATGAGACAAACAGTTGGGTTGCAATAACGTGTTTTGTTCCTTGCTAATTCCAGGGTCAGACTGTCTAAACAATGTGCTAATGCACTCGTGTAGCGACCCACATACAGAAATACAGAACCAGAATAATCTTGGCTGTGCCTAAAACAAGCTGTACCTCACCCTAAAGCCAGCATACAACAAACTGGCTCATGGCCTGTTGCAGAGCCCACAGACTCACCAGGAGCCTCTGATTTTGGTCCTTTATGGGTTGAAGTCCTTGGATCCCTTTGGGCTTATCCCTTCCATTAGCACCAACATTCCGGGAGAAACAGGGCTGCGATTGTCTGGTGCCTTCCCACCCTTCTGCAAATGGCAAAGGCCTGCAGTAACCTGGACATAATGTGTTTCGTTTCATGTAGTTATGATGATCACTGAGCTATTTCTCTCTCTTTTCTGAGTGATTTTGATTATTATGTATAACAGTGAATGGTCTCCAGTGGATAAAAGCCTCTAATTCTATTTTATCCAACTCAGAGAGCAATCTCAGCAACTGGCTGTTGCCTCTATTATTCAGTAGCAGCTATGGCATGTATTATTGCATATGATATGAAGGACTTCGTAATAAATATTTAGTGTTCCTTTAATCTGTCTGTTCTTATATCATGTTCTCCAGATAATGCCCTACTCCACCATGTACTATTTAATAATTCTTTTCCTGCCAATCTGTTCTTCTCTTTCATACAGGCACGCGTGCCCATCTGCCCTGGGACATTCTTTCCATTGGTCTCTCTTCCTTAGCCGCCTTCAAAGTCTTGGAATTACGTGACTGTGTCATTAAAAGGAAGAACATTTGTTGCTTGTGTGAATCTGTGAGTAACAGTAAACTGTCTTGTGTTTAGATCCCAGCCATTTGACATACAATAATTATTTTTTTCCTGAACAGAGGCCAAAGGCCTCCAGGAGATGATGAGGTCTGGTGCAGTGGGCACTAGCACAGGCTTGGTGATGTTTCTGGTTTGCTGCTGACCAGTTTATCTGATCCTGGTCGCTTTATGCCTCTGTTTTCAGCCATTGCATGGGTGGATTGTAGCCCTTCAGGGAAGGGGCTCTCCTGGGTAGGAACATAAGTCTTGGGCAGCAGGGATCTTTGGTGTGCAGGTACCAAGGAGTCCAGCTCTCCCACGGGTCTGTCTTTGCAAGGGCTGAGCAGAGATAAACAGAGCTGGGATCTGGGGAGTGTTTTGTGGCAGGGCCAAGGGGAGAGGGACCCAGGCTTCACGTACACCGCTCTGAGCCTGCCCTGGTTCGGGCGTTGTGAGGCTTTGGCTGTGATCACTCAGGCACTGCTTCCAGTCATGTGCTTCTGCACTGCAGTCCTGTCCTAGCACACGCCATCCGCTCCCTCTGAGCAGCACGTTAGGCACCAGGTAAAACAAAAGATGTTTCCAGACTATCGTGGTCAGCGTGCAGCTGAAGACCTGTCTGTTGATGGACTCTTTCCCTCTCTGAGTCCACATCTAACCATTGGCTTTCCAATACCTGTGGCAATGAGGTCCATGTTTAAAATAATCCAGGGCTTCTCACTTGTGTTTTCCTTGGAGCAAAGACCACATGAAGAGGCAGGTGGTCATAAAGCAGGACATGCATCTTTCTGGAGTACTCTTCCCCTAGCCAGGCCTGACTTACAAAGGCAGATATACCCATTGCATGCTTTCCCTGCTACTGCAAATTGGGGCTGTTAACCCCCAAGAATCAGAGCATGAGAGATGGGAAGGGGATGTCGTGATGAAAGGAACAGTGAAAGAACCTAAATTGAAAAGTAGCATATCTGTAATAGTGCCATGCTTCATTGCTTGGAATTTGCTTACTTATACTGCAAGTCATTATTTATTAAAACTAACTGTTCTATAAGACCTACTAATGAAATCATGCCAGTATTTCTTAAAGCAGGCAATAATGCTGAGCCAAAGAAGACATGAAAAGAGTTCTGATCATCTATTAATAGTGTAGCAGTCCTATTTTGAAAAGATCCCCCAAATTTGTGTGTGGTGGCATTAAACACTAACCTCCTTAAAGAACACTTAGTGCACCTTAGTAGTATCTATTATAGTATATGGGATTTTAATTGCTTTATTATAAAAGAAAGCAATATTCACCCTTTTATGAATTTTGATTTAATGACTTTAGCACATTCATTATTAGTTCATTATGGTTCTGTGGAATTGAGGCCTCCTGAGTTAAAAGGATGTCCCCACACTAAGCTGGCCTCAATTAAAATGTAATCATATTGTGGTTAATCTCAAGGACTTGCTCTATGAGTGCAGGGGTATGTGAGAGAGAGAGAGGCAGTAAAGGGCACAAGGAGGAAACATGAATGCAAAGAGATAGGATTTGCATTGGTCAAAAGCTATTGAAGTCCACTTCAGAAAATGTCCTGGGCTATAATCTGAATTTGCTCTCTTAGCTTGACCCATAATATCACATGCTTAAAGCCACAATTAGAATTTCTTGAAGTAAATAAAACACCACTGATCTTTAGCAATAGAGGAAAATCCTGTTTATGATGGTTTAGCCAGTTCTTCATCGAGGCCTGGAGCCAGCAAAGGTCCATGACAGAAGGTCCATTGACAATCCAACAGGTATTGGTGAGACTTGGAGGGGACTGCAGGTAGATTCTGGCACAAACCCCCTGCTGGGCTGTGGCCCATATGTGGGTGCAAATGGGAGGAAGAGGGAAATCCCTTGCTTGGAAAATGCCAGTGTTCAAAATGCTACAGGAAATAGTGACATGTGGATATGAGTGGAACAGCAGTATTTCTGAGGAAGGACAGCTGTATAATTAACAGTTCTGCTTCTGTCCCTGTATTGCCTAGGTTGGATGCGCAAGAAAGCCCTTTCCTGTTGAGCCTTATGCTTCCATGTTTGACCACAGGACCACGTTAAGAAAACCAGCAAGTTGTGATGATCTGGAAGAAGATGAGAAATTCAGCTCACAAGTAATTTGGTTGAAATATTCCCTCTTTGATGTTTTGCCATACTGAACAGTATAATAATTCTTCCAGAAGAACACTCCAAACAGAGCTATTTTGGGATTACTTTTCTCCTTTAGCTTTTATCCTGTGGTTTTCCTGTATCTTCTTTTTATCTCCCACATCTCATTGAAAATGTCTGAAGCTCTCACCAACTACTTCTGATGTTTCAAGATCCCTTCAAGCTTAGATCCTGGGTATAAATAAGAGTTCTTGTTTATAAAGCTGGAGTGCTTTGCAATGAGTGTTTGAAAGGCTTTATGTTACATTTTTTGACTGTACAGTGGAGCCAAACCTGGAATCCATGAGGCCCAAAGCTGAGGAGAATGGGGAGAGGCTGGATTCCTGTGTGTTGCAAAGCAAGTGTTTGTAATGCAGCGGTCAGGGAGGATTTCCCCAACAGCTTCCCATTTAGAAAAACAGATCCTCAATGAGTATAAAATCGAGTAAAATCTTCAATTTCAGTTCATAATTTGATGTAATTTGAGCTAAATAAATCGTTAAAAGGAAAAAAACTAAGCCCAGAGAAACTAGAATCCTGCTTTCACATAGTGTCCTTGTTAATATAAAGCCCAGTGAACATTTTGGAGAACAGCAATTTTTAAACTCTAAAAGGAGATGTTTGTTTCTGTAAAAGTGGAAAGTAAAATAAGTCTAAAAGGTGAGTTATCAGGAACAACCCTCACCAGATTTTGTGCCATATTGTTTAATTATTCTGAAAGATAATTACCATGGGAATATCAGTAATGTCAGTAATGTCAATATTTTGTGAAGCTTTTATAGATTACAGGAATACATTGGAACGTGTTGTATTTCATGAAGTAACAAAAGCTGTTTGGGGAAAATGATGTTTTTATGGCAGTGACTTATGTGTAGAGTTTTACGCCATCTTTTCAGGGTATAGTGGTCTCTTCATCAGTTTACAGCTGCAATGAGTCTTTTGTTTCCCAAATTTCACAAGTGTCTTTAAATCACTATTATATGTTGCTGACGATCAAAGGCCAGGCCAGACCCATTAGCTTTGCCAAAGGAAACTTCAGGCTCAGCAACATCGACTCTGTACTCAGGGAGCTGTAGAGTTCCCTAAATTGAGGCACATCTGTTTGCTGTGAGAAGTTATCTTTTTTTTTTCTTATGCCATTTAGGGCATTATCTTGCAAATGATTAATCACAAGAGACCCAGCCACTGAGTTCTTGCACAGAAAATACTCAGCACTGGCAGGACAAGGTCCAGAGAGAAATCAGCTTAAGATATTTCTTCATTACTCAGAAAATATGCACATATTAATGAGAGGAGCTAGCTCTGGCACCCTTGCAGAGCTCCTGGCTGTGAAAGCTGTAACCTTTGGAGCCATTCGGTAGCCAGTCGTGTTCAGCACCGGCACAAAACTGTTGCTACTAACAGAAAATAAGAACAACCCCAAGAAAAGAATAGGAAGTGCTGTGTGATGTGAAACACCCCTCAGAGAGCAGAAACACATCAGGTCCTTATCCAAGTCCCTGCTATGGGCGTTTTTTGGGTAAATTCAACCTGTAATTTGTGAGACCAATCCAAAAGCAAACCTGCAGAGAGGTAACTCGCTGCTGCTTCCATGTCAGTACAACAGTAATTTATCATTCACATCAACACAACCTCGTTGTCATTACTAGTTTTGGATTCTAAACTGATTTAGAGGAAGAGACATACTTCAGAGTCCAAGTCTGTTGGAAGTGGCTTGAATATTTATTTAATTTGTTCAGCTTTTGCACAATGATGTTTCTATGTCTGGATGTGGTGGTCTCCACTCCTGTGGCTTCTGAGATGTCTGTTCCAGACCCTCATGGTGTGCATACTAAGGTGGATGCTTCTTCCTACTGAGATGTATGTGCAAGGAAGTGCAATGACTCTTCCTTTGCTTTCTTTTTTTTTTTTTTTTTTTTTTTTTTCCCCTGAAAATACTCTTGCAGAGCAAATTTGGATGACATATATTTTGATGGAAAGGCATGAAGTTTAACAAAAGCAGTTAGTGAAGTTTCATAAATATTGAAAAAAAGAGACACATTTGCCATGTACTTTGTGCTTTATTGATACAGATGGATATAGTTACTTCTAAGAGTTTAATTCCCACAACGGAGCAGAAGGCAGCAAAGCTGACTGTGTGTCAGTTTTCTGCTTGCCGCTGCCTGGCACCTGCGAGTCAAAATGGCCATGTGTTTGCAGAGAGTAGTTCCCCACGGCACGCTTCTCTTTCAGAGAAGAGCCAGACCAACATTCTTCCCCTCTGTCCTGCCATACCCCCGGGCTAGGAAATGCAGTGGGGGCACGCTGGGCACCGTCAGCCTGTGGCACTAGAGCAGCTGTGCTTACACTAGGGCTTTGAGACAGAGCTGTGTCTTGCCTTCCAGGCCAGGCACGCCTGCAGACACAGCATGTATAGTAACTGGAGCAGAGGCCAGCACCTTCCACAAGCTACCGAGTAATCACTAAAGTCCCGCAAAGAGAAATCAGCATCTCCCACCCTGTGTTTGTGTGTGTGGTAGATACAGAGTGAGCCCCTTGTGTCTGATGGGCTTAGAGGAGCAGGTAGAGAAGGTGATGCTGGTGAGAGATGAACACTGTCAAGTACTATCTATGCTTTTGATTAGTTTGCAAAGACGAGTAATTGAATCCCAACAACCTTCTTGCACTGTAGTCATCTTCATCTTTTGTCTTTCCCTGGGCATCCCTTAGCAGGTATACATATACCTGCACTTGAGTCAATAGAGTACACTCTGTAAAGTAATTTCTAGAGAGAGATTGTACTGCCTTTTACCTCAGTAAGCTTGAGAAAGGTAAAAATTGTCATATTATGGGTGCTTTGGTCATGAAGAGAAAATGATGCTAGATATGAACAGAAGAAATTCCTCTTATCCCTGGGAATTTTTAAGCATTAAATTAATTCCCCTATCTCTTGGCGTGTTAATGGGAAGGCTTTCAGCTCTGTATTAGGCAGAGGTCTGCATTTGCATTTAGATGGAGCTATTTTAAGGATTGTAGTATATACATAGGGTCCTGTATCCCATTTACAATAGAATCTGTAAGATAAAATTAATATCTAGTAAGTGGTTGTTTTTCCAGTTTTGTTATAATCTGAACCAGTAACTGAAGTGGTATAATCTGACATAATAAATACTAGAGTCATTCACTTGAGAGATATCTTATCCACCCACAAGGAGGAACACACTCCTTAACCAGTGAAGTGGGTTATATTTTTTCCTTTCGTGAGACAGCCATGAAGTACTGCATCCAGGGCCGTTCCTGCCAATGATACCCAGAAGACTTTAGACTTTTTTTTTTTTTTTTTTTTTAAACTTGTGTAAAACAACCTGCTGCCTCATGGAGAGAAATACTTTTTCCGCACCATGACAGGGTGGTGGTGGCTGTCAGGTGAGGCAGCACAGGCACCTCAGATCTTCCATTTCTCTCTGTCCTGCAGATGAGCTCTCAGAGGCATTTCTGATACATGCAGGGGTCCGTGCTAAGTCATTGCTGCTGGTTTTGTATGCTGCTAGTTTCCAGAAACACCCTGAAACATTGGTTTTGGTAGGGCTTAGACAAATGCTTTTCTGAGCTGCTGCTGAAGTGGGTTGCCATCTGCGGCAGGATGATGTATGAAGCCCGGGTTTGGGGTTTCAGCCTGGTGTGCACCACCCTAAAACTGTTATTTCTCTGGCAGCTGCCAGCAAAGATGAAGGAGAGCCCTGGCGTATGGGGAGTGACAGCTCTGCCTCGTTCCCCTGCCAAGAGAGGACTGAGGACCCACGGTTTCATTTGCCATGCATTAATTCTGGTGGCAGGGCTAGTGTGAAGTGGTGATGTAAAATCAATGGGTTTTGTTTCAAATCCAATCCACTTTCACTGACATAAATTAGTCATCAGTGTAAAGCTTCTGCATCCAGTGACACAGGGTAGCCCTGAAAGAATTCACTCCTGCAGCTAGACCATGCAAAACCACTGGTCATTTGATGGAGCAAGCACCCCCAGATGAGAAGAGCTGCTTAAGTGCTGTTGAAGGGGCTTTTCAAGGGGGCTTTAAGTGGCACTTCCTAAAATTTTCCTTTGAGCTAAAAGGAAAATTTTATTGATTTTACTGTCTCTGGTTTTAGGCAAAACTTAGCCAGGATTTCACACTAAAACTACTGTGCTATGCAGCTCCTTGTGAAAGATGGAAATGGTATTGGTCACTTAAGGTTACTTCCAAGACTTGTAGTAAATGGATTTTTCTACTTTATAGAGAGTTCTTAAAAGCCTCTTTTATCCTCATGCCAAAAGTTTCAACACTTGAACAAAAATTTCCTGAAAAATGACAGTCCCAAACCCTCTAAACTAAAGCCATATTTCAAGTGGATTGAAACTCTTCTCTTTACAAAGTTGGAATGTTTCATACTGGTGTGATTCTGTATCTTATGCTAAGTTATATCTTACAACATCTGCAATGAGGATGTTTTTAAGGAAGTTACTACAGTATCAGAAATTAACGGGTTTCTATAATATCAAAAGCTCTTTTGATTTTTCTCTAGAAATGAACGTCAGTTAAAACTGTGAAGTTGGTACAAGTAATTCCCTATACAGCAAGCAAGCATTGCGTCATGGAAAATCCTTGTGGGAAAGATTTGGAGTGTCATGGGGGTCTGTGCTCTGTCTCACCAAAAATTACTCAGATGATGGGGAGAATTAAAAATTTATCTCCCAAGAACACATTATCAGTGTTCCCAAGAGCTTCACCTAGCAGAGGCCTGTTTGCCAACTCCTGTTGTTACTTCTCACGCTGACAGCTATGAGAGCACTTCTATTTTGAGGGAAGAGCACAAATTCACCCATTTCCCAGTCTTTCTTGCCATCCTATGCCTGCTATGACCCAGCTGAAGCAGCTCTTCTGCCAGATTGAGTGTCTGCAACCCCAGAGACCAGTTCTGAGATTGAAACCTAGATCAAAAAGTGTTTTGGTGGTTTTTTTCGGGTGAACCCGTATCTATTGAGAATTGGACTAGTGAGCAGTAATCCTCTAGTCTTACATGAAAGATCAAATGAATGGATGGAAAAAGATAGATAAGAGAGGGAAAACTTGTTTTGGACTAGTTTCCCTAACAAGAATGGAAGAATAGTGAGACATGTCAGATTGACTTTTACAGAGCAGGTTAATGCCAGATATTGGTTTATCCTCGGAGATTCCTCAAATCCAGCAGATTTCAGCATTGCCTAATGAAAGGTTAGGGAAGAGTGGGAAATGGAGCATGTACATTTCAGAGGAGGGGAGGGTGCAGATGAAAACAAATGAAAAGCCTCTCTCCTTCATGTTTCAAGTGCCAAATTATGCTTGACATTTCAATTTCCCCAAGGCGCACTTCCGTAAAATCGTCTTGAACTCTTCTCAAAGTGTTAAAGCTTCCATCAGCTCCTCCAGTGGCATCAAACAGGTCTGATTCAGTTCTGTCTCGGGTGTGAAATGTAATCATTGTTACAGCACTGCACAACTGGCATTCAGAAGAAGCACCGAATGTCTCTAATATTTTCATGGATGGGCTTCACAGTCGGCTTTTCAATAAGGCCCGATGTAAATTCTGTGCCCAACACATAGCTACTCAGGTGAGAGATGATCGGGTTTGATGACTTCTGTGTGGCTTGTTCTGTACCGTTTCTGGGGTATTTAACACTTGCGTGTGGCTTGATTCACACGAGGATCTCCGTGTCATGTGTCTATAGCCAGAAGGTCTTTAATCCTTTGGAGATCTGTAGGAGAAATCTGTAACCACTAAAATTCTCATTAGTTCTCAATGTTCCAACATTTTTAGGAAGTTTGAATTTTTGAAGTGTTTTGACCATGTCCCCAGTGAAAAATACCAAGAGTAGGGAAATGGCAGAAATGATGTGCTTTTCCCAATCTGTTCTATTGATGTGTTTTGTTTTTCCTTAGCTTGTTTTCTTCTAAAGGTCAGTGAAATTTTGAGTTGCATAAATTTTATTGACTTCACTCATTCAGTCAGGCTTTTGAGGGAGATGCTGAGCTTACGTGCGCTGTCAGTGCCAGACAGTCAGAAGAAACCCTCCTCCTGTGTGAGTGGGAATAATGGTGACCCAGCTTTTGAGAGACCTCACTGAATTGAATTCTTTGAAAAATATACCCTTGGGCTGCGGTTGCTGAGCACTTGAGAAGGCCTATGATTGATGACATGGTCATTACGAACATGATTAAGAGCAGCCAGGATTTACATTTACCACCTTGGCCTTTTCCAGTGTCTGCTAAACTGTGGTCTCGAGACCACCACTGATGCACACAACGTGACTGTGTGTGTGGAGGGGGGAATGGGGGAGCTGTGATTAATTTGGCTGGCAACATGATGCTGGCTCTCTTCTTTGATTGCAGCTGATGAATAGTATTTTAAAAGCTAAGAATACATTAAACACTTTGCTATAGCTCCTATACAGTCTGAGGGCCAGAACCACAGCTGTGCTCAGTTTACAATGGGTGCAGCTGAAGAAAGAAGAGGAAGGAAAAGAGACAGCTTTTAGCTTAACTTGAACTATAGATTCTGCTTATCTTGGGAAGTGGCTGGGGGCACAGGCACCAGTCTCCCCATGCTGGGAGTAGGGTCGGGGTGTTGCTGATGGGGTTTCAGGCAGGAGCAGGACTAGCATTCACCAGTTTTGGCTGCTTCATCATATTAAAATAACAAGTTGTTGTGTGAGCAAGGGATTTGTGTTCCCTGCCCTCCCTCCAATGCTGCAGTTTCCCCTGTGCCTGGAAGGCCTTTTCCCTCCTTGCAAAGGTTGAAGCTCCCCCCATGCCTGTGACCATCCCTGGCAGTACATCCCTGCGGGTCTTCGGGAGGTGCCAGCCCCCGCAGGGGTGGACAGTGTGTGTGTGGTCCCTGCCCCCCCCCCCCCCCCCAGCAGTCACCCCTCTGGGTTAACCATGATGCCACTTCCCCTCTGCGGGGCCAAATTGTAGGGATCTCACCATTACCCTGGTTCCCCCAAAACCTGCATGAGCTTCATATTTAACCCCTGCCTCTGCCAAATGTGGCTGAGACTAGCTGCCTGTATTAAACTATTTGGGGGAAGAGGCAGTGAAAGAGGACTAGATGGAAAGCTCAGACTCACAAGCCCTGTTTCCTTCAGAAACCAACGTCATGCTGGGGTGGGGAAGCAGCAGCTCCACAGGTACCAGAAGCAGACCAGGCTCCTTTGCTGCACTTCACAGCCGATGTCTGTGAATTCCCCTGCGTTGAGAAGTGACCCACGAGCATATCTCTTTTTGTATTACACAGCAGCTGTTCTCTAACATCTATTTTTCAATTCTTCATAGTGCTGGCTGTTAACAACAACTAAAACTTTCATCACAGAGCCCCTGACTCAATGTTCGTGCCAGGACATTCACTGCAATTGCCCCGATTTGATGGCAGCTGTTGAAGGAAATAAAAACGACAGCTTTGGAGCAGTCTTGTCTTGTAGTATGATGACTCTTGGCAGCAGGAGACCCATTCACCCTCCTGAAGAGTGCTGTTCAGACACAGGGTCTCAAAAGACAAGGTACCAAATAATTCTGTTTTCCCTCCCAGTCAGGGTAAGCAGGAGGATTTCCAGGACCTCACAGGAAGGGTGACCACAGGTGAAAGAGACTCCACCATTCACTGATGCGACTGCCCGCAGGTTGCCAGCAGAGTCCCAAGCCATGCCCTGCTTCCTCACAGTGTGGGAGATGGGGAATTTGCTCTTTGCAGGAAAGCATGGGATATTGCTTCTACTGCTTCCCGCCTATCTGTTCTCCATAACTTGTTAGCTTCAATACCCTTTGCTCTCTCCAGCCATCCCTCCTGCCCCCAAAAGGTTACTCTAGAGAGGCTGGCTTGGCACAGGGCAGCCATGACAAATCTTTAAACTATAATGATAAATTATGCTTCATTGCCCGGCCCTTCTGGAAAGAGATTTTAATGTGGATTAAAATAAAAGAGGTTTGATAGATGCTGGAAATGTCTCCCTTTGGCTGTTAAGAAAAAAATCTGAATGCCTGTAATATTTCTGCCGAGAATTACAATAATTGGTATTTAAATAGTATTCTGAGCAGAGCTGCGATTGCCTAGGAAAGCCAACCCCAGGAGCAAGATCTCTTGTCTTTAAGAGCTCAGCCAGGCTTGGAAACTTAAAAAGAAACTCGAATTATTGGGAATTTAAAACATGCCCTTGCTTTGGCTTGAATGCAACATCAAAGCAGGAGTCTGTGTGTTCCTGCAAAAAATCCTTCTTTCCCCTCCCAGCTGCTAAATGCTGTTTCTCCACTGATTTTATTAGCACCACGATCCCAGCATCATCTCCATCCATAAATGCCTTTTCAGTGTGCTCACAGGAAGGAGTCGATTTTGCCCTCTCAGAGGAAGAATTACCCACAACCCAAACATCTAGCCAGGAGCTAAAGAAGGCTGGTGAGCTTAGACAGCAGTTTCCATTTGGAAACGGTGGGCACTGTGATACTGTGTTGAGAGGGCCTCTTGATCAAAGGATGTGTCGAGTCCATCACCCAACTTATGGTCACACTGGATCCCGTTGCCATGGTGGTACAGGTATTCAGGAGCCACTGGCCAAATACTGTCTCACCTCCCCAGGACCCAGCACTTTCAGACGAATACTGTGTTCGCTTTTACCTCTTGCTCTCATCTGGTCTTTGGTGCTCAGGAAAACTACTGCATGTCTGTGCTCTCCATCCAAGAAAGGCCAAGTCACTGTTTCATAATAAGTTGCACAAAAGTCATAATTACAGGGTTTCTTTCAGATGAGCCCCACTGTCTTTGTATGCGTAAGATACTGCTGCTGTCTTTCCTGCTCATTCCCAAATCCAACATCTTTTAGTTGCACATCATCCCACCTGTTTCCTACATAGATCCAGTATTTAAGTCTCTGCAAATCAAACCTCTTAGGATACTGCTATTTCCACACTTGGCCTTTTTCCTATAATCATTCAGCTCTCCTAGCATGCATTTGTGACCTCAACAGATGATTTCACTAATGGGAACACACTGGTGCCAAACGCCATCAAAAAACTCTGCTTCAGATAAGCTGGGAGCTCTCAGGGTGTTATTCCTAAATTTCAGATCAACACAGTTCATTGGCCTAACATTGAATAATTCTACTTTTTCTCTTCCTAACAAAGCCTCCATTACCTGTACAAGATTTGAGATTTAACAGGACTAGGTAGGTCTGTGAGTATCACCTAACACGTATCGGTGCGGACATAGCCAAGCTAATGAGGGATGAGCTGGTGCGGGCAGAGCTGGGAGCATTCACGCTCTGCCAGAAGGCCGGACCAGCCCTGCTGTGTAACTTCTGGTAGCAGAGCTAAGTTGTGCATCTGTGTGCAGCACTGGATGTGGCGTATGGACATAGCTGACATTTCTAATGTCAGCAATAACTACTGTGAAATGTCTCCCTTTGCCTTGAAATCGTTACAGTTTTATGTGACAGCAGCAGCTCTAGTCCCCAGCTGAGATTAGAAGTCCATTAAGTGCTTGAAATTCTGCGATTGCATAGTATGAGGACGTGCACTCCTGACCAGCTCTGTATTGCCGATTGCCTAGACAGTTAACCCTCTCCCACTCAGATATCTATCCGTCTGTAGGTACCCACCTATACAGACAGACATCTCTCCAGCAGGGATCTGCTTGGGGTAGTAGATACTTGGGCTAGTCTAATCTTTGGATTGCTTTTACATCCTCTGATTTTAAAGAGCACTTAAAAGTGAGGGGAAAGTGCCTAACCTCATGGAGCTACTACTAGCCGGATTTATAGGTTAAACCTAGGAATTACACGTTAAATTCATTATTGGTTTAAATGGGGAATAATTCCACTGAAGAAAGTGGAAATTATTAACTCAGGGAAGCAGTTAGTTATCTAACATTTCCTTTCTAAGGAAATAAAGAAATAAATCTTGTTTCTCCAGTGACATCCGTTGCTTTTTTTCCCCAGTGTAATTCTAGTGGTTTCTGCAGGGTTATTTCTGGGACTGAAAAACTGGAAATGCACAAATGCTCCATTCATGGTGAAGTGGCTTGTATAAACTCAGACTAGAGTCAAGTGAACACACAGAGAAAAAAAAAGAATTGTGTGTCAGATAAATAGTCCTGAAGAGGAAATGTCAGTGAAGAGGTTTGTGAAAGTAGGAGGAGAAGACTTAGCAACCCATTGAATTGTAGGAGATACTTTAGTTTCTAGCTGAGCAGTGAATCAACCAGAGCCAGGGACTGCCAATGGCTGGATAAGTTAGTTAATGCTTATTGAAGGTTAAACACCCATTAAGTTTTTGCTGCTTACACCAAGGAAAAAACATCAAGAACGGAAATCCTTTCTGTAACTGTTCAGCAGCTCAAGTGGAGGTGGGATTGTCACAAGAGAATAGCAATCAGTCTGTGCTTAAAAATATGAACAGATCTTTCTTCAAATCTTAAAGATTACTACAAGTATTTCACTGTGAAATTAACCCAGACTTGATTTAGGGTGTTATTTATAAGTTTCCACACTGAGGGATAATGTATTTGCGTGTCAATGAGATTGCCAATTCTGGTTCTTAATAACTAAAAATACTGTATTTTTAAGTTCTTGGTAGGCCTCAGGGAGCTGAGTCGCTGTAGCTGCATTAACAGCTCAGGAAATTGAATCCCAGAGCCTCCGTGAAGTTGTTTCAAGTCGTCATACTTGCCAAGCAAAGTGGGACTGCAGACCTGTGGCAACCTGATTCCCAGCCCCATCCTTCACCTCACAGAGGATCACAGAAAATCTAAATAATGACTTCAAACTCCTGAAATCTTGACATGACCTTTCACATGGGGGGCACATCCCATGCTCTGGTGGCCATGGGCTCTTCTTAACTCAGATCTCTCCCACCTTCACTGTAGGCCATCCTTGACACCAGGATATCAAACAAGAAGAGGAAGGAGCCCCACTGCCAGCAGCCACGCTTGCCTTTTCCTGAGTACATTGCCCTGCCCCAGAGCCAAAAGCCGTGACCATAAGAGGCTTCAGATGCTGGCAAAGCAGGAGGGATCATTACAACTGGATAGAGCCATACAAAAAGGTAGAAAGATCCTCTTAGTACTCATTAATTGTAATTTTCAGGATTAATGCAAAAGATTTGGCAGCTTGACAGAAGAGAGTTTTAACACAGATAATTCACTGCAGCTCACTGGAGCTGAGGGAAGGGTCAGTGGCTCCCCCCAAGCCCCCCAGGAATAGATAAAGAGAAGGACAGAAGTAACTAGACAGGGAACGGGGATCTAAAGTACCTGATAGGTCAAAAGGTGTATTTTACACAAGGCAGTGTAAATATTAATCTGATTTATTAGAGTAGCAGACTTTTCATTGGTGACTGTATTGAACTGAGGATTATTTAGAAGCTGAGGGGATCAATACAGGAGCTGGGAGCCAAAGCCTCTGAAAGCAACTGAAGTAAAAGTGTATTTTGCAGTGCTTCACTTCTGTGTGAAGTCCTTTAACTGCCCCTTAAACCTTAGCACAAACTTCACCATATAAATCTTTCTATGTGTATATTTTAGTGCTGGAGGAATGGACATCATCACAGAGGCTGTGCGGTGAGCTCGACTCCTGACAAGCTGTTGAGCAGTTTAATTCCTGTTGTACAGGGTGAAGTCCAGTCCCATGCAGAGCACCAAGACCTGCAGATGTCCCTGTAGATGATCCAGCCTTGTGCTAGATCATGATCCAAGGCTCAAATCTGCACCTTCACTCCCATCCTCAGTAGCCAGGTTTCAGGCAAGTAGAGAGCAGAGGGCAGTCTGAGGTGAGACACACCGCACCCTTTGGTTAGCAAGTCTGAGGTCTCCAGGCTGCCAAACCAAACTGGTGTCAACGGGGACCATATGTCTCTTCCCTGACCCATTGCCTCCCTGCCTGCACCTTGGACCCGGGTGAAAATCCATAACAAAGACTTTATGATGTCTTTGTGATGGGGAGCAAAAACCACAGGGAAGGTGACTCCTTGTATAAAATAGGTTATTCTGAAGTACATCAAGAACTTCTCACCACTGTCTAACCACTGCTGATCTTGTGTGTGTTTCTAAGTATTGGGTTTTTACTCCTTATCACTTTTTATTACATTTATTCCTTCAGAAGAAAAATAAATGTCCCTAATCTTTTTAGCACGGAATTTAAGATTTTAATGGGCTTGTTTTAATTCACACATATTCTTGTTAATAATGAAATCTGTTTAACGAGAGTTAAACCAAAAAGCCTGTAATGGTAATTCAAAACATAAAACTCTAGTGCATTTCTGTAAGAATTCCCTGTTAATATTCTTAAGGCTTTTTAATGGATATTTTAAGTAGGAATTGGTATTAGCAGAAACATCACACAAATTAAAATTAGGCTCTTGGTGACTATTTTAAAATGAATATTCACAGACTCTTCAGCATGAAATTAAATCTAGTTACATTTGATGCTGCTGGTATATTTTAAGGAAGTATACTTTACTGAAAAAAGATAGTGTTGCCTGTGAACTTATTACTGATAGTTAATTTAATTTATTACAACCCATTGAACGTAACAATCAGATTTTATATAGCATAGCCTAGGAGCCTGTGTCAGGCTTTAAATCTATGGAGATGAAGCCTGAGCCAGTAGTTAAATAATGGAATTAGGAATGGGGACTCCCAGCTCTGGCCAGGACTCTTGTTTCACTTGGGTAGAATATAAACCTGCCATGCTTACTCCACTTGTCATGATGCTCTAAAACAGGAAATCTGCCATTGAGGATTTGGTGTTGCCCTACAACTGGGACCTCTTGCAAATCTGAGATTTTTCTTTTTGTCTTTTTTTTTCCTTGTTTAAAGCCAGGACTTTGCATTGAGGTCATCTGTTTTACAAACACTTTTGGACCTTGCATGGGTACATGACTTCTTGAAGTCATCTTCTCTTTGCGCTTTGTCACCGGCTGTGCTTTCATCTGCTGTTAAGGGCTGATGGAGCCTCCTCTCCAGCTTCATGCCTCTTGTTTAACATTTTCTGCAGTTAGCTCCTCTGACGCCAGTGTATAAAATATCAGTGAGTGGGCAATTGTGTCCTTTCTTCACAAATCTTTGCTGCTCTGTGATGATTTATTTCCCTATTCTCCTTTTCTTCTTCTGAGTATACAGAATTATCAGCATTATAAAATCCAGATTACCATCCCTAAATAGTGTGGCAACAAAACACGTGCTTAAAATTAAACATGTGCAAATCCTCTGAAAGTCCATGGGATTGAAGCATATGGTAAAAATTAGGCAAAAAAAGCTAAATCCTGAAGGGATAGTTTTAGAAAAACACTTTTGGGCTGAACTGGTGAAATGATGAGGAAATGTCTTTATCTACCATAAGAAGATGCTTCCATGACCCCCTGCCTGTTGTTATCGTTGTGGGATAGTCAGATTCCAAATCTGCCCCAGTTTTTCTGTTTTATTTTGACAATAACACCTTGTGCCTGCTTCCAGGTTCCAGGACTCAGACAGCACTTTCCATGATATATTTTGGAGCCATTAAAACACAAAAGCAGAGTGTCATCTTCCCGCTGATGTACACCACAAGGGCCTGTCATTCCCCTGATATAGTACAGCATGAGAAAGGTGTCCCTTCAAAATACATCACTGGGGCAATGGCATTTTGAGTTATATGGTGCCAGGATGGCAAGTATTTGAACATTCAGAAATGTAGATAAGACAGGGTCAAAAGACATATTTCGTTTTCACGTGGGCAGCTGAACTGTCTGAAGTGATAATAATTGGTTTAAAGTCATTGTCATTTAATGGGCAGCAATGAAGTGATGCTGGATTAAAGCCCTTCAGTGGTTTGGGTTCCTAATTCCCATTGGCAAAAGTCACCATCAGACACAGAGTGGCTGAGGATGGCACAGGCTACCCACCACCACGTGCAGCCTGAGGCTGTCCCGGGAGCTCCCTGGCACAGCAAGATGTGTGTGCATGCCCCAGGATGCTGTAGCACAAGTCTGCTGGAGGTTTAAACCCTCCATGAAGGCAGTTGAGTCCCTGAGCAAATCCCATTGTCTCTTTTTTCTAACTCAGGAGCCTGCTGCTTGCACCTCTCCCCTGCCTACCTGTGCTACACATTCCCATATTATTAAAAAACAAATGGTGACTGTATTTGCTCTGTAAGGTCTTAGCTTCAAAAAATGCTGTATCCCCTGGCTCCCTCCACGGCTGTGAGCAGTCTCACTGGTGTCAATAACACTGCCTGTAACAGCAACAGTATTCAGTGCTCAAATATTTGAAGGATCACTGTCTGAATTGGCATTCTGTGGCGAAACTCTCTGGGCTTCATGAAGAATTTGTGGAATAAATGTGCTAATGCAGGGCCAGCTCTTCTAGCATGAGTTGGCATGGTTCTGTGGAAGCTAAATTGAGGATCTGCTCTTCCTCGGTGTCTGCATTAGATATGCAAAGAAAATGAACAACAACAGCAACTGTATATGCAGTTCCGTGATGAATTGGTGCATCTTTTCATTTATTGTTTTGATTCTGCTGTTTTCTAGTGCTGGGAAATTATGCAAATTCTTCTTGTACAGGAAAAGAATACTGATAATTAAGAAATGTGCAGCTTGGATTTAAGATAATCTCATAAATCCACACTAGTGTTCTCACACAGCAGCACATTAATAGCTGTGACAGTTGCTATCTGACACCCAGGACCAGGTTCTCAGCCTTCCAGAAGGCCACTTTGCACATTTCTTGCTGAATGCTTTACATGGAAATGGGGCACTTGCATGAGAAGGACAAGTCAGCAGAAAAAGAAGGCAGGACTACAAGGCAGAAGGGCCTGGCCACCTTCCAGGCCAAGTTCTGCAGGTGTAACTAAACAGCCTTGTCTGTTCAGGGGAAGAGGAGGAGGAGACTAAGCATCTTTGGTAGTGTGCTGGCTCAGAGCAGAGATGTCACTTTGTTGTCTTTGGGGACACAGGCACTGACTGGAAGCAATGGCAAACAAACCTTTTTTTGCAGTTAACCTCCTTAAAAAAGGTCATAGACTTTAGAGATTAGTCCATTTCTAGCTACCACTCTGACTTACTGAGATAAACGACAATGTTTTCTGAAAGGTTTGGGCTAGACCATAAAGGTGTCTGTGTCCCAGGGGAAGGAGGCAGAGAACTCAGCAGTACTTCAGGCCAACTTCAATTCTCATGCAAGCGATGCACAAACCTACTTCAGAGGAGCAAATGTCACCCCAGATGGACAGTGTCACTAAGAGAAAAAGGCTTCTCTGTTTGCTTCTCAAAGTTTCTTGGGTGGCTGTGGAGGCTTGATATGAACTGGCAGCTATCTCCATAACCATGAACAGTTTGAGGAGCTCAAACTGTTTGTTTTTAATGGCAGTATTTGAAAAAAAGTCTCATATACCAGTATAGCTTCTTGACCTTAGAGTGTATCTGGTTTAAAATCCAGAGAGAGAGATGTTAGCAAAAACGCATAAGAAGCTGTACTCTCACAGCATGACAGACTGTCCTTGAGGAGGTTCATACTCCTCCCAGGACCCTAACTGAAGTCCAGTTCAGCACATGGAGTGGACAAAGACAGCTCGGAGGGATCCTTAGTTTGAGTTCTTGCTGCAGTATCCCACATGGGTGCAAAGTCCCAAGTTCCTCAGCCCTTCCCACACTGGGTGTTATGCAAAGACACCAGGTTGAGCTGGTGGTCCACAGGGAGCCGTGGGCAATATGGACCTCATCTTTGAAACTAGTTGTTTGAGTCTAGAAGCAGTTACTTTGATACTGCAATTTCTACCCAAGGCAAAGGAAAAAAAAAATAAAGAAAAATCCTAAATTGCTTGTTATGTGGAATAGGAGAAGATTTACCGATCAGGCTGCAGGACCAGTATTTTAGTGCTGATGGTATTTTAGGGGTCAAGTGATCAGTGGAATTCTTCATCCATGCACTGTGCTGCCAAAAGAGCCCAACCATGCTGGCCTGCAGGTCTTCTGAAAATCCAGCTGCTAATGACAGCTGAATATCCAGCCCTAGTTATGGAAGTGGAGTAGGTCAAAGCTTATCCCTAGATATAATTAGCACAAGGGTAACAAGGGTAGGTTATTTTCAACTGTGGCAGACCATCTTATTTGCATAATCCTCATACAATTTATTGAAATCTTCAAGAATCTCAACTAGGGAGTCACATTAGCAGAATGAATATTAACCTGGAACCTCTACAGAAAACTTTACCTTGACTTTCTGCTATATATATTTTTCACTTGATACAGTACTGTCACTGAGCAATTTAATTCTCTTCTGGGCACAATTGTCAACCTGGTTTCCAGAAGGGACACATGCTGCAGGATTTATTTTATTCCATTTAAGTAACTATGGCCAGTTGTCATAAATTGAGGAGTTGAAATTGCCCATTCCCTAAGGCTCTCTACAAATGAGATCAGAAGTCCAATGAATACACGTCTTGCAAAGCTTTTCAGTTCAATTACATATATCCATGTGCAACTGGTAATGCCACAATCAGTTCAAATAGTATCTTTGCAGGTGTGAAAGACTGCAAATTGAAGTCTATTTCACATCAGTATTCAACATGTTACTGGAAAGATTAAAAGGAAAATTTTCAAGGGACAAAGGATGAACAATTAATGAGCCCTGGAGTGACTCTGAAACAGGTAGCAAAGAAAAACAACTGTAAAAGGAGAAACCTTCAGAAGTGGAGCAGTTTGGTGCCAAGTTTCAGAAGGAGATTAGTGGAGAGTTTCGCTAGATCCATTAGTGTTTGTGAAGTACTTGTGGAGTGGATCAATGAGCATCACAGAAACTCCCAGGAGGAAGTGAATTAAAAGCTTTTTCTTTTTTTTTTTAGAGTGGGAAGCAAATAAAGCAGAGCTCACACACTAGCTGATGTGACTAAACCAAGGCACTGCATGGAAATCTGGTCAAGTGAGCGCTGTCCATCCCTACGTGAGCTAGCATAAGATCAGTTGGAAGCATATTTGGCCATGATCAAATTTTGTGGTGATGGCCAGCAGAGGCCAAATCAGTGTTTTTAAGTAACCTTAAGTCAATCTATTTTGAGCTTTGGGTTTTGGATCTTAGATTCTGAGCATTTGGTGGGGGGTGGCTATTTGTTTGTGGGTAATAAACTCTGTGACTTGGTTTTAGTAGAAGCAATTAGAAGGTATTAAAATCCTGAGAACCTCCTTAAAAAAGCAGTGCCAGATCTTCAAATGATTACGCCAGCACAGCACCACTGAAGCTTCCCGAGTGCTATTGATTTACACCAGTTGAACATCTGGCCCATATGCTTTGTATTATTAAATACTTCTGCAATTATTATGTGAACAATTAAGATTCATGGAAATGAAAAAGCAGACTGTGAATTGTGCCTTCACTGCAATTCAGGAGGAGGAATTGCTCAGGGAATGCATTGCCTTTTACTGTAGCTGTGTGGTTTATCTGTGTGTTTTTCTAAAAAACTCGAAAGTGAACGAGACCTCAGGGGATTTTCCAGGCCATCTTCTTCCTCTAGGGAAGGGTCAGCTTCAGCCCTGTCATATTTGCTCAATATGTTTTTAAAACTCTGATGCTTGAGACCCCCCAGTGTGTCCCAACACTCAGTACTGGTACGGAAGTACTGCAATAATCTTTTCCCCCATCCAACCTACCTCTCTCCCTGCCTGCTCTCAAGCCCTCCAACTTCTTGTCCCATCTACCACTGCTGTAGAGAAGAGCAGTCCTTCTTTGTACACAAAGCTTGTTATTTTGTTTGTCTCTTCTCTAATGTTCAGTCTGGTCAATCTTGTTGGAATTCAATGCTGAGAAAGTCCAGACAAGCCCAAGTAAATGTTAACACTGCAAATTCTTTATTATTTTTTTTCCTTAAGCCTGCTTCCCTTTCATGGTTTGCTGCTGAAGTATAGAAGTACATCCAGCCATAAGAGAAAAAGATCCATCTTTCAGCACCAGGAGATTAAAGGAATAGAGTGAGATAACATTTTGCAAACCTGAAAGGATTTGAAAATCCCTCTCCTGCTATTTCTGGAAATAAGTCAATGGCAGGGCAAGATTACCTTCATTAATAGTGTGAGAATGAGTGTTGGCTGCAAGTTTTGTTTAACCTGAAAAGCAGCATTCAGCAGCTGGGTTTCCACATCTAAAATAATATCTGGAGAATCAAAAATTCTTTGCCACACATAAAATCATCCTCCAGTTGTGTGTAATGGAGCTCAGCAGCGTAATGTGCGGGAGAGAAGGATAACCTTTTAACATCTTCACAATCCCCAGGGACTGGCGCGTTGCTGATTAACAGATGCTTGGTGACTTGAAGTTCCCAAAGTTAAAGCTTTGCATGTATTGCACAAGTCACTGGTTTTATTGAGGTCCTGGGAGAGAGATATTTTTTGGCTTTTATCCCACTTTTCAGACGTGGTATGATGTAAGTGAATCACTCTGAAGTGAAGGCAACTGTTCTTTGGAGAGAGCGAGCAAAAGCAGCATTGTGGGAGCTGCTCTGCAGGGCCTGACCTGTGTTATCCTGCCTCTGATGGGGGCCATGGGCACCTTCTTCAGAAGGTGTTTTGGGGGCTCACCTCAGCAGCGTGAAGCGTGAGTAGACATGCCCTTTCCAAAACACCTCACTCTCTTTAGATATTCAGTATGTCTGGAGGGAAGGGTTGTTACTTGGAATTTTTTTACTAATTCCACCTGGGCTTCAATTTCTGCATAGAACTATGGAGGAGCTGCTACAAAACCCTGCCTCCTCTGCAGCCTCGTGTCAGGCGAGGCGAGAAGGGCATCACCTTTGAAGTAAGGCTCTCTGAGAGTTCTCTCTACATTTAAGAAAGAGTCTAGCCGAGCAGCTCTCGTGCAGGACCATCTTGCTAAGCTGACTGCAGCCAAGCCTGTGTTTCCCACCCACCAGACACCATTCTTCAGTTCCCCGACCAGTGTAAAGCCTTGTCAGGCCATGGACTCAGTGTGCAAACCTCAGTTGCTTTGTCCTCACTGAGATTTCAAGTAGTATTGGCTCAAGTGCAAAACACACATTTCTGTGCTAAAGACAAGGCTGCAAGTAACTCATTTAACCAAAGGAATGTGTTCGGTTGCAAAGTTAGGAAAAGGACCCAGAAACTGCCAGGGACACCCCTCACAAAGATGGAGACCTTCACTTGAGGCTGTGCAAGTTTTTTTCCGGCTGACTTTTGTGCCTTTGGGTTAGGCAGGTCTTTCTGGAGGACTTTCATTGGTATGTCTTGAAGTCAGGCAGCTGTCATCTGTTCTTCTCCTGAAAACATCCAGCACTTGGTTGATCACTGTGTCTCTGCCACAGGAGCTGCACGGAGGGCTGGGGCTGTGTGCAGGAAGAAGGTCTAATTAACAAAATCTACACTCCAAGAATTTGCTACTTTCAGGGCGCTTCTCCACCTGCCAAGCTGTGGTAATGTTAGCAGTGCGTGGCGAGAGGAGTTTTAAAACAAGTGCTGGAAACAACCCAAACCCTGTCCCTGAACAAAACGCTGCCAGCTCCCGAAAGACTTGTATGACAGACTGAGAGCCCTGTAGCTGACAGTTCTTCATGCCCTTTGGGGGTCTGCTTATTATTTTTGAATACTTTCTCTCTCTGGTGATTCTTCTGGCAAAGTCTTGCCAGTACAAGGGAAAAATAAGGAACTTACCATGTCTGCCTTTAATTCTTGATATAAATAGGATAACTATGACTTCTGTTGTTGTTATAATGATAATAATCTGCATTTGATTTATATTTTGTAGGAATATAGAGGTATGTCTTAGAAGAAAGTTGTGTCATTTGTCTCACTATGTACCCCGGCAAGGTAAGCAGATGCAGGTTGGTGCCTTTTCCAAAGCCCCATGATGAAGCAGCAGAGGTGAAAGAATTCAGAAATAACCAGAGGCAGAGCGGGAGCTGCAACACAGCCCTTCCCTTCCCAGTTTCGTCACTTGCACTCAAAACAGTGACATTTCATGTGCGAAGGGCAAATAAATGCAGGAAAATTATTTGGAGATGGAAGTTCAGAGAAGTGTGGAGAAGGAAGGATTTGGTGAGTGAAGATTTTGTGAAGAGAATCACTGGCTGGGATTGCTTGACAGAATTATACTTCATTACTGACGCTTCACAGCCTTGATTTTCATATTTATTTGTGACTCTTCTTTTTTGAACCATGGGCTCTTTTGACATGAGAGTCATGCTGTGTAAAGCGCTATTGATTAGAGTTTCTAATTTCATGCCATTACAGCATGACCATTGGGGAATGAAATGTATTTTATTTTTTCCACCACGGCTATGCCAGCAGTGCTTGGGACGCAGCCATCACGCAGGCTGTCAGCAGCAGGCATTTTCAGCTAAAGATCTTTGCTGTTTGAGCCAAAAGGCGAATTTGCCCAAGGTCTAAGCCTCAGCTCACTGTGTTGTTCCTGGAATTAGAACAGATCAGTGGCAAAGTGTATTTTGAGGCCAGAGGTTTCCACAAGAATGGCTGACTGGGGGACTTTCCATTTTTCACTCAGGCCTGCAACCGGCCATTTTTTTCCCTTTCCAGAGGAATGGTTGCCATTTTCAGTAACACCTGCTGTCTTCCCACCATCTCTGGTTTGGTGCTCAGAAAAGTGAAGGAAATCACTAAAGGTTCAGGAAAGTACTGGATGGCATCTGTTGTGATCATGTAACATACATAATCCTCGTTATGTACAAGCTGCAAGAATGAACCAATTGGAAACCTGAGAAAGTCCTGGCTCAGTCTTATAATAAATAGGTTTTTCCTCTCATGTGCTGAGTTTGGGCCCTTCTGGAGTTTCACAAGGAAAGAGTTTGTGGTAAGACAGGGTAGTTGGTGCATTAATAGCATTTGACCCTGTTGGTGCTGCCTGGGGGCATCTTCCCCTTCCCTCTTCCTCCAGGTATCCCCCAGACCCCTTGGGTTTTTTGGTCTGACCAAAAATGTAAGGGGATTCCTTTAGCCTCTTGCAAAAAAAAATCACCTTTTTTTTCCCCTGTGTAGCAAAGGCTTGTACTGTGCTGAGGTAAAGACACCAGGAGGATAAAGTCAGCCTAAGTCTGCAGCTGAGCTTGACTCTAATGAGTTTCCCTCACGGTGTAACTGACGTGGTTTGTCTTACACTCTGGTTTTACCTCTGAACAGTAGATATGCACTAGCTGTCCTGAACTAATGAAGCTTTCCAGCAGTGAAGACAAGCTCTAACGGAGCGGCTATAGATGTGTGAACCCCTTACAAATAGCCAGATGAGAGAAGAGTGAATGCTTGAAATCTGTCAAAGGGGAACCAGTCGAGAAAGTTCTCAGACTTCTGCTTTATTCCAGGAGCTACTGACACCCGCCGGCAGGTGATGAATTAGTACAGCACAGCTGGAGCTACTCAAGGGCTCCAGAGCTGTTCCTATGCATATTTGAGCACCGGAGGTAGCGTGGCCAGTTTTGGGCTTCCTCTGCAAAAAGTTATCAATGTACTGGAGCAAAGCTGAGAAAAACTGGGGTTTTGAGGAGGCAAAGGGGACATCTTTTTGCTCTCTATGACTCATAATAGGAGGGTGCGCAGAAGACAGAGCCAGGCTGTCCTTGGGGATGCACAGTGACAGGCACAAATTGCAGCATGGGAAATTCTGATTAGATATGATGTAAAAAGTGCCCAACCTAAGGATGGTCAAATGCCAGATGAGGGGCCCAGAGAGGCTGTAGGATCTCTGATCTTCAGTCTTGGAGATGTTCAAAACTCAGCTGGAAAAGAAACCCAGTAAGTTGGCCCTGCTTATTCATGGGTGTAACTGTGGCTGGTGTGACTTGTGTGTGGCACTGGAGATGACACTGCTGATTTCAGTCTGTAGTGATGCATTAGATTCAAACTTTCCAAGAAGAAGCCCAGTCCAGCCCCAGCTAAATCTGCCAAGTCAGTCCACTTACTTCTGAATGACATTGGTCTGATTCAATATTGCAGGATGAATCTTGCTGCCACTGTCCTTGCTCTCACCGGTGCAACCTTTAGAAACAGAAATCAGGATTGGGATGCTAGGTATGGCACTCTACTGAAAAGCTGTTCCCAAAGCCAGCAGGAAAGGAGAAACCTCAGCTACCACCCTGTGAGCCACTTGCTTTCCCATGGCAGGCCCACCCTGGGGAACAGGTTGGTGATTTATCTTGATTTCACTGTCGGATGTGGTGAGATGCTCAGTCTCCCTCACCTGCACGAGGTGATTAGCATGGCAGCCCCTGGGAATGGGCGTTGGGTGGGCAACCTGGGAATGGGTTAGTGCCATGCTAGTCTTACCCTTTTTTTCTGGAAGGTGCTCCAACTGGCAGCTGTATTTTAAAATTCAAAAGCTGTGTGCCTTCACGGAGTGAGTAGAAGGCTTTTCGGCCTTGGCTGGAGCACAGCCTGGTCTGTAGTGTCTCAGAGCCTCAATGGAAAGGGATCATCCTTGTGCCACTCTCATCACTTCACGTGTATGTTCCCGCTCATTTCCACTGTGACCTAGAGACTTCAAACAAGGGTCCGTCTCTGTCTCCTGCACAGCTTTGGCTCTGCCCATCACCTCCACACATCAGAGTGGCAGAGATAACAGCAAGAGGTGCCATTGCTGACGGTCCATCTCCTGCCACTGCCTGGAGTCAGGCTTCCTTGAGGACTCCCCTCCAGCAACCTGCAACGCAGCCAAGAAACCCTGGGAGGAGAGTGCTTGGCCCCTTCCCCAGCACTCGGGTTTCAGTGTAACGCAATCCCGGTGAACTCCATACCTACCTGCAGCCTGCAGAGTCCTGTAGGCTTTTGCTGGTTTGCTGACATTTATATATATTTCTAAATATCACAGAAGTATTGCTGGGAGAGGGAAATGTGGAATGAGTGACACGGACTTGCAAGCAGCAAAGGCAAAAAGGTAGTTGACAGTTTGATTGTAGTAACCGTGCCAATACCCCCCGAGGAACGAAGCCTCCTGCAGGCACAGTGCCTTTTCCAGGAGATGAAATGAACTTCTTCAGGTTTAGCCCTAAGTAAACGGCGGTCCAGCTCATAAAACATCCTGAAGTGCAGAACTGTTTACAGACTTTATTTGTCTTGAGCCTTGTGCTTTGTGAGATCAGAGGCAATTTTATTACCCAACTTTGTGCAATGTCATTCCAGAAACGATCACAAATGCCATGTGAATGTTTACCATAATGAGGAAATACATTACATCCTGAAAGGATGGCAGTCTAATAGAAATATACTTCTAAAGCAGCTGAGAGCCAATCTCAAGGATGGGCTCTTCCTTGCTTCTTTTTACGCTGATTTCTAGAGCTGAATGAGGGGACATATCCAGACCCTGGTGCTCCCTGACACCCTGACTGCCTCTCCCTGAAGCTGGATGGTCCCCACAGCTGGACACAGGGCAAAGCAAAGGGGCAGGACTGAGCCTTCCCTCCCCGGTAAGGGGCATCGGTTTCGGGGAGCAGTTCTCCATGGTGAATGAGAGCCACGGCTACACGGTGGAGGGGGGAGCAGTGATGATACACAGCCAGCCTGCTTGGTTTGCACGTAAAATGGAGCTTGGTCAGCTTCCAGTATTGGAACTTAGCCTTTTATTTTCCAAGGAAGATGCAAACAATTTGTCTTTAGGATGCTATAAAGGTGCCTTCAAGAATATCATATAGTCAGTTAATGCTACAGAGAGCCTCTTAAAAACTTAATTGCCTGTGTCACCAAATGAGAAGAGAGTAGTCCTTTGAAAGATCCTGTGTTTTGAAAACACAGTCAGTTCTAAATACTTTCAAATGGTACATGCTTCTTTACTCCTGCTGACAATAAGAGTAATTGCTGAGCACAGGATAAAGAAGATTGTCTGAAATGTTTCAGCACTATTTTCTTGTTTCGTATTTTTTTCACAATGCAAAAAGACAGCCGCATTCTTGGTCTGTGACCAAACAAAAGGAGAGATTTTCTTCTTGTGCCAAAAGGCAGGCAACACATAGAGATCTCAGTAACAAAGTGGCCTTTTTTTAGTTTGAGAAGATCTCAGCTTCCAGCCCCACTTCTCTTTGCCCCTTTCCTCACCAGGTATTCACAGTCCTCTAATGTTGTAGGGATCACTAGAAGGCAGATGAACAAAACCAATTAATCACAGTTACAGCCGTGTTGTGGGATTGGTGCAGGGACACCAGGCTGCATGGTCCTTGCACCACATCCAAGCCCAGTGAGGCAGGGCACAGCCCCTGGTTGAAAGGACCAGATGTGAGCACTGGGATGAATGATGTGACTGAAGCCCCAGAGCAACTGGGGCACTGAAACCCAGGTCTCACTGTCACCAGAACACACAGCCTTTCTAAAGGGGAAAGCACATCTAAAAACCAAAGTCTGCTACCCATGCTTTAGAAGAAAATGGGATTCATCAAGCACAGCTTCGTAGAAGAGAGGTCCTCAAGCCCAGAAGCTGTCACTGGAGCCCAGGTAGTTTTGGCTGAGCAATGCCTTCCAGGTTTGGCCCTCCACACACACGGTAGATGCAGCCTTGGTTCCCGTTACAAGTCTGCTGCCCATGAGGATGACAGATAGGGATGCTTTCTCCCATCATTTATTCCCCACACTGACTCACCAACATCTCTATTAATTCTGGGGAACAGGACACCCTGAGCATTTCAGTGTGGCCACTCACCCATTGCTTTTATTTTATTTTGGCCATAATGTTTAGCATACAGGATTCTTTCATCTCAGCCTGATCGGAGCTCATGTAGGTGTCTGCTATTATTGTTCATTAAGGACTTGTTTTGCTCTCTGCGTTTTCCTGTGTGGCCTGTGATGCACCATAGTACATCACAAAGCAATATCCACCGTAACATGATGTGACACCTGAAACCTCAGAGGAGACACAAGCTTATGGTGACTGTACTGTTGATATGTTATGCTCCCTTTGCACCTGCTCTGAAAGTGAAAAAAAAAAAAAGGGTGTGATCTATAGCTTTAGCAATTCTATTTTTTTTATAAATTTAAGCATTCACTGTTTTTTTTTGTGGGCAAGCAGATATGCAAAGCACAGCAGATGTCTCAGACTTCAAGAGACAAGGGAACATTTCTCCTCGGTCCTTAGATGAAATGGACTGGGCTTTGCTCCAGAAAGCAGGAATGATTAATCCATCACTGAACATGAACTTAAATGAGCTAATATTGGGTATTTTAGTTCTGATGTATGTGCTAAATGAAGTAATCATTCAGGGCATAAAAGTAATGGCTTTGGGAAAATGTTCTAAAACACAGTGGCTGAGGCAGGTGGGGCTGAAGCAGCACCCAGCTGGAGCGGGCACCGGCGCGGCTATCGCTCCCGTGCCACGCCTGTGCTGGAGCAGCAGGGAGACGAGTGCGCTGGGACTGAGCTGCACCAGGCTGTGCTGAGTATCCTCTGAGCGCAGGGTGAGTAAATGCTGCTTAGCCAAGACAGTCTGCAAAGCAGTTTCAGTATCTTGACACGTGCTGCTTGCTCTGGTCCCAGTCCTCAGTGGCTTCATGCTGAAGATGCCTCTGCATTGTGCTTTACATGCCAGGGTAAGTCCTTCCTTGCATTTTCTGCCGTCCTAGATGCTCTGCTCTGCAAGTACCACTAACCACAATTACACCCTTAAGCAAGAGACAGCAACTGATATTTTATCATTGGTATTTTTTGCCGTGACTTTTGTACCCACCTGGAGTGAACAAACTATTACAAGTTTCATCCAATTATGTTAAGTGCAGTTGGACATACTGTGCCGAACACAATCGTTTTTCAGTGGGAGAGAGGGGCAGTCCGTTATCAGCTCGAGGCACCATCATTCATTAAGACATCATTTGCCTCTCACCAGCAGAGCCGAAGCAGCAAATCTATAGGATGTCATAATAAGGTGTGCTAATGAAAGATAGGCAGAACAGGATTAACAAAAGAGTCCTCTCCACATTATACCTTCCTCTTACTACTTTGCTCAGTCCCTGTCTTTTATGATCTCCTGAGGGAACGTTTCAAAGGGGTACGTGGAAGTGAGGCCCACAAATCCAATTAATTGCTGATGTGGTTTGTGCCTAGAATCACCATGCACCACTTAAAAAAAACTGCCTGAGTGCAGCAGACTATAAAAAGGAAAATATTGGGCATACAGTGCTGTAAATAAGCGTCTCATCCATCCCTGCCTGTTGTTCTTGCCCTGGGCTAGGGAGAGCTTTGATAACTAGTTCAGCACCTTTGCTCTCATGGTCCAGTTCATCACATAAGACCACCTCTGCCCTTCTGAACCAGTCCTGTTAGGATCTTATTTCTACTGGAATTGTTTGGTTGATGTGCCAGAGGCTAAGTGGGAGAAAGAGCCTACTTGCCTCCTGGGGTCACAGCTCCTTGGTCAGAGGCTGACTGGACTCGCTGGCTGCTTACAGAGATCATCCTGGAGCAAGCACTGGGGAAGCGATGGCACCCGTCCTCTCCTCCCCTCCAACCTCATGTTTGCCATCATGAGGGTATCTGAGGAGGAAAGCCATAGTTAAAGGTTGCAGTTAGCTCCTTGGCCTAATGAAGGTGCCTCTGGGATTCAATGAAGTGTCTTTATGGCACGATGCTTCTTGGACTACTTGTCTGAGGGCTGCACCTTACATTTTGTACTCCTAAAAAGTAGACCTTTACGACCTTCATAACTGGACTGAGTGTGGACAGCTTAAAGATTTTCTAAGCATAAAGAGAAGATGCTTCAGAGTTTATCAGTGTTGCAATGTATCTACAGCTACAGATGTTTTCAGGGGAAGAGAGGACATGCTTTTACCAATACAGTTCTACATACATGCATATATCCCAATATGTAACTCTGGTATATTACTATGACTGTGTTACAGACATAGGGATACTGGTATTGAAGATGTTTTTGTCAGCATCACATTATTCACACATGGGGTTAAGCTAGAGTGCCTCTGAAACCAGTGCATGGAGCTGGACTGGGCTCAAGAAGTGCTACCTCTAAGCTCTCCCGGGGGCACCAGAGGAATCAACCAGTGGCAAAGTTTCTAGAAACCAGGCTTCAGAAGGCACATCAATCATGGAGGACCCAGGGGTTAGGGCACTGATGCTGAGTTTGTGTTTCTGCCAACATTTCCCATATAATTCTGTCTCCAGTAAGGCTCTCACTGGTATAGAAATGTCTTAAGATTTCACATCCTAAATGACTTTGCTCTGACCTGGCCATAGTCTGTCCCATGAGTTACCTGGAGGAGATGATGACCAAGACCCATGGTCCTGAAGGAGTACTCTATGTGGTGCTGAAGAAGGACTGAACCAGTTGGCTCCTTGCATTTTCCAATCCAGCTCCAAACCTGACAGCAGAGACTCCCCATTTCTGTACCTCTGCGTATCTGGGTGCAGCTGAACCACGTGGACACGAGCAGGGCAGGGCTGACTGGCTGCTCTCCTCAACCAGCCAGCGCCTCGCCAGCTTGGCAGCAGCCAGCACACGTGTGAAGCACTACACACTCTGTGTGCTAGCCTGTGTGACAGTGTGCTTAAACACACGCGGTAATAACATTAACTTACACCTTTTGCCATCTAGTAGTAATGCAGGTTTCATCCCTGCCTTGTGAGTGTATAGTACAAAACTATGCACATTAAATTTCGTCTATTCCTTGCAATTTCTTCTTCATGGAGAACAGCCACTACTTGTGGCACTGGGGACCCAAAATGCAGCTGAGAATCAGCTACTCCAATAACTCACCTACACAATACATCCCTGGAGAGAATGAACCGGGTGCCTGAATGTGCCTTATTTCTATCTATCTTCTGTACTGTTATGGCTTTTATCCAATTATCTGACTTTTTACCACCTATAATGTGTTTTTCTTCCCAGCGTGCCTAGAAGCAGAATTACACCCAATTGCCCAAAAGGGAATTGCTGTGGAGACAGATGAAGTGACATGACTAAGGTCACCCAAGGCCTATGTCAGAGAAAGGAGCTGAACCTGGGGCTCTCCCAGCAGGAACTGAGCATTACAACATAGGCTGTGGATGTAATTTAATGAGAAGGATTTCATGGTTGAAAAAGAGCCCCTGTAAGTCCTGCCCTACCTCTGAACAGCAGGTCAGCAGAAGACATCTTCTAATATTTTCCCTTCCCTGTGCATCTATGCAGCTTACCGGGAAAGGCTTGGCATGCCCTCAGCTGGACTAGATGGGCAGCTGATTGCTTCACTTGACTTTGGATTCTCACTTGTGTTGGTACAGTATCAGTCCAGCCCTGCAAAATTGAGTTTTCTTTTTACTTTTAGCAGAAATACCATTTTCCAGTTATTTTTCCATTTCTAGAGCGGGTCAGAGGATCATGGTGAGTGGCTCTGTTGTGGTCTGTAAGTGAATTAGGGAGGTGACCCAGGACTGCAGCAGAGTGGCACTACCACACAGCAACAACCAGAAACTTTAAGGGTGTTCCCAAGAGTACATCAGGAGCTGTGAATCAAGGCAGATGCTTAAGAACATGTTCCCATAAAGAAACCCTTCTAGAAAATCCAAAACTGAGCTCGAGCCAAAGGCACAGGAGATGATCTTCCTTCAAACGCTGTAATACCCAAAATTTCTCTATCTGTTTTTCTGCACTCCAGTAAACCTGGCTGCTGTCTCCATCCTGGAGATGACTTCATTTCACTGGATTTCTCAGCCCAGGCTCTCTGTGCCTCAAAAGCAATTGTTTATGCTGCAGTTAGAAAATGTATATCATCACAGTTGCCTTTTTTTCCATTGCAGAGTAATTAATCGATATTTCTCATGGAGGGCAGTCAATTCTCATTACACTGGGCTTTCGCAGAGCTGGGGCTTTTTTGTTCCACAGAAGTGGAATATCCAAGAGATGCTTTATGCTTGGGCTGAGATCTCTGTTTCACACTCTTGCTCGCTTTGGGCTGTGAGAGTGCAAAGGCAGCACGGCAAATTTCACATTGCGGGAAGCAGCCACAGTTGCAGAACTCTCTGCTGGTGTAAAATGAGTGAAGGTTTTCCTGCAAATTTTTCCATGCAGCTCTGTGCCATCTGCTGCGTGCCTGTGATGTGGTGCCAAGGGTCAGGGAAGGAGCAAGGCGGAGTGGGGGGGTTGCAAGCTGCCAGCCTTTTACTAATGCAAGATCATGACCCCATGCCAGCTGCGGAATTAGGATGGCACCTGCATCCCAGCACGAGGTGCCTGAGGATCACCGTCCCGGCAGCACTCCCTGCTCCAGTACACTGACATAGGCAGAGGCTGCCCGTATAAATATACGATCAGTCTTAATCTGATGACCTGAGGGGAAGGGAGATGCACGCTGCTCCCTGCATGGTCACAGCACGTGAGAACCAAGCACTGAGCAGCACCAGCGAAACTGTATTGCAGTCTCCATTAGTTCCTTCCTGACTCCGTGTATTTTACCGTACAATACAGTACTGGAAGTCATTATTATTACAAAAAATCACTAATTCAATAACGCCACTGTCCTGCATGAATAACATCCATACAACATTAATGCATTTTCCCCATCATATTCATTGCAGAGCACAAAAGCTGTTAACAGAACACAAGAAGTCTTAAGGCAAGGACACCGTTAATGCGACAGTCACTGTTACCCATGCATTGCTAACGCCGAACTGAAGCTCTGGAAATTATGATTGCAAAGCACATTTTTGGATGCCATTCACAAAAAAAAGTGGCTAAAAGTTAGAACTTCAAATAGAAGTAGGAAGGCTGCCTGGCATTACACGATAACATGGCACTTTATTATCCCTTTTCAATTGTTTGACGTTTATGCCTCTGTTTAGCAAGTCGGTTCGTTATCGTTCTCCAATTAACAGAGACTTTTTTCAGATTATTTTTATGAAATTCTCATTTAATTAGCAATACAGCTGAGTCTCAAATGGCAGTTTTAAAAATATCCTTCTACCGATCAAGCAGCCAAATGGCTTTTCTGAGATATTTGCAGAATTGTTAAACCTTCATTTGTCTGCTAATTACCCCCCTGCTTAGATGATGGGAATGTGAACACCTGACAATCAGGGGTTATTCACCGGACGCTTTCATTGCACACGGTGTGGAAAAATACAAATTCCACTTATTAAAACCTTCTCGTGGGCTTTTTTAAAAGTAAAGAATGGGATTTATCAGACGATTTTCAGATTCCGCACAATAGATGGGGAATTAAAATAATGGATGACAAATAATAGAAAACAGGTGTGATAGGAGACGTCAGGCATTCTACAGGCACAAAGCAAAATGGGAGGAAATACACATTTATAGTCCAATAATGAAAGAAAAAAGATTAAAAAATAAAATCTGTAAAATTTCAGTGAATGGGCCTTCCTGCTATACAGCTGGAGACCATTATGGTATTGAGCAACGAATACACAAATAAGCTTAAAATGCATTTTTGCCGTATATTGATGGGTGTATGTAGTTTGGGTAGAAAAAATCCCTTAACCTACCACTGAACTACTTCCACATTTGCAAGGGAATGTGGCAGCTTTCCAGGTCTGTGCTGTTCAGCTCTCCCACTGCACTGTGCTCTGTACGACGCTGCTGCTCTTCAGCTCCTTGGGATGGGGGGGCACATACGACTCAGTGCAACGCGAGAGCTGCCCGTGTCCAGCACTGCTGGGTCAGCAGCAAAGGGATGGTTATTAGCTGCACAGGGGGGAAATTCATGTTTTCATAGCAAAGGGTTACCGGGCAAAATGCTAAATTTGAGAAGAAAGGAGATGTGGTTTAGGTTTTAAGTCTAATTCTAGCAGGAGATAACGAGACTTCTGCCCATGCCAGAGGTTGGGTTTGGATGGTGTTGGTGTTACGCAGAATCTGAGGGGACAGCTAATTACAGCCACTGTGGCTTTCCAGTGCCCCTGGTCTCATTTATAGCCAAACAGTCCTCAGAAGCCCAGACGGGTAGAAAGAAGGTAAGTGAGATACCAATGAGACCCTTTCTGATGGCTGAAATGCGCTTCATATTTGCAAGAGCCTATGGACCATCCTCACCAGCTCTAACAAGCTCCAAGAAGTGCTTCCAAGTCAGCATTTGGGGGGCAGGGAGAGAAGGCAGTTGCGCCTCTGCCCAGGCATTAAAGGGGAGTAATGAAATAGCCTCCTGCTGCCAAGTAACTGGACAGGATTCCTCGGAGAGTCACTTTGGATCTCCAGCTGCAGTAATACGTTGTTATGAATCTCTATCAGTGCACTTGTAGTGCAGCTGGAGAGTATGTCTGACATTGCCTCCGGTGACCTTTTCAATATAGTCCAAGTGCTGCAGAGCTGGTGTTTCAAGAAGAATTCAAATCGAATTTACTCAGGCAGAAAGGATTGGCCTGAGGATAGCCCTACCACCGCTTCACATTTCTCCTCGTCATTCTCATGGAAATTGCAATTCCTGATGCACGGTGCTTCTTCCTGCGCTGCTGCAAATGTGTCCCCTTAAACAACAGGGACAGCCACCGCACTTTTAACGGAGGGTACCCGAGGCCTGGCTGGGGACTGAGGTGAAGGTGTTTGCAGGCAGTACCGGTGCCGGTGGCGGCAGGAGGCAGAGGATGAAGGTGTGAACTGGAATGCGACCTGCAGAAAGGTCCCAACATGCCCTGGCACCCCAAATGAGCTGTGGCATGTCAAGCACCCGCTGTCATGGTAAAAGGTGCAGCTCATTGCTATGGGATGTGAACAGCTGAAATTTGGATAAGATTCAGGTGCAGGCAGAGAAATACATGGGAGAGAAATTCACTGAGAACTCTGCAAGGCAACAGCAGATGAGGAGCAACATCTTTGTGTACAACACTAATGGCTCTGGGGTGAGATCTCTGCCCTTCCTGGGGCAAAGTGCCTGTGTTTGTGAGGGGGAAATGTTGGGTTTTTTCATGTGCTTTGCTGGCACAGTATGATTATTTCATACATGTTTGCATGAGGTGCTTTAAAATGTAATTTCTTTGATTAATTTGGTGTCTGCATTTTCACTGTTTTGTTCGCTCCAATTTATGACAAAATTGAACAAAGTGGGTAACAAAATATAGCCCTGTCAGGCTCCTGTCTTCACGGATATAAAGAAAAATGTGAAACTGTCAGGCACACAAATGTGCCAAACCCCAAGGAAAATTATTACATTCTGCTTGACATTTACTTTAATTTTACAAAATTCTGTAATACCATTATAAATAATAATAATAAAAAGCGCCATGGAAATATTGTTAAGTGTATTTATTTTCATTTCCTAGCTTTGTGATTTATGGGTTTGTTTTATTTTATTTTTTCCTCTCTCCACATCAGAATTGAGAGTGAACACCTTGAGCTTGAGCGCTGTCGCCTGCCTATCTGCAGGCCAGGGAGAAGGGGTGGCTGATGTTGGGTCATCCAAGGAAATGTGCCTTGCTCATTTTCCTCCCATAAGAACAGAGGAAAGCACCAGGGGACATCTCTGCTTCCAAAAGCTCTGCGAGTCTTTTGTTGAACCCCTCTAGAGTGCTCTCTAAGGGACAGGTAACTGGGTCAGATCCCTAACTGCCATACCAATCCAAGAATGTTGGTTTGTACCAGCTAAGGGTCTAACTGGGGATGATCCAGTCATGCTGAGTGGGAATGGGAGACACACGCCCAAAATAAGCATGGGAAGTGAGTAGTCTAACCCAAAGACTAGTAATGAAAGTAGAGAAAGTGTTGAGCATGGAGAAAAAAGGACTCAGAAGGGTGGAAGCCAGCAGCACTCAACTTCCAAGAACAGGATGAGCAAAGGCTGTTTGAAAAAAATACACATGGATGATGCTGAGGGCCTAATCCTACTTACCCTGCTGATATGAGCATTGCCATTCTGCCTTTTCCGTGAGATCAGGGTTGGCTCTTCAGGCCACCCCATCCTTGAAGCTCCTATGAGGAAGACCCGTAGCACACAGTTTTAATTGAGAGACAGCTCTTCAGTCCTGCTTATTGGTGGAGCTCCAAAGGCCATCTGGGCTTGTTCTCTCATTTGCTTCTGAAAATCCCATGTTCTTCTCCCTGAGAAGCCTCAGAGTAGAGTCACACACCAAAGGAAATGAGAGAAGAAAACCACTTCAAGGCATCAAGGTGACTTTTCCTCTGACAGATGAAGACAGAAAAGTGTATGAAAATAATCAATGGGATGTAGTGAACTGGCATCATTTACATACTGAACAGACAGCGTGTGCCATTCACAGGCCCTTCCCACTATAAATAATGCTTTATGGTGACACAAAAAGGCCCTGTTTATCTTGGAAGTTAAAAAGGCGCCATCTGAGTGGACAGCCAGCTTCTGGACTCCCCAAGAAAATGTTTATATAGGACACTGTGCTTTAGATAAAGATATATAACCTTTCTGATACAGGCATGACTCTGTAGGCAGTGAGCTGCAGCACTGCTGGAATTTCCAGCCCATAGTCATGATCCCTGCACTCATCCCAAGGATTGATGCATTGTCTGGGACACAGATCTAACTCATGGCCCCCTGCAGTCTGGAAACCTCAAAGACCCTCTAGGTTTGCTGCTTTTGGAGGGAAGTGCTCCCAGCTGCTCACCACTGCCATCCCTGCTGCTTACAAAAAACCCAGCCTCACCTATTTTGGTTAAACAAGCTCAATATAAGTAGGTGCACTCTGGTAATCTGGCTTGTTTTGACAACAGTGAGTTAGGGAGTGCTCTGTGGGTTGGCGTACCCAGGAGTTAGGTGCCCATGAACAGATCGGAGGCTGGTGATTTTTACAGCCAAGCAAGGGTGCAGGAACAAGTTCTTGTACAGCAGATCCTTGATGGGGAGGTACACAGTGGCCTTTGGATCATATAATCACAGACTGGTTTGGGTTGGAAGGAACCATAAAGACCCTCCAGTCCCACCCCCCGACACCTTCCACTAGCCCAGGTTGCCCAAAGCCCCGTCCAACCTGGCCTTGAACCCTTCCAGGGAGGGGGCAGCCACAGCTTCTCTGGGCAACCTGTGCCAGGGCCTCACCCCCCTCACAGGGAAGAATTTCTTCTTTCTGAACCTCCCCTCTTTCAGTTTAAAACTGTGACCCCTCATCCTAACCCTACACCCCTGATCAAGAGTCCTTCCCCCCTTTCCTGCAGCCCCTTTCAGCCCTGGGAGGCCGCTCTAAGGTCTCCCCGGAGCCTTCTCTTCTCCAGCTGAAACCCCCCCCCCAAGTCTCTCAGCCTGTCTCCATAGGAGAGGTGGTCCAGCTCTCTGATCATCTTTGTTGCCCTCCATCACACAAGAGTTTGTCACAGGATTGATCCTCTAAGTCCCAGGTAAGCCTTGACGTCAGATCATTGAGCTGGTGGGAACGGGCCTTGCTGAGGAGTGGGATGATTCTAGAGGAAAAGGCTTTCCTGTTCGGTGAGAGGTTTCAGTGAACTTGACTCTTTCTTCTAGCTTGCAAGGTTTAATTTGTTTCCACCTGTGAGGGATGGCTGGTTTTGGGAACTAAACCCTGCTGAAGCACAGAAGTTCTAGTCACCTAAAACAAGTAAGAAAGGTCTTTCCTGTGGTCTACATGAACATGTCTGTGCTGCCAGAGGCCACGCAGGTTTAACGGCCAGCAAACCTGGCCCCCTCAGTGTGTGTACTCAAGTGAGCAGTGCTACTCCTTCATACGAACACCATCCATCTCCCCTCCCTCCATGGCTACCGTGGGCTCTTGGTCTGGGCTCTGCCAGCAAGCAGATTTCCCCTCAAGCCTCTCCTTTATAAGGCCCTTCTGGGAAGTGAAACGTGCCGCCTGCTCAGGAAAAGGCGTTATAATGGGCAGCTACCTATGGAGGAAGATGGATCACCGAGTCAGAAATCAATCGAGAGGTTGTGATGGCATCATAAATCAGGGGATGCTGAGCATTAAAAGAAACCCAACGCTTGATTTATAACTTGGCACAAGCCATTTGTTGCCAGCCAAGATTTTCAGAAAGAGAAACATTTTTGTAAGCTTAATTTAACATATTTTTTTTCCACTGCACTAAGCATTTCTGTAGGGTTTATTCCCCCCCCCCCCCCCCCCGATAAAACTCAATTGGCAGATAAAAGCAGCCAAGCTACATCCGAAGATGTTGTTTCACTTTGAAATGCTTGATGGGTTTGAGCTCTCTTTTCCCTAATCCAGGGTCGTTCTGCTCTGAGCCTTGACTTCTTCCTGATGCCTTTTAATATCTGGTCTCACTGGGAGTTGGAGGCTTTTGCTGGTAGATGGCTGGTGCAAATCCAGCTCACACTGCTGAAAAGTATTATCAGTTAATCACCACTCTGGTGCTTATGTGAAGGTCGTTTTGGTATCAACAGCAGGTAGGCAGCTGCCTCACCTAAACCTGCCTCTGCCCTCCCTGTTAGCTCTGTGTCTGCAGGACAGGGCAGGCAATTAGCTGCAATAGAAAGTGTGATGGCATTTTACCCGTGAGCTGCAGCGACTTGGTGGAGGGGATGAGTTTGTGCTGCTGCTGCCCAGTGCTGGGCTTGGGAACCTGTAGTCCCTAATGCATCGGCCTGGCTTATCTGTCCCCTCATCTCAGCATCAAGATGAGAGCATCTCCTCTGTTACATTGCCAGACATTGCGTAAGCAACCATTAACATAATTTATTTTTTGAAATGAGGAATGGAAGTATTATTCTGGTGTGAGATTTTTTGAGAATTTAAAATTAAGCATCTGTTTCATTCCAGAGTGCTCTGAGCAGCAGTGAAAGTTGGGGAAATGTGGAAAATGCTGTTCTCAAAGTACTTAACTTTTTTTCCTTATTTTTTTAATTAGTTGGATTCTTGAATGGATTGTTTTGGGTGCTTTAAAATAAGGTGGACAAGCACAAGGGATGGGGGCTGTTCTGGAGTTTTCTGTTTGCATTGGTGATGTGCTTATATACAGGTTATACATTGGATGTACCCTGAGACTGTGTATTCCTGGCTGAGGTGACCGGACACATTTCCCCAACTGCCTGTTGGTATTTCTGGGAGGCCATGAAATGCCGAGGACTTGCCATGCTGGCCCCATGGCAATGGGAATTAAGCATGCCAATTGCTACCAGCACTGCTGGGAAGGGGTTATGGAGAGCTGCAAGGAGCCCAGCAAAACCACCTCTGCTGAAGTGCAGGACAAGCCCAGGCGCTGGCCCTGGGCATTCCCCTTGTAGGTTGTGTATCCATGTTGATGCTGTTGGAAGGTGTTTACAGAAGCCCAGTTCTTGACTGATGTAGAGAGAGGCATCATTTTCAGCTTCTCAGGGAAGAGCTGAGGAGGCCATAAGAAGGGGTTTGGATTCAGAGTTGGAGAAAACTCTTGCTCTGGGTCCCCCTCTGAGGCTGAGTGTTTCCCCTGTCATTTTGACTTTCCCTAACTCAGTCCAGACTTGCTGAGAAATCTGCAAACCTCAGGGAAGCTCTTTGGCAAAGCTGATGTGCATTTCGCCTGGTTTCGGATTTCATGTGAAAAAAACCCCAGCCCCCTAATCTACAAGGTTCTTGTTTCAGTTAAGCTAAAATAATGACCAATTTGTACATGCTGGAACCACAGGATCGCACCACAGCACTTTTGTTAGCATTATTTGCCCATTTGACAAGCATATAATTGTGCTTTTTAATTGGAAATATTTGTCAGTGCAAAGCATCACACAGGAGGCCATCGTGGGAGCAGACTCAGCCATGTGACTTGTCTCAGTCCAGTGTGAGGCTCTGGCTGATCCACACCAGGCTGTGAAAAGGTAAAAAGCAACAACAGTATCCAGGAAAGGATAAAAAGGGATGCCCACTTGGTCCCCTTCTCCCCATGGGAAGGTCTGGTTAATAATAATAAAGTGCTTATGGTGATGCATAAGGCCGAAGAGGTCTCCAGTGTGCTCTGCACTTGCTGTCACATTCTTGGTAAAGGCTGATTTAGCTCTGGTCTGTGGTGATGTTCAGAATGAGCTCCTCTGGCAGCAGAGGCCTGAAGCAAGATCAGGACAATCAGAGCATCCAACATGGGCTTACAAAGAGGTTCTGAAGAGGGGGTTTAGCAATGCCCCACTCACTGCTCCACTGAGAAGGCCTGTGACAAGCTCCTCACCTGCTGGCTATGGAGGGCAGGGTGCTCTCACTCCAGCAGCTGCGAGTTTACCATTTGTGTGCAGGATGAGCAAGGCTGACCTGGAGCAGGTCATGTGAGAGTCCCCCAGGAGCTGGTGAGGTTCCCTGCACACACTTCATCCCTTGGTCCCCTCTGCCTCCGGGGATGCCCTTCCCCAGCAGCACCGGGCTTTAATTTCTGCTGATACAGATTGAGGGTCAAAGGGCTTCAGTGTCCCTCCCAGCCCAAGTCCTTCCCTTCTTCAGAAAAAGCTCTTTGAAGAAAAAGGAGGTTTCTCCGTGCTGCAGAGCAGCCCTGGCTCTCGCAGTGGCAAGGGGAGCGCCGTCCCAAGCCGGAGAAGCCATCCGTCTGCAGAGCCGGTTCCTTTCTTCTTTCCCACTTTGTGAAATGACTGCTGCGGCTGCCCAGGTCAGCTCGAAGCAGGGCCCTACAATGGCAGACTGACTTACTGCTATCGCGCTTGGCAGCTTCAGACTTGGTGGGCTCCGATTTCATTTTAAAGACCCCTTCTGCCTCCCCTTATAATTGAAAGGCGAGCTTGTAGTACAGCAAGGATCCTAAATGGGTCAGACCAGCAGGCGGGCTCCAAAACAAACATCGTTAACGCCAAACCACTGAACCATATAGTGCGAGCTGACAGTGCCTCTTTTGCCTGCTGACTTTGACCACACAGACACCGTCGTCTTAAAGAAACAGCCGGGGCTGCCTGTGCCGGGGCTGCCGGCAGCTACCGGTGAGGGAAGGGGGAGATGCCACCATACCATGCAAAAGCAGAGGTCCCTGCTCTGCACGATGGAGGGCTGAGGGATAGGAAACCCTCTGCAAAACTACAGCAGGGAGTTCAGTGCTCTAGTCTGGATAAAAGGAGGTTGAGGGGCCTGTCAGAGTCTAAGAGGCATTTGGACAATACCCTTAACAACATGCTTTAACTTTTGGTCAGCCCTGAAGTGGTCAGGCAGTTGGACTAGATGTTCACTGTAGGTCCCTTTCAAAGTTTCTGTTCTATTCCATTCTGATCTCTCTGCCTGCTGAGCTTTCCTCTGTGCCACTCTGAGTCCCACAGAAGTTGACTTTGCTTTAGGGTTGGATTTGGGTTTCTTTTGTAGATAGGCTGAAAAGGAGGGCATGACAGCACCACACCAGTTGCTTTCCTCCTCTTTTTTTTTTTTTTCATCTTCATGACTTTGGGTTGAGTTGTTCTTGTTGGTATCTCCTGGAGGGATGTGTGTCTGTACCACAGCCTAGGCTGTGGGTAAAGTGCTGTGCCAGGGAGTATGTCCATCCCCCACAAGAAAAAATAAAAAAAATATGAAACTCAAATATTCCCCACTTACAAATGGTGCCTATGGTCCATTTAGTTTCATATACACAAGGTAATATTGTTCATAGGCAAAATCCCGGGAGCTTCCCAGAATACAGAGAGGATCAGTGTTGCTTAGTTACCGGTGGTACACTGGCATGCTGAGATAAATCAATACAGCTCCAAATATTAAAGCCTTTAAAATAAAATCAAAGCTGTGTCCATAAGCCCCAGTGCTTCCTCTTTACTTTCAAACAAACATGGCATCTCGCTGGAGCCATGCAGGAGGCAGCGAAGGACCTGGTTACTGCAGAGGCTTCTGCTTCTCTTTTTCTTTCTTTTTCCTTTTCATTGATTAAAAGCAGAGAATAGGCAGTGCCATCCCAAGGGAGAGAGTGGAGTGGAGGGGAGGGGATGGACAAGAGCTTTGTAATGGACATGGAGGTGAGAGTGACTTCTTACTTCTCCCCAGCTGTGTATCGTGATTATTTACTGCTCTGAGCTGTGACGCCATTGTGAAGCCTGTTGAGCACCTGTCGTTCATGTGCAAGCAAGTGTTCAGCTTTGGACAGACACATGGTAGCAGCAGCTCTTGTCTTCTGGGGCCTTGTGAGGTTTACTCTGGGACCTAGACCTTTCTGGGCTAGACCTGAAAGAAAGGACCATAGAGCCCTGAGCAGAGTCACGGTGTGTCCTGACAGTCAGTGCTACCTTTGCTGAGAAATGGGGGTGAAATAGGTATAGAAAGTACCAGAGCAGCCTGTTGCCCCAGAAAAGAGCCTCAGCTGCCAGGATCCTGGGTCCCTGTTCACCCCAGGGCAGACGTATGAGTGGGTGGCAGATGCTGCCAGTTGTCAGTGCGGATGGTACAGCATCGTGCTTGGAGGGGATGTTATGGAAGTTGATAACCTTAAGTGTTGAAATCCTGTTCTTAATTAAGTAGGAAAGGGAGGAAATCATGTCCCAAAGATTGAAAGAGAACCAGCAAAAGAGTAAAGAAATAAACTACTTTGGCTTACTTACCAGAGTGAATAAAATCGGTGGGAAATGGTGATTGACATAACTTGTTTATATAAATTAATTTGCTGAGGTTGACTTTTCTCATGGATGCAGGATAGCATGGGAGGGTCTTGCTCTGGAGTTGAATGTTGGCAATGCCTTATGCCCATTGGAGTGGAGTGAGTTGCCAGGATCAGGTCTCTGGGCTTTGTAATGCTGGAAAACGAGCTCAGATTCTGAAATGCAAATTTAAAGCAAGTCGGAGACCTTGCTGCATGGGCACAGTGCTGAGATAAGTCACTTACTGGCGCCTGAGAGTGGGTTAAGCTGTCTATATAGACACAGCCCTCAGAATTTGTATGACAGTAATACCTAGAGAAATCTGCCAGGATTAGATCACTTATATTAGATTTGGTAGATATGCACGTACAGCCTCCTCTCCCAAAAGATTGTAATGTAAGTAGACAAGTCAAAATAGTGGTGAGAAAAAAGGCTGTAACCTTACTCCAGCTCTTAGAAGGCAAGCTAAAGCATAGTGAGGTTTAGTCGCTTGCCCACAGGGACAAAATAAATGTGCAGCTGAGCTGGGAACCAAACCCAGATTTTCTAAATTCCAGCTCTGGAGAGTGCTGGAAGTGCCAGGACCGCTTGGGGATGCTGAACTGATCATTTGCTGGCACCAATCCTGTGGTCCCGGCGGCCGCCGCGCTGAGACAGCTCAGGACAAGGCGCCAGCCGCGCAGGCGGCGTGTCCACACCTGAGCTCAGCAGCTCGCGGGACGTGTCAGAGCCGGTGCTGTTCTCCAGCAGTGGCACAGTGCTGGCAAGGATGTGTTGGTGCTCCTTGGCATGGAGGAGTGACCGTAAGCCCTGGCTTCTCCATGGGCTCCCAGGAGAGATTCGTGAGGGCCCGTGATAACTCTGTGGGGCAGATAGCCCTGATGGAGAGAGAGAAATGTCTGGAGGATGATTTGGAAGTGTCTGCTATGGTTCATGCTCCAAGTTGCCACCCACAGGAGATAATCTTGCCCCACCATTGGGAGCAGAGGACTGGGGAGTTGAAGCTCCCTGGGCTGAGCTTGCTCTCATATGTGACTCTCCACCTGATGTGCCTTGGTGTCCTGGCCGTGAGGGGTGATGGCATGGCCTCGTGGGGTGCTCCGGTGTGAGCAGTGCTCCTGACGAGTCGCTGGAAGTCGAGCTCTGGCAGATTTCCAGGCTCATGGGGGAAAGCTCATGCTTTCATCGCTCCTCACTTCCTCCCAGGGCTCCAGGAGATCACAGGCAATCAGGAAAGTCTTAGCAGGAGGGGAATAGCAGTGAATGAGGTTTCTTCTTTCCTGTACTGAGCCTCAGCATCTCCCTGAACTTTACTTGCAGCAAACACCCCAGCCACAAGGTATCTCTGTTTATCTGAAGGGGACGCTGGGATCTTTCTTGACCATCCCAGAGGATTTTTATTATAGGGCTGCTAAGAGGAGAGGGAGGGATGAGACTCTGGGAAACCTTGGTTCAGTGGGTTGCTCCCTTCTGCGTGATATTCCTGTCCTTCATTGCCAAATTCTTGTGGTTTTCACCAGCCCTACAGCTGCTTGGAAAGCATAGATTTTTTTTTCAAGGGGTTCTCAAAAACAATCTCCCCTTTGTTTTCCTTTCTACTAAAAATACTAGAAAGCCAGAAAATTGGCAGTCTCTGGCTGTAATCATAGAATTGTAGAATGGTTTGGGTTGGAAGGGACCTTAAAGATCATCTACTTCCAGCCCCCCCTGCCCCGGGCAGGGACACCTTCCACCAGCCCAGGTTGCCCCAAGCCCCGTCCAACCTGGCCTTGAACCCTTCCAGGGAGGGGGCAGCCACAGCTTCTCTGGGCAACCTGTGCCAGGGTGTCACCAGTGTCATAGCCAAGAATTTCTTCCTTACACCTAATCTAAATCTACCCTCTTTCAGTTTAAAGCCATTACCCTTTGTCATATCACTACATGCCCTTATAAAGAGTGTCTCTCCAGCTTTCAGTGCCAGCTGACTTTTTGTGGATAAACTTTGCCTTTCCACCTTTCCCCAGGGCCGAACAGAGCAGCACACACCTCTTAGAAACCAGATCACTATAATACATAGTTTGTGCAGCACTAAAAGGAAAGCAGAAGCAATAAAATGCGCAGGCGTGCACAGCCAGCCACGTTATGATCCTTGTTGCAAGAGAAGGGCATCATGTTGGTTTTAACTGGTTTCATTGAGTTATTGTTAAGACTCAAGAGGCCTTTTTTTTTTTCCTTTTTACCATCACCATGAAAAACCACTCCGGCAGAGGCCTCTTTGGAGAGGATAGCCAGACAGAAGAATTCAGATGATGATCCTTGTCCAAACTGAGGTGAGAAAACACATTTGCACCAAGAGCAGCCAGTTTAGATTAGCAGGCAGCAGGGTGGGATGTGAGCAGAGAAATGATTACAGGCTGATAAAGACAGATGTAAGACATAAACAGCTGCAATTTGACTTAAATATTTATAAGAACCCAGGGCTCTCTTACAAATGTTATGTTTGGGAAGGAGATAGAGTGATTTATAGCTGCTGTTTGCACTGCTTGCTCGGCTTTCGTCGTGCCGTGGTCTGAGCTAACCTGGTTGTCCCACAGATGAGGTGCAACTTTAAGGTCACATAAACATTGCACAGGGGCGTGGTGCTGTCCTGGAGCTGGGTGTTGTGTGAGCATCTCCGAGCCCCTCAGCTCTTCCAGCAGAGGATGGTCCTTCTGCTGCATATCCAGCATCCCAGGGCTGTGCCCATGCTGGGACTAGGGAAGGTTTGAGCTACATTTTGCCTGGAGTCTTGGTTGTGTCTGCTAACTTCTAGTTTCATACTGCTGTAACAGAAAGTTGGAGTCTGGAAAGCTTGTGTGGCTGTTGTTGGAGGTTGAGAAGGTGCCTCCACCCTAATCAAACCACTCTCTTCTTGTGTGTCCTGCTAAAACCTAGGATGGTCATGGCATGAGGGTTGCAATTTAGCATACAACGGCTCATTTCTTCCAGACAGATCAATATAAGGAGGATGTTCAACCCAGTTGCTGCAAATAGGGCAGGGCCATGAGTGTGCAGGTGCAGAGAGCCGAGGAGATGGAGCTGGTGACCCTCAGGACCGAGCGGTGTGGCGGGAATGGGTGAGTTTGGCAGAAAGGAGCAAAGGGGCTGCAGGGTTGGTGGAAGAGATGTGGGGAGTGAAGAAGCTGGAGGGGGGGACAGGATTGGGCTCTCAAAGCTGGGCATGAGGAACGGAGGGATGAGAGCCAGGTGGGGAGATGGGGCTGGCGTGGATGGGGACTTGCTCATTCCTGCAGCCCTGTGCCTGTTTGCCTCACGTCCATCTGCAGTGGCAAACACCGCTCCACTGAGGGTAAAACCAGTGAACTCCCACCGACAGTAGCTCAGGGCACGAGTTTGTCCCCACGCACACCTTGGTGGCCACAGAGTCCCCACGCCTTTGGCTGAGCAGGGCTGTGTCCTTGCAGTGGGTGTCGGGTTATGACCTCCAAAGGCAAAAACTCCCGCTTGCTAAACAGAGGAGAAAGAGCTGCTGCTATTAATTATTAATGAAATCTCACACACAGCATTAAAGACACGGGCAATTCTTTTTGGCAAGTGTAATGAAAAAATTAATTGAATAATCATTCCGTGTAAATAGATTTAGATAAGCTTCTCTTCTCCCCCCCCCCCCCCCCCCCCCCTTCTCTCTCCCTCCCCACACCTTCCACTTTCCAGTAGAAAAAACACTGTGATTTATTACTTGGAATATTGTTATAATTCAGAGCATCCTGTAGTGAACAGTGGCTGTACTGGCTGGGCCCGCCAGGTCCCTTGGTTTCAGACATTCCTATTTAGGAGTTGCAGAGTGGCACATAAAAAAAAGAAAAGGTTGTTAAAATTTAGTGCTATTAGGAATGCTTTAAAGAAATCTAAATGCTTGATTTACAGGGTGCTGGTTTGTTAATGGCTTAGAGGACTTGATCCTATTAATGTCTGTGAGTCCTTCCAGTCTTTAGGAGATGTTGCCTAGTGGGTGTCCCCGGGAGCCCATGGGAGACCCCGGCCAGGCCCTGGCTGCGTTAGGGACCATGTGGCTGTGGAACCTCTGTGGCAACAATTCAGCCTTTGCTAGATGTGCTTCTTGCAGTTACTGTTGTCTGATGTTGCTCAAGGTGGCTGTCAACTTCATGCCTCAAATGCTAATGTTGGAGTGGGGGAAAGCATACCAAACCTTCTAATTTTTCCTTTCTTCCTTCCCTTTAGGGGGTTTTTAATTTTTTCCAAGCAATGAGCCCGTGTATGAGACCCTCAGGCAGGGCTGGACATCCCTTGGGGGCTGCACTGTCAAGAGCTGTGGGGAGGGATGTGAGGCAGGCAGGCTCCATGCAGCCCTTCCCTGTGAGGATCCAAACCCCAGCGGAGAGGGCAGGGCCAAAACTTTGCATTCCTCCCAAGTGCAGGAGCTTGTTAAACCAGTGGAGAAACCCCTTTTTTGTGCCATGCTCCAGTTCCCACCTCCTGCTCCCCGTTAGGCTGGGCACTAAAGAAGGCAGTCTGGATTTTTCTCTGTGTTTCAGTGAAAAACATCTTCCATTAAATTTAATTTTGGAGTATCCTCTTCGGGGTCTCCAGCACAGTACTCAGCTCTCCCTCCCTAATGTGGAGTATTTATAAAGGTAAACATGTTTTTTGCCTGTACCTATGAAACTGTTCAATTCTCATTACTCTGTGATGTGGTATATCTTTAAGAAAGGAGACAATATCTTTTCCTAGGAGTTGATTTCAGCTTTAAAAATTAGTAATCCCATTATTTAAAACACACACACACACAAGAAACCCAAACCCCCTTTCTTCCCTCCTCTGTAGGGTCCTGAGCGCTCACACTCAGCAGCATCACAGCAGAACTGTGAGCAAGGGAACGGATTCTGGGATTCTGGACCAGCCTGTGTTGAGCCTGTTCAATAGCATCATGGGCTCAGCAGGACACATCCACTTTCTGTATTTTGAGGCTTAAAATGGTCAAATTCCTCCAGCTGTGCTCTGCCCTGTATTTAAGAGGATGTAGACTAATTTTGACTATAACTCTGCAGACTTTCCAGGAGCTGTATCACGATACGTATTCCCTGGAGTCATATCACAGTTTGACCCTGTCTTTTTCGGCTCCTTGCCTCGCCTGACAGTGAGTTTCCAGCTTTCTTGTTGTTCCCTGCAGTTACAATTAACTTCAAACAGTGTCTTATCATTAAATCAACCTACATTGAACCAGTCAGTTGCCTTAGAGAGAGACTGCTCTTACTCTTTTTCTGCACTTACTCAAGCTGCTGCATTGCTCCTTCTGAAAAAGAAAAAAAAAAAAAAAAAGAAAAATAGGGAGAAATGCAAATTATCTGTTTAAATGAAGCAAGTGCCTTGTTGCTGCTTGCCAGGCCTGGAGTTTCTGAGTTTCTTTGGCTTTAAATGACATCTCTGTGTGTGACTGTCCCCTGAAATGCAGAGCAGAACAGCTCAGCTTATAACTACCCTGGCATCTGAGCTAAATTTTGCAGACTGTGGACCCAAGACAGCTCTGTCGAGTGTCTGAAATCAGAAATAGGAGCTGGTTCTTCCCTGGGCTTGGTTTACAGGTCTGGCAAAATACCTGTAACTCTTCTCTGGCGTATTTATTTCAATTTCCAGATACACATACAACTGTAACATTCATAATGTGAGTCAAACCAAAATCATTAAGATTGCATCTCGTTTGTGCTAAAACACACACATGCAGCCCTGCCCACCCCTAAAGCAATATGCAGAGTTGTAAAGAAATTGCCTTGAGAGTTATAGCAGTCCCATCACTCAACTGGAGTTAATGAGCAGTTGCCATTTCTCTCATAAACTCATTTTTTCAGAGGTTTATAACCTGGGTCTTTCAACTTGCAGTGAGCTGAAGCTCAACGTGTCATTCTCCAGTCTGGTCTGATCCAGTCTAGAATCAGCAAAATGTGGTTGCTGGAGGGGTTCCCTTCCACCCCCCCTTTAAACATCCTTGGTATTCAGTCTTTACCCAGGCAATCCCAGGCTCATCACCTGCTGGAATTTGGCTCCAATGCCTGTGAAAGAGGGTAAAATGTCCTTGGCCTACAACAAAATTGCTTTGTCTGCTGGGGTTGGTGGTCAGCAGCATCCAAGCGTGGTCCCTTTTCCGCAAGCAAAGGCCTGGGGTTTTGTTCCAATTATACCAGTATCTCCAGATAAAAACCAGCAGAAACACACCAGTATAAAATAGGGTCAAAGGCAAGATGACAGTCTACTCCTAACAGATACTGATGGGTTTCTTTCCACTGATGTTTTATTGCCTTCTCTTATAAATCAGGCCTTTCATAGCTTTTAAGGTTTGGTTCCATGTGGCTACCCTCTGCTAAACAGTTCATTATCCAGTTTCAGGGCTCTATTTAAACTTTTAATTAAAAAAAAAAGAAAAAAAAAGAAAAGAGAGCAAGTAATCTGTAAACAAAGTAACATTGTCCTTTTTTTTTGTCTGTCTTTTTTCCTCCCCTCCTCCCTGCAAAAGAGCCAGCTGAATCCAATACCTGCCTTCTGTATGGCCTGGCAGCAGTTCAGGACTGCTATTATTTGGTTTATATGGAGTTTGGCCACATCCAGCTTTTTATATTGACCATCTCCAGCTTCAGTCAACCCAAGTCTCCCAGAACACGCAGCGCAGACGAGGGAGGGCTGGGCTGTGCACACGTGCATCCCGACAGCAGGAGATTGATGCTTTTGAGACTCGAGTCTTGCATATCCACATGAAAGGATCGTGGGAAAGAAGCATTACAGGGGGAAAGGGAAAGCTTTGAAGGTTGTCTGCTGGGCAAAACCTTTTTCTCATGGCAGAAACAACCCTCTGCATGCTGGCGTCATTCCTGCCTACCTCTTCTTTCTGAATGGTCCTTACGGACAATACCCAAAATCTAGGCAATCTTTTCAAAAACACTCAGCTCCCACCTGTGCTGCTGAAGAGAGCCTTTTTGTTTGGAAAGAGGCTATTGCTGCCGTCACTGCCTGGACATCGCTGGGGGGGCTTTGGGGTCATTCTAACGTTCAGGTTTCAAACGGTCAGGCTCCTGTGAAATGAGGTCTGGCTAAAAAATGCCAGAAGGGGGGATTATATCAACCTTTTATGAATCTGGGCTAGGTGAATTTAGCTTTCTCCCAGTACTGCCAGTCCTCAAGCTCTGGATCTGTAGCACACATCATGTCTCTAAATGCATGTTGTTAAATAGTGTCCTTGATTCTCTCTGTTTCTATCTTCTCTGTCATAAAATAAGTATGTTAGCCCATCTCACAGGATTGTGTATGATTGATTAAAATCTTCACATAAAATAGCTAGACTTGTGCAAAGTGTTTTTATGAAGGCAGTAAGAACCAGATCCTTACCTGGTCAAAGGCTCTTTTGCTTTGTTGGAGTTGGTGGATTTGTCATGTAAAACAAAACAAGTTGCTGAGCCTGAGGTGAGCATGAGAAACTCCTTGGCATGATCAGGGGAAAGCATGACAGCAGGTGCTGCTCCCCTCCTCAGTCCTTTTCAAGGTACCGAAGCTCCATGCCATGCCGTGAGCCACGTGCTTTCTGAGGAGCCTGTAAGGTGAGGCAAAGGACACTGCATTGGAAGTGCCACATCATTTTTCCAAGGTTGTTTATTTATCAGACACCTGCCTCTGATATAATTAATGTCACACTCTACCAGTGCTTCTGCGGAGGAAGGGGTTATGTCGTGTGCTGGGGAAGGAGTAAGTCGAAAGTCTCAGCAAAAGGGAGTGTATAACAAAACAAGTGGGTCATTCTTCACCTCCGCAGTGGGGTCTGTGGGAGATGCTGAGCCCCGCAGGCAGTGTTGTCCCTCACATGTGTTGCTGTCATTGTCTTCTCATGGAAGTCTCCCAAAGATGAATGACAGTTCAGGACGAGAAATGAAGGGCAGACACTGCTCCAAGGAAAAAGCTGAAAAGGTCCATCTCAATAAGGGTGAGGAGGACCTTGGATCATCTTACATTGTCTCTGCCGTAGCTCCAGTCATTTCCAGAGTCCCCCCAGCTCTGCAGCCCTCTGTAACCTCATGTAAAAGAAACCAGGACGTCCTCAGTACACAAATATGAAATGTCAGTACTAGAGACATGGGACACTTGAGCCACTGCCGCTGTTGACCTTGGCCAAATAATGGTCCAGTGTCATGGTGAGCTGGCAGGAGGTGCCACAGCGCTCACAGCCCTGCAGCCTGTTCCCAGGGAGCCTTATGAGATCTCGGGGAAACTTCGGTGTATTTTGTGCCGTAGAAGTGGAACTCAAGAGGCAAAAGCGGCTGTGGTTCGGGCAGTGGGCAAAGTTCAGGTTCACCTTTACAGACTGAGAGACAGATGAAGGATAAGTAAAAACATCAAAGCTGCGACTGCATGATGCATCCCTGTCTCCTCTCTGTGAGGTTTTTTTTGTTTGTTTGTAGTTTTTAGCAGCACTAAATTTGGCGGAACTTTCCTCATCCACCTCTGCAGGGTCAGTTGGGCAGCTTGGCAACTTAGTTTCTGTTTTCTTTTGGGGTTTTACATTTTGTCTTGGGGCTTTCCAAAGTCTGTAATTTCTTACAGGAAAGTAAGGCGGTTTGTGTCTTGCCAACATAGCACACAGGGGTCTCATAGATGCTCTTGGGCAGAGCTGCTGGGCACAGCAGGAGGGCAAGATGCAGACGTGTGGCTCAGAGGCATCTGCTTTCAGGAGGGACACAATATTTCATCTCCATTGATTCCTCCAGGACCATGTCCCTGACAATGATGGGAGAGGTTTAGCTTCAAATTAATCCAAACCAGATCAATGGGGTAAGATCAATGAGTTCAGGAGAAACCGTCCTGAAACAACTACAAGGTGGTTCACAATACGTTTCACAATACAAGAAGATGAGCTTGTTTCAGCTGCCAGAGGTGCGAGAGTAGGGGAAGCACTGTGGGTTTGGAGATGGACAGGATGTGGCCAGGAGGGTCAGACGAAGAGCTGTCATGGATGGGACAGGCTTATTTTACACAGGGCCTCATGCTGAGGCTCTGCAGCTCATCATTGGGAGCCCAAGAGCATATCTACAGCACGAATGTCCTTCCTGGAGCTATTTCTGTGGGTGTGGGAGAAGGACCGATCCAGTTTATTATGGGGGATTGTATCTATTAATGTAGGTTGCCATGGTGAGTAATTAAAATCTTCCCACACGTCCCCTTCCTACTCCACAACAGGTGCCCTGCACAGCAGATGTTTCGCACACTGCATGCACAGGAGCAGCTTTTGTGCACAGGAGACACCCACAACATGGTTTCACCTCTAACTGTCTTGGTCAATGAAAATGGTCCCGGGCTTGAGCTAAAATAATGCTTTTAATGCTGCCTTGCACAACATGGAGGAACTGCAGGGTATAGGTTGTAATCTGTGGGCTCTTACTGTCTTTGAGAATGCCATCTATTGTTTATAACAATATATCAAAACCAATGTAAAATGCATCAGATAATTGCATTAAACTAAAAAAACCTCTGAGGAAGACTGTGCTTTGGCTGGAACCAAGCAGAGGTCAGGCAGCTGCCTGTTCTGCAGGTGCAACCTCTGCTACCTGCAAGAAGTATTTAACAGATGACAGCTCCCAGGTCCCACAGCCTTTCAGTCTCAGTGCCAAAGCCGTCTCTCTCCTTTAACACTGGAGCATAAATGGCATTATTTCCTTCCTCTGCTTCAGGATGTCTGTGGGAAGCCCTGTGATCCGGGGCATCAAGATCAGGGCTCTGCATGCTGAAGCAACGATCTGCTCTTGGGTCTATCACCTGAGTGGGTCCATCTGGCCCCGTTTGAAACAGGTATGGGGTATCCTGGCCAGCTGGGATCTGAAAGATGATCAGTTCGTCCCCAAATAGAAAATACAAGATCTATCATGTCCTAGTTCTGTCTTTACTGTGACTCACTAGACAGCTTCTTGCTGGGCTTCTCCATTTCAACCCTGGAAAAAAACAGTGTAAGCTTTTGTTTTTACACTTTGCTTTTTGTCTCCCTGGATTTTTTTGCAGCACCTCTATTTTAATTGTCTAAAGAAGCTAGGAGGAAATACGGACAACTGCTCCTGCATTTCTCAAGGGAAATTTTTGACCTGAAGCTCATGCAGCCTCCCCTGCTTCCCTGTGCTTCTCTGAAGAGCAGGGTCATGAGCCCAGCTTTGGTCAGGGAGCTGGAGAGGCAGCGAGCAAGCGCTACAGCTCTGGTGGGCTGGTTACTCAGGCAGCAGCCAGCGCTCCGAGATGTTAGAGAGGAGGGAGCTGGTGGGACCCACGGGAGCAAACCCACTGTCCCGTTACCCCACTGCACCTCTCGCGCTGGGCTGCGGCTCAGGCGAGTCACTGCAAGGTATTGATTGTCAAAGGAACAAAAGCAAAGCACGAGTAAAGTGCAATAATCATGTGAGAGGAGAGAAACTAGAGAAGTACACCACAGGTTCACTTAACTCCTACTTGGTCGATAAGCTGCTTATTGAAACGCATTATTCTTCTGTGCCTGATTCCCAGAAGTGTCTGAGCTGCCTGGAAGACCATAACAAAACAGGCTGCCTCCTATGTCTGCCATTGATTTTAATGGAGAAAGACAGAGCGCTGTGTAATAAAGTGTAAAAAGATGATTCCCCTAAAATGAATAGCACAATGGTATAACAAAGATGGTGATTATCATGGAGTTGTTTCATATTCTTGTCTTTGCATGAGTGTCTGGCTGGCTTCTTGACATCACTGTCCTTTTTCATTGCTGCGATGCTAATTTATGGCTACAACTGAATCAACACTGGAAGGTGGGCTGGTCCCCATACAGAGAGAAAAATAAGATCATTTAATTTTGTTTCATTACTCTGATGTCCTACTACTTAGACTATTGACAGTTTAAGAGCAGGTATTTCCTTTTTCACCCTGTTATTTAAAATAACAGCTCCTGTTACAACTGTGTGAAATACAGATTTCTTTTGGATTTACTGTCTAAACAAAACAATGGCTTGGGTGAACCTTCCCCCTCACCCCCCCAATGAATACATGAAAAGAAAGTAGTTACAAAGTCATTCAATGACAAATCAAATGTTTCGGTCTGGGGAATGAGACAGCGGTGAGAACAGCTATGCCTTTAAGTTAAATTTAGGTAAATATGTAAGAATAACAACTAAAAACGTTATGCCTAGAAAACATTTGAACTGATCAATGGGTTTAAGAGTAATGTTCATGTTGGTGTTGGCATAAATTTTTAGATTTCAGCATTACCCAACTTGGATTTTTTTTGGCAAGTAGGTCCTTTACCCAAGAGAATTTGCATGGCCTTAACTATAATATAACAAATATTAAAATCCAGTTTTAAAAAACAAGGTCACTTTCAAAAAGTAAGATGTCAAGTATATATGTAGACCAGATGGATTCTGTTTTTGTGATAGTTGGGGGTGTGTCTCTTTTTTTTTGATGCGTTATTTCAAAATGAGCTTGAATAGAAAGAAAAATGGCTAATTCAGCCTAAAGGAATGCAGCAGCAGAAAAAAAAAGTGTATTGTTTTAACTCAGTGATTCCCATAGCCCAGCCACAGATGCTGTTATTTGCCACAGGGCTCTAAGATTGGCCATAAACACGAGAACAGAATCGGGGTGCTCTAACGTGCTGGGATCCTGTGGGCATGAGCGTGGTGCTGAGGCCCAGCCCGCGCGGCCCTGGCGGTGCTGTGCTGGCGGGTTGGCAGTCCCCGGTTACAGGCCTGCGTTGGCTCGTGGAGCTGCATCTGCCTGTATAAAATCCAGGAGGATTTTATAACGTCCCCTTGTAAGCCTGGATTAGTGTTTGCTGTGGCCCTGACGCCGAGCGCAGTGGGGTCGGGGGGACGTGCCTGTCCTCGAGCGGGCGTGGGTGATGCCGGGCTCGGCGTCTCGCTGCCAGTGCCCTGCCCTGCCCTGCCAGGGAAAGCTCCGCATCCCCCGGGCCTGCAGCAGCTCCCTCATCGATAGCCGCCACCGTCAGTCTGTCCAGGCTTGTTAGTGCCGTATCGATCACACCCCAGAGGGCAGGTCCTCCTGCCAAAAGGCAGCCCTGAGACCGTCACAACAGCGGTGTGGTTTTTGGTTGTTTTTTTTTTTTTTGTCTGTATTACTGTATTTAGCCAGAAGTTGATGCCAGTAACACCATCATTAAAACCTTCCTGGATGTTTGCTCAGTTCCTTGCTTCCCCAGCCATTTAAAATCAGGTATGCCCTGTCCACACAGGCCAGGACAGCTGTTACTTGAATTCTTCCCAAGCACGCTTCTTAAAAACCGTTTCACGATGCTGGGCCTTTGCCAGCGTTGATGGATGCAATGTCCCAGCTTACTGGAAACTCGGTGAGTCAAAGTGTGGAGACAGAGCAGCGAAAGGCAGTTGGCTCGAGTGCCTGCACTGCCTGCAGCAGAGCTGAGAGCGCCTCACACCCTCATCATCCACACCAGCCCCCCAGATTTCTAGCTGGCTTGAATCAGAAGACCAAGGAGGGGGGGTGTCTCAGCTTCTGGTGTTGCACCATTTGGATGAGCACCTGAGGAGTGAGGGTTGGGGTCACACCCCTGTCCCCTCCTTGCAGAACTTGATGTTTCCAAAAGCAGTTGGATGCCCTGAGGTCTTGGTGGAGTTGGGGATATCGAATCTGCTTTGATCTCTGTCTGCCAGAGGCAGGCACAGATATCTCTGGAGAGCTTTGGACAGTCTGTCCCATGTTTATAAAATGTTTCGGAGAGTTTAAACCTGTGTGGAAGCACAGGACTAACCTGAAGTCCAGCCAAAGCTGGGAAGCACTGTACGCTGCTCTAGGGCCATGGCCCTCACTCCACATGGCCATCTGCATTTTGGAAAGGGTCAGGGTGCATTTTCAGACTGCTGCAGGGTCATTCACCCCAAGAAGCCCCAAAAGAGTAGGGCACCCCCCCCCCTAATTTTTAGCAAGAGTGGGATATCCACAGTCCCTCTTCCTCCTCCCAGCTGTGAGTGGAGACAATGATTGAACACCATGCAACCTCTTCATTCACCTGGGTTTCTAATTTCCTGGAAACCCTTCAGACTTCCCTTTTCCAATGGCTTATCAGCAATGCCACCAGCCAGATGACATTGTTTCATTCTAAAACCTCACCAGATCACAGATGGAGCTGGCCTGCCCACAGCCGAGAACAAGGTGTCAGCTGAAAAAAGACACACCGGCGTGTGGGCAGGCATAGAGGCCAAGGCAAAATCATGGTGAACTGAACTTTTTTTCTCCACTCTGTCTCTCTCTCTAGATTTGTGTCCCACCACCCCCACCTCCCTGGAGACTGGTGTCACCCACAATAGCTTAGTTTTGAAAAGAAGGTGGATAGGTAAAGGAGAGAAGGTATAATTATGGGTGGAATCTGGGATTTTTTTTTTTTATCAGATTGTGACACTGTCGAACGCTTTCTGTGCAAAGTATACTGTTGAAAAGGCAGCGATTGTGCCTTTCCCACCACCATTATCAAAGCTCCAGTCAGTCAAATCCTCCCTGTTATTAAATGCTGCTCTGCAAGTCTGCATTGTGAAGCTGAAGGATATAATCACAGGTGCCAGACATGGGGAGAGAGCTGATCCAAAGGTGTGAAAAAAAGAAAACACAAAGATGAGCTGAATAAAAACACATAAATGAGGTGTAAAAAATCAGATTACAGGGGGCAGAGAAGGTGGGAGTAAAATGAAGCAGAAAAAAAATCCATTACTTAGGCTTCTTCTTCCCCCCCCCCCCCCCCTCCCTTTTGTTAATATAGAAGAAATGGGAAAAACGCAAGCAGCACACCAGGTATTTGCCAGCCCTGCTCGAGGCACACGGTACTGGAGGTGATTCAGGCACTTGGCTGCCGCTGTCAGTGTCACGGGGCCATCAGCGGCGGGGACCTGTGGGGTGCAGAGCCCCTGCCAGCGCGTTGGCGCCCCACAAGCAGCCGGATCTGCTGTGACTTCGGCAAAGCCCGGCACCAGCAGCGTCCTTCTAGATGATCGGTGCCACGGGCGGGGGCTTGGGTTGACCAGACAGAGCTGGAATTACAAATTGCATCCAAATGTTTGAAATTAAAAATATTAACACACACTTAGGCTCTGGGTACAATATTTCCAACATTTTCTGCCACAGTGAATTAGAAAGGGGATTAAGTCTATCAGAGCTTCTGTTTCAAGGGGACTGAATGGCTGCATGTTGCCTTCAGTGATAAAAAAAGCATGCTCCGGTTGTGAAGCCAAAAAATAATTCGGAAACTAGCTCCAACTGCTCTGGCTCGGTGATGTCAAGCTGGAAGGGTTTGCTGCCGCCGAGCTTTTTGTCTCAGGTTTTCAGACTCAACCCTTGTTGAAGTGGACACATTCCTGAGGAAAAGTTCCATTTTGGTGAACCTGCATTTTTAGAAAACTTTCAAGCAGCATCAGCTCTGTCCTTTGAGGACAGCTAATACACCAGGAAATGCAATCACCCTAATTTCCTTTAAATGTGGGTATCTCCAACGGATTACTCACAGTCCCTCCTGTGTTTCTCTGTGCTGCCTTTGTGCATTTTACAAAAACCTCTGTCTTTTAACCAGGAACTTGACCACAGCAGAACTGGGACCAGTTTCCCTGCACACAGCCAGCCATGTGCATAGCCTCCCCCAGCAGGAGTACTTAGTTTGGCTTAGGCTAAGCTTGTTTGCAGTCGATGTCAATTAGGACAAAACTGATGGAAGTACATCACGCAGCTGTTCTGCAATAGGTTTGCAAAATCCTTTGAAAAATAACACTCTGAGGTCAACTGGTGCAACTCTGAACAGAGAAAGCTGGCTAACTTTTTAGCTGGCTTACAGAAACATTACTGGGTAGAAGAGCTGTTAACAGGCAAAGCAATAGGTCACCTTTTCTGTGCATAAAATGCCGATAGCATATTAATGGAGGTCACACAACCAAGCAGTCCCTGCTTGCTGGGCAGGGGGCAGGGTTGAAGTCATGCTTATAACACAGAAAAACACAGATTTTTTTTGTTCTACTCCCAGGCATCTTGGAAATCTGGCCCCACTGAGGTCAACAAGAGGGCTTTCTTCTGAATTTTGTCCTGACTCTTCTCAGAGGTAAACTGAGCTCAGAGAATTATGTATGATCGCATCAGAGGAATTTCAGCGATGTTTGCTGGCCTGTTTTATGCATGAGGATAGGTGAAATGATCACATGGCTTTCTTCTGCCCTTCATACCGCCAGTCCATCCTTTCTTGCAAATTTTTTTCGTTTTGTTACTCTGAATATCAGGGGTTCAGAGCATCAGTTGTAAGCCGAGCAGGACATGCATTGGGTGAGGTTCATTTTGAACATGGCAGGTCATCTCTCAAGCTAGCACGACCTTCACTCAAATTCTACTATATTTCAATTGTTATGGATTTTCAGTGCCTCTTTTCTGAATGGGAACCTCTGAAATGACATAATATGAGGTGCTATAGATCTGTTTGCTGGCAAGGTTATCACAAGGGCAGTCAGGACAGTTTGCCTCTGAGAGGATGCACTATAAAGCCTCCAAGGTCTTCCCATAAAGTCTGTGAAATACTACCACTGTAGACATGCTTCATTGACGTTTAGGGTCAAGTTTTCAACCTGATCCTCAGACCAGCTGAAATACGCAGCTTTGTTATCGTGTGATCACTCTATCGCTCAGGCGAGCAATGGATGAAAGCCCAAGCAGCTCATGTGCTGGGAACTGCCATGCAGGGGGAAGAGGCGCTGCCCAAGACAGTGTTCCAAGGACACACAAAAGACTTACTTGTCCACATACAATTTATCACTGATTTTCTGCCCTCAGCTTCAGAGTGGCAGCTATGGACTCACTGTAGGAGAGGACAGAGGTATACTGGCCCAGAAACCAGGTGCTACCCTGGGAAGAAGTGGAGGGTGAAGGAGATGGCAGATGTTTCCAGCAACACTGGAGATGAAGCACTGTGGGAAAGAGTGGAGAACCTGCAAAGCCCAAGTCACAATAAAATAATATTCATAGCTGGACTGGTTTTGTATTTTTCAAGTGCAAATCCAAATGGGATTATATCCAAGTTTGCAGTGGAGCAACATAAACCATATGCTTATCACTGACGGAGCAAAATGATTGATTTTTTGTCCAGTTCCAAAATATGTTGCTTTTGGGGCATTTTCTTGATGTTATTTGCAGATTCAGCAGGCTGGATGATGAGGTGAAAAGAATTGTCCAGCTAGTGCTTGCTTGGCAAGATTTACCTGACCTTCTGGGACATACAGCCAGAGGAATCAGTGGTATTGACATTTGTTGGTGGACACCTACAGCTGCACAGTTAAACTACATGGCACAGCTCTTGGTATAACCAGGGAGGAAAACACAATAGAGTTTTTGTTTCAGATGCAGACTTCTGCTATTTAAAACAGAAATCTTATTTCACTACAAGCAATACAGAGTCCATTGCCAATCTTTATGTCTGACTGTGTCTAGTGGAGATCGGAAATACTCATGAAAGGAACTTTTTTTTTATCCCAGGGCATTCATGCTCATATACAGAAGACAGAAGCAGCCAAGCTTTATACATTTCCCCTTCAGGTGTTTACAGCTGCAGATTTCAATAAGAAAGCTCTTCACCAGCTTTAAAAAGAACAATGAAATAGTATAGTGAGGGGCTGATTGCCGCTCTGTGGGGAACTCCTGCACACATTATAGACTATCTGCCTCACACGATAATGACAGACAAGTAGATGACCTTTCTATGCTAATGACTTGGCTCCTCGATGAATTCATCCTATGTGATACAGGCAACTTGTCTTTACTCAGTGATGAATCATGTCACGGGATCCCAGAGCTTTCGTGTGTTAGTTAATGTTCTGTCAACACAAGCCCCTGAGAGATCGTCCCAGATGTCCTGGATGACAATTAAGCTCTCTTGAATAAAAGAGATGGTGCCTAGTGAGTCTCCAGGAGCTGACGCACTTCCTGAAACACAACTGGTCACATCCCAGAAGAAATCTTTCCTACGTCTGTTAGCCTACCTGCTGCTCAGAGCATGGAGCTCGAGTGCAATAGCAAGGTTAAAAATCTACTGTAAAATGAACTGGAAAGTATTGATCCAATTTAAAGCAGCATTACAAATGCCCAAATCATTGCATCCTAGCATTAACTAATTTTTAAATATCTAAAGGTTTTATCTGCTCTGCTGCACTTCATAATGACAAGTAAACGTGTTAGCACACACAGCTCGTCTATCGCAGACATTTTGCTTCCTTATACCAGATACAGACCCTACATCTGCCCTATCTCACACATCTCAGCTCCGCAATTAAGTGCAATCTGAGAAGGAATGGGAACAGGGTACACAGGTTACTTCCAACAGGATTTGGGTGCCCTGCTTTGTACCTGTCCTACCCATGGGCTGGTCTCACGGCTGCTGTACATCAGGGAGCACCACACACCTCCCTGGAGGGAAGCTGATTTAAAGCAAGTCGAATCTCAGCCCAGGTATCACAGATTATTCTCGTGTTTACATATTCATTGAAGATGAAAATCAGAATAAGGGTGGTAGAAGACATGATAAGAAATGTTTGATGTATAAAGACTTTCAACCTGGCACATAACTCCTTTGCAAATGATGTGGAGAAACCTTGGGTTTATAACCCACAGGGGAAGCTCCACCAGCACCATGTTCACAGCAGAAACTGGTGTCACCACCTTTCTTCCCATGCATGGGACTTTTAATACAACCTTGGAACTGTGAACTAAAACAATGGGCATATTGCCCCATTTTAAATCAACCCAGTCCTGCAGACTGCTTTCTCTCAGCCCACTTCTGCACTTCTTTTTATGTTCTTTAGTTTTTTGGGTTTTTTTTTTTTTAGAGGGGTAATTTGCTTTGGTAGCTGCTAAACCCCACCTTGACTTGATGACTGCTGATAAACTGGTTTTGATCAAACCACATTTCAGTTTCCCATAGCAAGAACCTGTAATCCTTGTGGGATCACTAACGAACGGCTGTAGATGCCAGAGGGGTCAGATCATTTATCAACACGCAACATCAGACCACATCATGAATTCTTAAAGAATCACAGGCACTTCAGCAGTAAAAAGCCTTAATTTGGTGGTCACCCACCAGCCCTCGTTAGCAGTCCTCACAGTAGTTTTAGGGTTTTGACCTCATGGAAAATGAAAGCTGCTTCTTACATCATGTCCCATGCATTGGCAGAGCGTGTGGCACCTGGCCTGAGCTGGCTTATGTGCTGAGCGGTGCTGAGAGACCACTCTTATGGCTCCTTTATGTCATTGACTCACTTCTGCAGACAAATGGCTGTCCTCAGGCTGGTCTTGAGCCTTACAGTTACACCCATCCTTTTTCCTTGGAATCCAAGAATCTCCCAATTTTCCATGACTCCCATACCTCTAAATCAGCCTTTCACAACCCATCCCCACCTAACTTCATAGCTCCTCTAGCCTGGACAGCCCACATTGAACCCAGCTGCCTTGTCCCATTTGTGGCTCCTCAGGTCTCATTTCTGCCTTTCCAAATTCCTGCCCATCTCTTCACCTTCCTGCCCCACAACAAGTTCTGTGGTGTCCTCTGGGGTCAGTGTTATAGAGGGTGGTGAGAAAAATGGACCCATACTACAGAGCCCAACGGGGAGGATGCGAGAGCAGTTTGGCTGATGTCCTGCCTGTAATGCACTCCTCTGGTAATGCCCTTTCATCATGTGGAACCCAGCATCCACAGAATTATTGTCTCTTCTTTTTATCGCTCTCACACTGCATTTCGAAGAGGTTGTAATGAGATTAGCCCCCCTCATTGCTTTACAATATACATTTTTATCTGGGTGTATATATAGAACAGACTTTTTAACTGCATAAAGGTGTCATGGTGAGGTTCAGGCCCTAATTTATGACATCTCCTCTGATGACTGCAGTCAGCACCAGGCTATGCATAGAAAAGGCTGTTAGCTGGTGTGCAGCAGTGGCTTGCCAAAATGAGATGCACTCACCTGGTAAAGGCAGGCAGCAGCCTGCTCCCGGAGGTCACATCCTCGGGTGATGCAAACCAATGTAGCTCTGCTAAAACCAGTGGAGCAGTGCCAACATACACTGGCTGCAAACCCAGCCCAGGCGCAGGTAAAGGCAGTGCTGAATGGATGGGATTCCTCCTGCAGCCAAGGCTGTGAAAGCTGATGGCTCTTCTTTACATCCACTCGGCACATTTAAATGAGGCACTAGTGAAAATCATGGAAGCAGCTGGAGATTATGCTGGATGATTTCTAGCTCGAGTGTTTCTGAAACTCTGGTTTCAACATAGTTGTTCATAATAATGCTGTGAATGTTCTTCTTTGATCAGGTGATGTGGACAGGGAGAAAAGCTCCAGGCTCATTCTCTGGACACTGACGGGTTCAGGCTTGCAGGCAGATCCCAGGGCATGCAGCATGCCCCTGCCTTGGGGGGCAGAAGGGTTTGGTCCCCCAGACCAGACCAGAGCCCCTTGTCCTGCTGAGGCTGCTGGTGGCCCTCCCTCCTCTGAGCCCTGCTGTCTCTGGGGTCTCAGCATCTCTCCACACCAGCATCCCTGCTGCCTGTAACAGGCGGCTCCCAGGCAAGCACAGGAGCTCTCTGGCATGCCTTATAAAAAATAAAACACCACCAAAGGCTGCTTAGTGTCATGTAATTAAAGACCAAACCTAACCCCAGCAGTTGCTAGTGAGATGGCATGGACGAGTTCTCCTGCAGACTCTTCCAAGGACTGCAAAAACCACCAGCCACTCAAAGGGTTTGATTCACCCAAACCCTCTTTAGATATTAGGTCTACAGGTTACGGAGTTGGGGTTTTTTTAATAGACCAGGAAAATGCAGAAGATGTTTTTTTTCTGCCTCCCAAATACACTAAGATATATGAATCCCCATTTTCCTTTGTAGATAAATAATGAATCTTTGCTCTATTCTTGGGAGCTTTATACAGTTTAGAGAAAAGGAAGCATGATGAAGCAAAAGCACCACTTCAAAGAGGTCTGTGTGAGCACCGGGGAGTGCTGGGCTTGGGAGATGAACAGTCACTCATTGCAGCTGTTTCAAAGCAAATACGTTAACTAATGGTATTGAAATATCACTTAACAGGAGTGGATATTTGCACCTCCCAGGAGCTAAAACACTCCTACCACCAAACCCTGAGACAGGAATGGATCAAGAGCAGAGGTCAAAATGGTTTAGAGCTCATCCAAACCCATGGTGGGACAGGTGGGTAAGCACTCCTCGAGATTTAGTGTCTTCAGCCCAAAGCTGAAAGTCTTCATTCTTTAAAAATGTCCTTACAACAGGAAAATGTAGTACTTAAGTTTTCTGAGATAACAGATTCAACTGCTCTGGAAGAACCAAAATTAATAAAATGCCACCAAAAATATCTAGGTTTTTTCCAAGAAGTTTGTGGAGAATATTGTAATTTTTTTTTAAAAGAAGTGTATTATATTGATAATTTAATTTGTTCAAAAAATTTTTCAGTCCAAATGAAACCCTATCCACTTTCTACAAGGATGTGTCATGCAAAATATTTATTACCCCCCAATGATATTTATGCAGCCTGTGTTAGTGCTGTCAGCACAGACCAAGGAGCAAACAATTTGAAAACTGTTTCTGTTTCAGATTTGGAGCACAACAGAAGATCTTTTGTGCCCCAAATCTTCTCTACTTCCTTCATCTCTACTAGCAGGTTTCAAAAAAAACCAACCAAAAGAGCTCACCTTTCTGATTAAAATTGTGGCATTTCCTAAATGATGCTGCACCTGTTTAACTGAAGGTGTGATATTTAAACCAATTAGTTCAATTTACAGAGGAAACCATGCCCTTATTCCTCTTTGAAATGGCTTGTTTTGATTTAATTAAGATGAAATCCCTATTAATACATTTATTAAAGGTTCTGACTGCCTGTATAGCCCAAGCCAAGTCATTTCAGCCAGCATCCCCACGAAGCCCAGCGGGAACTACTGTTGGGCTGGGCGGGGGTTAATCCACCTTGTCCCTAAATTTATCTGACACTTGTTTGACTGAGTGTAACTTAAACTTCTAGTCACTCATTCCTTCTTTTTTCTCTCTCTGGTTAACTGGTGAGTGCCCAGGTGAAGGTTCCCATGGAGCAGCACTAGCAATGCCTGGAGCCCGTGGTGGGGTGCAGCACAGCTGAGTGTGGGGCAGACCTCAAACGGGGGCTGCGGCAGCCGGCCTGGTATCCCAAGGAGCTCAGAGCTACCAGCTCTAGGAGCTGCTAAGTGGGGACCCTGAAGAAGTCTGATATTCTCTCCTAAAACAGCACAAACAAGCCAAGAGAATGCCTGGGCAGGTTTCTCTCTTGGCAGGCTTGCCCAAGCTTGCCTCTCACTGCTGTAGCACACCTGTGGAAGGCAGGGTTCCCTTCAGGCTGCACTTCTACGCGGTGTTTTATAAAGGTTTCAGTTTGTTACCTCCCTTAGGAGGGGCCCTCCTGGCTCTCTGAGGTGTGTCATGGCCTTCCAGGGGAGCAGGGACCTGCTCAGGCTGTGAGGGGTCTCTAGGAACCTGTATAACAAATAATGCCTTTTTTTTTTTTTTTTTTTTTTCCTGATGAATTAATTGGATTTGATGGCTGTGGTCTGTCCTTGAGTCTAATGGATGGAGAATCACACCAGGCAAAGTAATTATTGCCAATATTTGTTGTTTGTGTTACAGCATAACTATTGTGTTTCACAGTCAGGGAAACTGAGGCATAGAGATCTTTACAGAAATTATGTTGTTTTCCGGGTTTGTTCCTAATTAACTGTTCCTTATAATGTCTCTTGGAGCTCAGTAAGTACTCTCAGGAATGAGAGAGTTGCTGAAAAAATATTCATGTGTTTTCTAAGGATTGTTGTCAAAAGCTAGAGTATACTTCAGGCCTCATAACCGTGAGAGCTGAAGCACAGTTGAGATAGCGTGGCAGGCTTCTCGGAGGATAAAACAATGCAAACCTATAATCCGTGTTTATGGGGTCATCTACAGGACCAGTCATACCGAATATGATCAAAAATTAGATTTCTCTGGTGGAAAAAATTTGAGCTGGCATTTTTCACAGTCTTGGTGTCTTTCCTTTGAAAGACTCCTTTGTTCTGCAGGTCTTGGTATGAAATTAAATCATGGCTCATGTAAATACTGATTTTTTTTTATTTTTTTTTTTTTTGACTGGCTGGGAGCCAATCCTATATCCTGTAGCTACTTATGTTCCCTTTCCCCACATATATGTGGGGGATACACCATGTTAAACTTCTTCCCACCCTCCAAAATAAGGAAGATCCATAAGGAATACAAAGTAAGTGTTACTTCTCTGGAAACCTTGTGAGATAAATATGATCCTTATGGATCTGATGTGGGGCAACCCTGAGCTTTATAAATACAGCAACAACCTATGGATCTCAGGGATTTGGGTATTGCTGCAGGTGGTGGAGTGATCTCATGTGCAGTTTTTGCCTCTGTGAAGTGTGCAGGGACCATTTCTGACTCAGGGTTTTTAGCTGTAATTATTCTTCAGACACTTTAGCTGGAAAGCTGCTATCAGTGGGCAGTTTATGACGTGTCCTCTGTGAGTGCTCGATGTTTGCAGTTCAGTTCTACGTGGTCTGTGAGTGGTCACTGAAGTCATACAGTATCACTGTTACTTCCACATTGTATTAAATTAGGGAGCAATGAATAACAGCCTATGAAATTTGGGGTGAACACTAATTCATGCTGACTTGCGTGAAGCTTTTGGGAATTGCAGACATTTCCCAAATGCCCTGTAGTTTTCCAAATGCTTGTGAGTCACAGCCAACCACTTTCATTCACAAAAATATTTATGAGATTGAGTTTTTAACTATTTAATCAGGTCTGTGAGGGCTGGTATAGTGTTTTCTGACTGAAGTTGCTGGAAATATTCACACTAATTTCTCTGGGACGTGGATCTGGCCTAAGTTACTGTAACAGCATGTAATTATATACAAATATAAAAAATTCAAAATGCATTAACTCAGAACCTTCCAAAATTAAAAGCAAATGCCCAATTAAAATGAAAAAAGACCTGGCCTGAAAATTGCCTGTGAGACCCTCAAGCCAACGTGGTTCTGGCTATGGATGTATCTTTTCCTGACAGAGGAACAGTTTATGTCGCTTTTTTCTTCCCCCCCCCCCCCCCCCCTTAGAATCTGCTGGAAACACTTCAAAGGATTGGGATTTGGGAATAAGTGTATTTTTATATATATATATATATATGCATTTCTGCTTTAGGAAAACTGTTCTCTAGTGTGATTATACTCAACTTTTATCAGTCTCTGTCTATGAACCACAGTAACTACAGGCAGTCAGTAAGATTGACTGCTACTGAATATTTGGGATTTTTTCCAAGGACAGCATGCACAAAAATTGAGTACCCCAGCTCGAATGCTCAGCGGAGTGCTGGTGAGACAGGTGCAGAGAGATGAGGGGTAACTCCAACAGCCACTTAGGGTTGTGCCACCCTTGTGCTCACCCCCGGCGTGGACGAGCGGTGCTCTGCCAGCCCCTGCGCGGGGTGATGCTGCGTGCTGGGCTTTGCCTAGGGTCGGACAGAACTGCCTGCCCACAGGAGGGGTTAGTGCTGGCTTTGGCGCCTTAAATCCCTGGAGTAATCAAGGCCTGACACACAACTGCAGACAGTTTAGGGAAAGTGCCTCCCTTGTCACTACAAGGCAGTTCATTGTCACCCTGTCAGGACGTGCAGGGCCTGCTGTCCCCTGTCCAAATCTTTGCCTGGTGCTGCAGCAGCAAAGCTCATCCCGTTTGGGCAAACAGCAAGCTCATGAGCTTTGTTTTATTGAAACCATCAGGCTTGGCTAAAATCTCTGGTCTCAAAGCAAAGCCAATTACTTCATCCTTGGAGCTGCCTCCATGTAACCTTTGCTTTCACAGATCTATTAGGAAGCTCCCCGGGAGGGAAAGCCCAGCTGCCAAATAAATCATACCTTCCCGGCAGAGAGGTGTGAGATGCTCAACAGGAACCTGAGCTGCCTGGAAGCAGAGAGACAGGGGATCTTCTGCAGAGATTTTTCAAGCTTGTCCAGGCGCCAGCAGGGCCAGATCCTCTGCTGGAGTCTGTCGATGTAAATGCACCAGTTCCTGTGGAGTTTTGTTGCTCTATTCCCATTGAGGATTTGGCCAGAGCCTGCATGTGTGGTAGGTAGGAAGGAACATGTAGTCAACTGTGGGACTTTTTATTTTTCTTTCTAATTAAAAGCAGATCTATTTTTTTTTAAAACATTTGCAGTGGGAAACTATAATTTAGTTTTAGAATTTCCCATTTAATACTCCCCTAATGCCTGTGAAAAGCTTTGAGTTGCAGTTCATGATTTGAATCTTTATAGGCAATTAGCTGGAGAAGAACCTGGAGAAACACAGGTATAGATTTGCAGAGTTTAGGGGAGGATGAAGTGGAGAATAGAAAATTTACAGATTAAGAAACTTTGCTATAAAGCAGGATGGAGAAAATCCTCAATTATCTTATTTCACAGAATTATTCTTTATATTTCTTTAAAGATACTTGAACATCAATGTTGCATGATCTGGGGTCATGTCAGAAACCCATAATTCAGATTTGGTTGGACCAGAAGCCAGATTTCCACGTGTGTATCTCTGTAGTGTAGTGCTGATCTCCTTGTGTCCTCTATATTTCATCTGCCGGATCTAACAGAACCTCCACTAAGAAAAGAGACCCAGGGACCTGACGCTCCCATTCCAAGCCCTGCCTCTGTGGTCCAGCCCCAGCAAGGGCAGAATCAGTTGTGAGGGTGGTGCCATCTGCAAGAAGGTGCTCCTCAAAGGTCTCCCTTCTGGAGGACAGAGCAGGGTTTCAATCCCTGTAGCTGTGCCTCCAAAAGAGCAAGAGTTTGGCTGGAATTACAGGGGTCATTTTACATCAGTCTTCTCCTGAGAGGACACTTGGGGAAGAAAAATGAGATGTGAAACTAGTCTTAATTGTGCGTCATTCAAGACTGATTTCAGAAGGGTTTGGACAGCGGGATGAGGCTTTCAGCCTTGAGGCCTCTAAACTAGATCAGGTTTTCTTGCATAAGAATGTAGATGTTGCTGGATTAGATTTCTGGTCAAGGTTTTTCCTTGAAGACTCACAATCTCCAGCTACTTCAGAAGAAGACACAAAAATGGAACAATCTGATTCCATAAATAATTGGGTTTTGTATGCTTTATCCCAGATCCAGTGAAAACTTTATTGTTTTTCTATCAAAAATGAGAGCAACTTCTGCCTCCCACAGTTTTCACTGACTCAGATGCTTCATCTCCATAATCAGTTCTAAAGCTTTTCCCATCCTTTGGGCTTTCTCCATGCCTGGTTTTGCCCACTTTCTGAGGTTCTTCTGCTGCCACTGCAGAAAATGGATCTGGGGCTTGTGTTTAATTCTTCAAGGGAAGGTATTTTTGGTCTACCTAGCTGTGATCTGAAAGGATTTACAGTGCCCAAAGAGTGCAAATGAGGTGAACAAGGGGAAAGAAAGGGTTATCTATGCTGTTGAACATGGGTAAAACTAGTAGGTGTTTGGGTAGGCCAACATAATGTTTGTCTTGGCGTTAGAGATTTGATGCTGAAGCTGCAACCATCTCCAATGACTTTGTGTGCAGTTCTGTCAGGGGTGGGAGGCTGGGATGCCCCCAGCACTGCAGCAGATGCTTGCTGATTAATGGCACCCAGGTGAAATCAAGGCTACCCGAGATGGTCCATATGCTCTTCATCAACCTGCAGCTGTTTTGCAATGAATGTCTCGCAGCAACAATGGGAACAACATGGACATATTCTCACAGCTGAAATGGTGACTTGTCCTGCTGTTCATAGGTCTTCCTTGTGAGTCTGCTGTACAAAGCTTCCCATTTTTGCGCTGTGGCCATGCTGTCAAGGTATAAGTAATCACTTTCATACTTACTGAGCTGCATGGTCACCAAGGTGTAATATCTGATGGGCAACAGATGTCTGCTTTCTTCCAGGGTTTACAGCACTGCATTATTGCTGTTATTTGCTCTGGCTCCACGCTGCCAGGGAGTGGAGGAGAGGCAAGTACCAACGCTGCCTGCCAAACGAATGGCACTGACAGTCTTTCTTCTGCTTTGGGGGGGTCTGTTTTAAGTGTTTGAATAATAGCCAGTGCTCACAGATCCAGCATATCTCCTCAGAAATGAAATTGCATCTCCTGCAGTGGAAATTTCTGGTTTATTCAGGTAGCCTTTATCCAAACACAGCAGTGTTCAGCTAAGGGAGACAACTTGTTTCTCAAATGTCCCTGTGCCTGCACAATGCTACAGAAGATAAAACAATATGTGAGTAAGATGAGGTCCATGACTTCTGAGGAAGTCTCTCATGAATATGACATGATTTACCTTTGCATCAGCTGTCTGTGCTCAGGGACCAAGCAGGGAGTTGTGCCTCCCATGGTGTTCAGCAGCAGTTTGTGCACAGTTTGCTGGTTTAGCTTGCTTTGATGGAGAGAGTGAGGTGGTGCCTCTAACTCTGCTCCAGTGCTGCTGCATCCTCTTTGCTTTTGAGAAAGTGCTGTGCAGCCTTAAAATTCCACTTCTGTGCCCTCCAGGAAGCCTGGTTTAACACCTCATCTGAAGGACATGATATGAGTCATTAAAACATTTTTTTAGAAGTCTGCAGGTGACCTATGGGGCTCCAGGAGACTGATTCCCATGTAGCAGCAAGCAGCCAGTTTGTACCTGCCTCCTCTGAGCTGACAAGCCTCCTGAAACAGCGGTTCTGCCCTCTGCAGAGGACTTGGCTAATCCTGAACTGTTTTGGTGCGCTTGCAGGGGAGCTACTGAGAAGTGAGCTATGGGGACAGTCATGGCTCAGACAGCCTAAATTCAATCCAGACGCTGAGCCAAATGCTTCCTGCTGACTGCTCTTAAGCAGCCCCTGGTCAGTACTTTAAGCTCTTTGCCCCATGCTTCATAAGTGTTGAACTTTCTAATCCTCAGTGGCCCTCTGCACAGAAAGTATTTGAGCTGTCTACAACAGGACCCAAGCTTTGCAGACAGGGTAGCTGGGGAAAGACAGCAGACCTGTGGCCTGGACTCCCTCACCCCAGGTAGGTTGCAGACCTGATCTGCTGGTGCAGATGGCCGTGTGAGTGCTCCTTGCACTGGTGTGACCAAGGCACATCCGTGTCCCCAGCAGAGCTGCTCTGGAAGCTGCTTGGTCCCTTTATCCCCTGTTGGAATCACGGCAACCAAACCAGCTTTAAAAACTCCTCTGCCCTTTACTGTGGGTGCCGTGACACCTGGGAGCTGGACACCCATCAGTGTCTCAGCTGATGGCTCCCCCATCTCCCCCTTGCAGTGCTCAGACCCACACCTGGAAGTCTGTCCCCTCCCCAGCCCTACAACCCACAGTGCAATCAGCATGGCCTGAAGCAAGGGATGAGTCAATGTCTTCTGCCACTTTGCTGTGTGGTGAGCCACACGTTTATTTTGGCAGGAATCTGGGCTTTATAAACCTCCAGGAGACTGGGGCTATCATAAAAGATGTATCCCCCATCAATGAGTGTATGATCCAGCCATTAGAGCTAGAAGATGGAAAAAGAAATGCCAGCTCAGGGATGTAATTTGGCTCCATGGAGATACCTAAGCCTTGTCTGTGCTAATACTTGTAGTAATATGTACTAAATTGGCTCCTGTAGACATGGCCCTGAAGGGCAAGAAAACAACCTCACATCTCCTTTTTAACCTCTCTCTCCAAGTCAACCTTTTCTCAGACTTCAGGTGTAGTGTGTCTTTACTGCCGTTTATGTTATGTTGTTGCCTGGAGGTCCTCACTCACATGGCATCCTCCTGTGCCAAGACTTGTGTGTGTTTAGGGAGGGAGACACACAGAGAAGAGTTTAAAATCTATGTAGATACAAGAGGAAAAGGAAGCATGTCTTCATTTTGCAAAGCGAGGGGCTGGCTTGGGGATTGGAGGGGGGTAAATGCAGGTGGGATGTGGCTGTGGTCCCCAGTGCTCCTCTGCAGGGGTCTGTTTAGTGGTAGGACTTGCTGCATGAGATGCAACTCCCAAACCACTTAGTAATATATGAGGAATGCATACATGTACCTCCCTGTCAGTGCTAGGTTACTTCAAACAGGCTATAAAATGCTTGCCTTCACCCACGTGTGTTTCTGGAGTAGCATCCCAAGGCAGAAAGAAAAGGCTTACCTGTGCTTTCAGCAGCCGGGCCAGAATATGAACCTGCCACTCCTGAAGCAAAATCTGGTGCCTTGCCACAAAAATCTCAGGAAACAGCTTATCCAATCCAGTGCATTAATCTCTGCTGCTATCTGTTCAGGGATAAGCATCCTCAGCTTCCACTTGGCAGGTGGATCCCATCCTGCTACGGAGCAGTGCTGCTCTGGCTTCATTATTTTTCAAGATGAAAAGGCTTTTATGCAGACTTTCTGATTAACAAGTCACTGTGTCACAGACTCTTGTCAACATCCAAGTCAGGCTTTGAAAAGTCAAACATGTTGTCCATTGTCTTTGTAGGTAAAAAAAAAAAAAAAAAAAAAAAAGAAGCAGCATCTTTCTACAGCCTCTGGAAGAGAAACCTCCATGACTTGCTGAGGTGATGCTCAAGTGACATCTCAGATGAGAGTGTTCTTGCAAGCTTGGCTCCCCAGCAGTTCAGGGATCTGAATCTGAATCGTGCATCTGATCAAGCTTTCTGCAGCATCAGATTAATACTGTCAAAGGTAATGAAGGTGAGGAAAAATTCCACTGTGTTGATAGGGGTGAGCCGGATCATGCTGATTTCAATTCAGGAGGCGAGTGTGCCTGTCTCATGGTGGGCTTTTTGCATTTTGTGTCATTTTACAAAGTACTATTCAAATCTTGTTTCTCCCACAGTCCCCTTTTAGCAAGAGAAATGGGCCCCAGCTCCTTTGATCACATCTGGGGCTGAATGTCCATCCACGTTACACAGACATTTGCATCTGGAGCCCTGTCATACCCAGATTAGGTCTCCAAAGCACGAAAGTCTCTCTTCTAGGTTGGGCCCATTTCCAAGGTAAATGCAAGTATTTACAGACAAGATGTGGAAATTAATGCTTTAGCCACTCTGGGGAAGAGGATAGAGGCCTGGAGAAATATTATTACAAATTCCTGGCTTGAATGACTATTCTTGTCTTTTTCTAGGGGCTGTACCCCCAGCAGGACAGCACTGAGTGATTTCAGTGGTGCATTAACAGTGAGACTAGTATGTCAGGTATTCTTCCCAGCAGGACTTCATTCTGAAGGATCTTTTTCTTTTATTTTCTGCCTTTCCATTCTCAGTGATGGCTTCTCAAGTGAACAATGGATTGTGGGAAACCTTGGTCCATTCTGTCTCCACTGTGTCAGCGGAAAAGAAAATTTACATACCTGACCTGTCCCTGCTTAACAATGTGAGCAGGGAAGAGCTGTTTGCTATTCCTTAGGACAGCAGCTCTCCTGATGGCTTGGAGCAAAGGTGAAGAATCCCAGAAAAGGTGCAGTCATAATCTATGCTTCATTAGCACAACCACCAAGGTAGCCAAGTCCCTTATCGTCCTTATCTACGCTACTGGACCTTATTTTCAATAAAGAAGTCCCACAGGTTCTCCCAAAATGCCATTAAAGCTGCACATGAGGAACCTGAAGCAGTTCTTCATAGATTTCCTCCTAAGAGTTTAGAAGCAGTGTAGAAAGCCATTTAGAAATACTCGAAGGGAGAGAGAGAAAGAGGTGTTGGTTTGCCCAGGTCAAGGCTTGGATCAACTCCTGCCCAAGTCAGATCAGTAGGTGTTTTCTGAACTTGGGGGCACCCTCAGAAGCTGAACCCCAGGTCCTTGGGAGGTTTTAAGACATTGGGACTACAGACCTTGGGATGTTAATGCAGTGGGACATCTCTTCTGCTGGTGGACATGGCCTTTCCTTCATTGAGGCTGTGATCTGGCAGGGGGTAGGAAAGGTGTGAAGTGTGCTGGTGAGCTCTGGTTGTACGTTTGGTCATTGCCACACTCCTTGATGAGCAGCCTGGACCTGTTCTTCTCAGCAGACATAGACTGAAGTCCCGAGAGCAGCTCCAAAGACCAAGCAGGCATTTACAGGCATCTGCTGAAGGCAAAGGCCGGTGTGACTACAGAGCACACAGGCTTCCAGTCTTCTCCCCACCATCCCTGGTGTCCAGGTTAAACACCAGCACTTGTGGGTAACAGGAGTCACATGACACCCTGGTCACTTTGCTCAGACCTTCTCATGGGATGATAAACTGCCCCCCCAACTTCACACCCAACGTTTGGGTGGCTTTCAGTCTCGAGAGGAGAGCGCTGCTGACTTGCTGCTGGTTGGTGTCATCTTCCAGCTCTGTGGATGAGCTCTCCACTGTGCACCACGTTGTGCAGCTGCTGTGTCCAGTCTGATGTGAACACGAAGCAGCTGTAGGGGTCTGCACAGAAGTTGTTCCCAAAACCAGAATGTAGAGTCCTAAATCACTTCGGTGGTTTAAAAAAAAAAAAAAAAGCAAAAAAAAAAAAAAGCAGTAATCTCCAAATTGTTATCCTTTAGCTCAAGATGCTTGGGCCTGGATTTCTAAATTCAGTCCCATCTTCAACCCACATGTGGAGGCAGCTCTCAACAGAGATGTGGCCATTCTTTGCTTCCTAAATCTACAAGACAAGTCTTTAAGACCAATGAACAGACCACGGATATTTCCTTACTTATTCCTTAGTCCCCCAGGACTTGGAGATCACTGTGTAGTCTTGGATGAGCCTTTGTTTGAAAGGTTTTCCCACATTTTACCCCTAAAAAAAAAAATTGTTCACTTGGGTTTTTTTTGTTGTTTGGTTTTTGGTTGGTTTTTTTGGTTTTGTTTTGTTTTTTAACTCTTCTAAATATTTTTAGGTTATGAGAGATCCTGGAATTCACTCTAACAGCAACAGGTTTGGTTTCTTCTCTTGCAATGAAGTCTGAATAAATAATCTCTGATGTTAGTGCATATGGCATATCAAAGCTATTTGGCCTGGTCTGTGAAATATATTCTGTATTAATATCCCTCCTACCTGTAAACTAGGTGAAAAAGCATACACAAACACACAAACTATTTGATGTTTTTTCTCCAAATCAAAAAAACCTGTCTCTGTGGTCCTATTATCTTCTCTTATTAAGTATGTTTTCATGCTGTGCTTTTTTTTTTTTTTTGTGCCCACAGTCAATAACAATTTAAATGATACTCTTTGATGCCCTTTGTTCACATCATTTATTTCCATCTCTTTATCTGATTTTGCCAACAGGACCTAATTTGAAAGAGGCTGCAGTTCAGCGGCAGGAGGGATTTAAACACTGTTAAGACTGACATTTTCCCTCATCTCACATCCCGTGGGGTACCTGATTGCAAATTTATAATACACCAGAGGTCTTGCCATCAGAAGATACAGACTTACAGTAACAGCAACTAATTTAAAAAAGATCTCCAGCACATCAGTGTCTGGGGCTGGCTTACATAGACTAATTAATCCTTATTTGACCTGAATTAACTCTTAATCTGTGTGAAATGAAAGAGCTTTACTGGGATACAGAAAATTTTAAAAGATGGAAAATCCTTTCAGAACAGGAGGTTTCTGCAGCTGAATGACTTGTGGATTAAAATACTTGTTGTCTGCTGCTGTGGAAAATTAGCTGTTTCATTTTTTTTCTATTCCCATCCCTCTATTACTAACCAGAAAATTACAGGAGAGAGGCAGATTTTTTGCCACCAGCATTTGCTGTCCCTTGGTAAGCAGTGCAGAAGCAGAGCAGAACAGTCATCCCTGCTGTTTTCTGCTGATATCTTGGGTTTATCAAAGACATCTGCAGGATGGCACAAGGGAGAAAGATCATTTTGGAGCAGACCTTCCCCTGGCTGTCCCCAGACTGCACAGTCTCCAGGGTGTGTGGCCCCCTCCTGATACAGGGGCCAAGTGGAATTTGGACACCAGAGCTGGAGGCAGGATAAGTCAGGGCCACCCTGAATGTGAATGAGCTTTCATTGCTGAGCCCTGGTGAGGGGATCTTGTTTGATGTTCATGGACATGTTAAGGTCTAGATGAGACTTTGGGAAACTGTTGAAAAAAATGAATGACTGGAGAAGGTTGGGCCTGCACGTGTAACCTGGTGTTTTGGTTAGATTTTGTGGCACGCTGTGGCAAATGCTTCTGTTTGTGGAGACGGGGACTCCCTCAGAGCTCATCCCTGTTTTGCTCTTTTCTGTATTTCACTGTATAAAGATGGTCAAGAGATGCTTTTGGGAGATCAGAAGACTGTAATGTGGTGATGAGCTAATGGGCCAGGTGAGATGTGTGTCCTAGTGCCAGGAAGGGGGCAACTCAGCTTTCTCCTTTGTTCTTGGAAGGGTCTGTTTTTTTTTCAACTCTACTTTCCTGTTATTTATTCTATTTGAAACTCTAGCCAATATAGGACCACCACACCTTATCTAAATACCGAAAACAAAGGACAGGTTCCTTATCTCCAGTTCCTGAGGTGTGGACTTGTCCAAAGTCACCCAAGATGCATGGTGTGAGCCCCAACCCCCCATACAGTAGAACCCTCCCTGCCATCCCTGGTAACGTTGCTGTGAATGCTGTTATTATTGCATTAAATGTCCACTGCCCCAGCCATGGCAGAGAGGCATTTCAAAAGATGCTACCACATTACGCAGAATAAATGTCACCCTCTCAAATCAGCAAGCTGCTGAATGCTTGAGGTAACCGTTTAAAGGTTATCCAGTGCTGCTTGTATCTCTATTTTCAATTACCCCCACTTGTTGGCTTTGAAGTCTTTAGTATGGAAAATAAATCATAGCTCAAAGTGCTGTTCCATCATTCAGTAATGTCTGACGTGACCGTTTCAGCAGATGACAAGATTACAGTGATAAGGGTCTAGTTTTAAAATGTTTACCATTTTCCAGTTGGATCTTTGACCTCGGACTGCATTAATGTTGTGCCATTTTTAGGTCTAATGCCAATCTCTGTCTTGCAACATATCATCATTTTAATGCCTGATTTACACTCTGAATTATGGTAATTTATTGTAATAGTGTGATTTGACCTTTTCAGTATTTCCTGTTTTTATTGGCTAGATGTTTTGTCCCTTTCCCCAGAGGTTAGCGGGACTTTGGGAGGAGCAGAGAAGGTGAACGAGCCTATCAAAGCATGCAATGCTGAAAAGGGCAAAATGCAAAAGCAGCCTGCTAATTCAGGGACTGGGGAATGCATGGAGATTTAAAGGTGATGTTTGTGACAAACCCCATGCCAAGAAATGAGATGACACGTTGTCAGCCTTAAGAGATGAAAGGGCATCTTCAGGAACGGCTGAAGCGATATCCCTGAACCTCCACGTGTGAAGCAGGGCTCTGGAAAGGCTTGTTCTGCCATCATGGTGCCAGCCTGCATCTCGCCGTTTTGGAAGCTGCTGTCACAGTTTGCAGCTGGTATTTATGGTTCCAGCACTGTGAAATGCCCTTGGGAGTGGATGGGTCTGTTATTAGAGGAAATCAGCTTTGGGAATAGGACTGTGCCCTGACAAGGGGGCAGAAATATAAAAGGCCAGGATGGAAAGGGAAAATATAATCCTAGTTGTTTATCTCATGAATGTCCTCTGCCCAGAAACACTACTTCTCTAAGGTAGGATTTGCAGGCGTACAATGAGAAAAGAAAATGATAGCTTACATGGAAAAAAAAAAAAAAAAAAAAAGGAAAAAAAGAGAAAGAAAACACAGAAACACTAAAATAATCCCTACAACAAAAAGCTTTGATAAAAGCAAAACTGAGCCTGAGGGTGATGCTACTTCTTATCCTGTTTTTCAGTATTGAGTTTGTTCCCGAGGACCCAGCCTTTCTTTTCTGTTCTGGAGTGAGTTGGGTTTTTTTAAGGACTGCCCTTTGGCAATCCTTTTGAAATAAGTATTTGTGCCTGGCTCTGGAAAGGAACAGCAAAAGTGAGCAGTCAGCTCTTCTGTTTGCCATGTTGCCTTTCTGGGAGCAGCATCTTCAGTCTCTGCTCTAAAGGAGGAGTGAGAGAGTACTGCAGAGTTGGGCTGGGACTTGAGCTCTCCAAGAGGCATTTTGAAACTTTTGCTAATAAGGGCTCAGACAAATACAGATCTAATCCTATCCCAGAGGGGTGGCTGTTGCTGTTATGAAGTTTTGATGGGAAACAAGTACAGAAAAATAAAGAGGCAAGGCAGGTGCTAAGAATCTCTTGCCCTGAAAGCGAGGGAAAGGTGTTACTGAAGCTACTGCAAGCAGCAGAGGTTGGAAATGCAACGGGACTGGACTCCTCTCCTTGGGTTTGTACAGCTCCTAGCACCATTAGGGTCTGGTATCTCCCTTGGGCACTTTTGCCACACCAATCATGAATTATAGAAGCATGAATTTTGTCAAAAACCAGAGGCAAAGCTAATAAATGTGCCTGGAGAAAGCATGATGCCAGCTTGGTCATGCTTAAATGTACAAACTGAGGGAGTGCAGCAGCCAGGGCTACAGGCAGCGCATGAAGCATGATGCTACCGCTGCGGGCTACGGCGCGGCGTTACTTGACCCTGAGGAAGCAGAGGTAGGCTGATGTCATGGTTTAACAGTGACATTAAGGGAGATCATAAAATGTATATTGTGCATCTACGAAATTGTATCTTCAGGTGATTTGTTTTCTCTTGAGCAACCCAACTCATCTCCACCACAGAGTGAATTTATGGTGTTTGTCTGAAGTGATTGGTCCAGGGCAGGAGATGGGCAGGAGTTCCCTAGTAAAAGGCCTCCCTTCAGCTTTAGTTGGTGGACATGCAATTCTTCTTGCTCTGTGTCTGGGCCATGTGTTTTATAACAGGAAAAATCCATCCTTTCCAATTCATCCCAAAGGCCATTTCTAATACCCCTTGGTTGGGTTGACTAGAAATAACACAGCTTCTTTGTGCTGAGCTCCAGTAAAATACTCATCATCTCATACAAGATGACTTATTCCTAATACCAGTGTGTACTTGGTTTTTTCATCGTCTCTAATGGGATTGTACTCCCAGAGGCTGAATTTGTGCTGTGGCTTTTCCCAGCAAGCTTCGCTTGACAGTTAGACAGTGCCTGAGCTTCAGCTGATGCTTTTCAACAAATCATGCCACAAGTTACAACACTGGTAGGAGTTCAGTGCCTCAGACCTCTGCCCCTCTGTCAAACCTGGTTAAAACTGACCACAGTTCATCTCTCCTAATAAGCACTGGTACCTACGGGCTGTTGCCTTAGGCACACCCAGATGTGTTTGTCATTTTACCCGAGAAAACCAAAACAAAAATGGTGTTAATTCTGACCACACTGAAACCCTTGTAGAAGCTTGCTTCTATCTGACCACACAGAGAAGGACTGTCTCTGCCCGATAAAGCATTATTTTGGACTTGCTCTGCGTGACAGTGTATCTCAGGAAGGCAGCCGAGCAGGGCTGGTAGAACTTGGGATCTGAGTTATTTTCACTGTTCTCCTGGATGATTTGAGACAAGTTTCCCTCATTTTGATGTCCGTTTGCCTTAATGGTAACCAGACCAACAACAGCCAGCTGGGATTTGATAAGGTCGCTCATGTTTGCACAGGTCCCATGGAGTCCTGATTTGGGACTTCATGAGAAATTTGCTAGTTAAAAAAAAAAAGTTAACTGGGAGTTTTAGACAGGGACAGCTGCTCTGTAGGGCCTTATCACTGTTCTCATAGCTGGCCAGTCTGCATATAAAAGGTACCTAACTGAAATACAGTAGATATATACTGTAGTAATTGTGGGCTGACAAAATCATCACCTGTTGGAAGGGAAGGTAAACCAGAGGTGGGTATTCCCAAGCTGTCAGCTTTCTAAGCAGTCTTTAAAAAAACCTACATGGAGTGTGATTTTATTGTATCTTTTCAATCCATTCAGCCAGTTCTACAGCAATACACCCAGAAGTACACACGCGTTAGCTGCCTGCTTTGTACGTACGATCACCTTCATTAGTTTGATGTGCAAATGGTTACTTAGAAATACTAATATCCGCAGTGAGTGGTTTCAAACGACTACACACACGGAGGCGTATAGCTCTATGAACATGTTGTGTACAGCGGGGCTTTTGAAAACGGCTCCTTTTAAGTTAGCACTCGCATCCTGTTACTGAACTAGGATTTTGCGCAAATATTTAAAATAATTGTTTTAACATTTTCATGCTTGCTTTTAAAGTAGATCATCCTCTGTGATCACAGACAATGGAAATGAATGTTCAGTGGTCTCTTACTCTAATCGAGTCAATTTGCTTTGCTGGGATTTCCCTCTCCCCTGTATTCAGAGCTCAGAGTGGTAGGACCAAACAGTGAAGCGGATCTAATTAACTTCTCTCAAGGGTATTGACTGTCTGCAGAGGAAGAGGAGAGCAATGAGGAATACATTATGAGAGCCTATTCATTGCCAGCTCGCACACAGTAGCACATCTTCCTCTTGCAAACCCAGGGTTTACATAAATTTCCTTATTTGATTGTGTTTCCTGTTGCATAAAGGCACCAGAGGCTATGTGAACTCCTATGGTTTCTGAAGACAGAAAGTCAAAAGGAAATAAAGCAAAAGTACTTTGTATAAACAGTGGAAATTAGAAATTCATAATTAGCCTTCGTTCATTAGGAGGATAAAAAGTGAAATGTAAAGTAGGTTGGTGCATTATTTTCTCTCATTTAAAGTGTACCCATGTGCAGATATAGAAAAGAGCCTGACTGAAGATCAGATGCTATATTCCCTTGAACACCTCTGGGGATACAAGGTCTTCATATCCATGCAGGCAAGACCAAAGTTTGGAAAATCATGTAAATGCGAGAAATTGGTCCAATATGGGTCTGACAGCGAGCTTTATCAGGGAGCTCCTGCAGCGATGCTGCTGGTGGGAGTGGGTGCGAGGAGGGTGGGCTGGCTGGCCAGGGAGCCACCCCCACCAGCTCAGCTGGAGATGGTGACATGGGGACAGAAGACAGATTCCTGTGATTTCCATCCACTTGGCTTTGAGTCTTACTTTTACTGACTGAAAGTTCATACTGACATAATTTTTAAAAATGACGAACTGTTGTGTGCCTCAGTTTCTCCAGTGGAAACTGTGGAGTGAGTAATAACACGCAGACACTCAAGGGTTTAACCCATGGATGTTGACCTACAGTATCTCAGAATGAACTGCTCTCTAGAAACAGATGTCAACAGGACACAGGGTAGATAACAATGTCCATTCACATGCCATGGAGATGGACAACACACTGGACAGATGGACTGTACCTGTGGTGAGGAATGCAGCATACTTGTGAGGTGGCAACAGCCTTCATCTCTAAGAGAGTGTTTGCCAGAGAATTTCTTGTGAAAATGGCCACAAAGGTGCCACAGACATTGTCACCTCTGGCTAATAAGAATCCATGTGTGTCTGTAATTGAAAAGTCATTGTCACCCATTGACACAAACTCAAAAGGACTTTCCTGGTACCGCTGAAATTCTGGTGGGAATATTTGATTGCAGGATGTGCAGTTTCCTCCAGCCGTGGCATTGTCACAGGTTCACCTCTGCTTTGGAGACCTGCACCTCTTGAGGCAGGGGGGAACACAGGGAAGCTGAAATACTTACTTTTTACTCTACAAAGTACAAAGGAACCTTTACACCTCTCTCCTCTGAAGCATTAAGCAGTTAGTAAGTCTTTCTGACCATAGTACTAAGATGACAGAAATGAAGATGGTGTGTCAGGCTAGCCAAGGTAGCCTGCAAGCATCTGGGAGCTATTTTCAGATGTCAAAAGTTAACAAGGTGCTGGCTCTTCTGCTAAATTGAAATCCTTTCTAAACATCCCTGCTTCTGACACAATCTGTTGATTGCCAACTTTATTATACCATGTGCAAATAAATACATAATAGCATCTTGCCAAAATGTATTGCCTTTCAAATTGTACCCATAATCTCTGCCTAACGCAATCTCAGTGTTTCCTAATGAATATGTTTCCTTACCAATTTCTGCAGGACGAGAGCCTTTGTCTTGCAATTTATTCAGCAGTAGGGCTGCAGACGTGTGCGTGCTTTTCAAAGGCAGGGAGGATCAGCAGTGTGGAAGAAAGAGGGAAGGGGCACTGTCAGCACAACATCAAATCAGATTACAAGAGACATTAAAGGTATAACCTGAGCAGCATAACCCTCCTCTGGGCACAGCTGTGAGCAGCATCAATGCGCTCGAAGTATTTTGCCGGTGCAGCATCATCCGTTTAACAAGAAGATGTTTTACAAGCCTTTAAACTCTCTTGTGTCTCAACACCTTCTTTTAGAAAGGCCAGGCCGGATACTAGCTGTTGCATGGCCACATGCATTATACCAAGCTTGCGTGGGCTCTTGCTGCCTCCGACCCTCTTCACTCGGATGGGAGAAGTCCGGCTCTGCAGCTACGTCTGGCTCCTGCAAAGATAAATAGCGGCTGCTTGCTCAAGCAATAGAAAAGTAGGAATCGCTCACAGGGATGTAGAGGGGAGTGATGAATTGGGGTGGCTGCCTGGCGTTAGCGCAGGAGAGTATTTCCTTGGAGGGTGCTTTAGCAAGGCATGGAAGGCAGCCTCCCCGCCCTGGGCCAGCACTCCTTGCTGGCCAAGAAGCCAGAGCTGGAAGCCCTCGGCACTGCCTGGCTGGGCTGGCAGCGCTGTGTGCCTGTGCCACCAAAACCAGGGCGTGGGAGAACGCTCAGGACAAGAGTTTTCTCAAATAACACAGATCATCCCCAACCCCCCACATCCCTTTCCTAAACAAACGCAAAATGTATTTGCCATCAGCAAAGTGTTTTATGGTTCCCACCTCGTTCTTGCTTGTCTGATAGCTTTTGCAGCTCAGCCTGCGAAGGCGGCTGGGGTGGGACAGCCCTGTGAGGGGGCGACCACAAAGCCTGAGTTGTGACCCTGGCGTGGTTTAGTGACATCAGTGATGGGTGCTGGGAAGAAACATGGGGGAAAGATTACTATAATAACAGGGAAGCATGAAACAACTGCTGGGTTCCCTTCCCCTCTGCTGGGGTAAAGGGATGCGTGTGCTTTAGTAGGAGCAGCAGCTCACACCTGTGTGTGTTTACACCCTACTTTGCCTCCCTTCATGCGAATGGTGCTAAATCCATCTAAGATACCTATAGCAGCGATAGTTATTAAATGTGATAATTACCTGTATACTAAAGAATGCCCTATTTGCATTCAAATATATTCAGTTCAATATGTTGTGCCACTGCACATAATAAATAGAGCAAAAGGTGGTTTATAGGCCAGGGCTGTGCTTTTATCAGCTTTCTGCTGCGGTCACCAGTTAAATCATTAGATAATGAAAGGATTGGCTCAGGTCTATTAAATGATAATCTTCAGTCCCATACTTTCTGTAATTTCTGCTGCATGTGCTGGGAGTGTGAATGTTCCTCTTTTTACAGGCACCAGAGCTGGGTGAGGCGCTGAGTAAAGCTGGAGGCTGCTGCATGGCAGAGCAGGGGCTTGGCATTTCCGTACGGTGAGCTGCTCAGTGCCTGGGTAGTATGCAGAACTGCAGCCCCCCTCTTCAGACTCTGTTTTAATAAGAGTTTTGCCCCCAGCAACTCTTCAGATGCCTTTTTCACCTACAGGAACTTAAATCCTAACACCAGAAAAAGCACACTGGAGAACGGTATTTCTTCCTTTGTTGCCACTAAATGCAATGAGGTTTTCAGAGACCAGCACAACATGGGGATTTGTTGTGAATGTCTTATAAGATGATTGGCCTTTCCTTGCCTCAGCTGCCCTTTTGGGTGAAACAAGGTGAGCAAGACTTCACAGAAGGTTTAGAAGGAGAAATCAATGTTTCTAAGATACTACTGTAAGGTACCACTGCACTTGGCTGGAGGGAGGTATGTTGCACCAAGGCTAACACTAAATCTGTGCTCAGGACTGCTCTAGGGCACAAAAGCTGACACGCAAAGACCCAGGTGTGTGTCTGCAGCCTGCAAAACCGGGTGGAGAGTGCCTGGTTGGAAAGAGCCCCGCAATCTGCCATCCCCGGGGTGTGCCAAAGCACTGGGAGCACACCGGGCAGTACAGCTGCACCAGGCACCACTTCAGCAGCTAAACCTGTCTGAGTGCTCAGGGACATTCCCATCCCTGCTCACCTACTACTGTGAAAGGGCCCTGAGGGGACAGACTGATGGAAATTTGGGTACCAAACTTCCCTTGGTCACTTAGTCTCACCCAGCTTCACAGCTACAATCAGACAGGCATCCTCTTGGCTTAGTCCATAATCAGTACAAGGTTGATGCAGCAAAACCTGCCTGGGAGGACACTAGTGCACCAAAGGTACATCTTAAAGAGCAAAACATTATTTTTTAGGACAACAATCCTCTGCCTCAGGAATGCTGTCATCTCATGCTGGGTGAGTGAGAAAAATACCTGGCGCTTGCTGGGCTGGCTTGCTCGGACATTGCACTGTTGTTGTTGTCCTTCAGTGCTTTGTAAGGCACTTGGGGATGACTTGGCAGGGGGAAAGATGTTTCTTAAAATGGAAGTCACTGATCCTATGCCTTAGAAAAGCTTCACTAATTAAATTGTAGTCGCCAGCAGAGAGGGTATTTTTCCTGGCAGTTAAATGGCTGGAGGATCTGAGAGCCCCAGGCAAAGCCAAAGGTATTCAATCCAGCAAGATGTTAACTGCCAGGAAATATCCCAACAAGAAAGTGTTATTGCTGTAATATGTTTAATAAAACATTCTGGTTTTCCTCTGGCACCATAGGCACTGGGAAGGCACGGAGACAACATCCAACTGTTTCTGCATCTAATTCAGCTCAGCGGGCACAGAGAGCAGGAGGTGCAGGGCACTGCCACCCCTTAGCCCATCAGGTCAGACACTCCGCACACACCAGTGCCTTTCCATTCAGAGCAATGGGGAGGCAGGCCAGAGAAAACCAGTGTTTGCTCAGCCTCTTAACAACTGTAAGTCCACAAAAGTGTTGATTCTGATGCCAAAACCAATGTGCACTTGAGCAGAAAAGGCTCTGCGCTTGCAATTGGTGGTGTTTCTTGCATTTTGCTCTCTACACACTGTTTCTGCTGTGATAGTATTTTGTTATTGCTAATTGTAGAGAGCAAACAATAATGTATTTTGCAATCCATCATGGATTAATTAATGCTGTGAGATGGGCTAGGACTATAATCTCTGCTTTGTAATAGGAACCACCACCATGACCACATGGCAAGTCAGTAGTAAAACTCCTGATTTAGCTCAGGCTTGCAAAGAAACTCTCTGCCACTTTGTGGGGAAAGAGGACGGTGGGGTTCAGCTGGTTTCCCAGACATCCCCAGATATCCTCTATAATCCTGAGACCTCCCCCTTCCCTGTCTGCAAAACAGGTTTAAAAAACCCCAGTTGATTTCTCCAAGGTTTGCTCCCCTCCTCTCTTCAGAGCACAACCCGCATCGGAGGAGTCTGGGTTTTACGCACCGCACGGAGCACAGTGCAGCCCTGATCTCCTCTACACCCCACATCTTGCAGGCTGGACCCAAACCAGCATTTCCTGGGACTGCTTCAGACAATAGCAGTGCTTGTGTGAGAGCAGGCTTTATCAACCCACATCATGCTAGAATTAATGGCTCCCTTAATAAAAGCGAGTGAGATCATCACTCTTGGCTTAATTTTTCCTTTTTATTGCCTTTTACATGTACAAGTAATGATCAGCTGCTTAAATATCTCTAAAGCCAACACTTAAGGACATGTTCAAATTTCTCACTCTCTAATGAATGGCAGTGTCATTTCAGAGGGAGTTTTAGTACATTCCTGGACCCAAAGGAGAGGCTTCTTGTAGGACGAGCTCCAGCATTGTACCCCATCCTTCAGGACTCCTGAGATGGTCAGGCCCCATTAAAACAGAAGGATGCACCAGTCCTGCAGCTGAGTGACCAGTGTAGGCTCAGGTCAGAGATCATGTGCAGGTTTGAAGAAAAAGGCAAATGTCTCTATGCTGTCTGCACAGTCCATGTTAAAATAGAACCTTAATAAAGCTCCAGGCACAGTTTAAGTGATTCTTTGCATTTCCAAATGATCTTTCAAGAAAAGCCACCAGATTATAGGCCGAAGGCTTTGTTTTCTCTTGTTCCCCAGAAGGATTTCTAGACACTGCCAGTTGTCCATTTGCCCATTCCATCCCATAATAAGCATCAGAATCATCTTCAGGTGTTATTGAGATGCTACTTATATATACAAGGATCTAAATGCAAATGAAGCTCAGCGTGATTTTAATTCTTAAATACCTGTATCACTTTAAAAAAATGAGTTTTAGGCTCTAAATCACTTCTGAAAACCATCTCATTCCCTCAGGTATTGCTCATGTGCAGAAAAAAGACTTCCCAGTGCCCAGCTGTGTTTCTACTGAACTCACCGGCAAAATTATGGTTTAAGGGGAGAAATAAGATTTATCCCCTCACTTGAGTCCACCATTTTTCATTAAATATACGGCATGTACGGGATGTGCAGACCCTGAACCTGCTGCCCTGAGGTGAACTCCAGCTCCCGACTCCATCCCAGCACCCAGAGGAGGTGAGAGCTGCTGTAGGGAACACCAGTGCGAGTGCTGCTCCGCGTGAGTGCTGAGAAGCGCTGAAAGGTTTGAGGTATTATTGTCAGTGCATTGACTTCTTCTTCCTGCTGTATGAAAAATTGATTTACTGTAGCTGTAAAGAATTTGCAATGTACTTACATACGTGTAATTGGTTAGAGTACTCGCTGAGAGACACAGCAGCCCGTCTCGTGGTCCCCTGCCACGTGCCCGTGTTTGCAGTAGCGGATGCAGGGGAGGAGGTTGCTCTGGTAGGGCTGAGGTGGAGGCTGTGCGGGAGCACAGGTACAGAAATTAATAGTATTCCTTTTCCCAGCTACCATTAATCTGCAATGTGCATGAATTGTAATTAGGCTCATTTAGAGCAGGGCATTGTATGCAAAACACTAATATCAGCAAACAGCCATCCAGCGTAGCTCCATTTGTCAAAACAATGGTATGGGGCAAAAGCGTGTCTTGCATAGCTCGAAGTGGGAATGAGCAGTGATGTGCCTTTGAGGTGGAAGGCCAGGACACAGCACTTCTACAGACATCTGGAGAAGGTCTGGAATCCTCGTAGTGGTTTCAATGAAGCACATCTTCCTGGGAGCCCATACAAAAATCTCACTTGAGTTAATGAGGTTAATGAGACCTGGCACAGTATTAGCATTGGTGTAGAGTTTGGGAATGCCTAGGGGTGCAAGCAGGGATCAGGTTACCCAGCAGCTAGGACCTGAAGCCACAGAGACAAAGCTCACCCTACTTGGAGGGCAGGAACACCAATGGAAAGTGGGTGTTAAACCACCTTGCAGAGCTTTTCTGATGGAAAGGCAGCTGTTTGACTCCAGCCCCATTGGATCAACTACACTGGCTCATGGTAAAACCTGTCTTCTGGTGATGGGGCCTTTAACAAATCAAGGAAAGGCTTCAAACCATGGGGAGCTAATTAGTTGTTGACTGCCTGGGCTCTGCAGGCAGGGTTGGAGGAAAAAACTGAGACCAGAAGCTCCAAGTTCACTGTGTTGGTAGGAAAAGTAAGAAAGGGGATGATTTTCAGTGAAAGTCTACCAGGATTCTACTTACAACTGTGAGTACCTCAAGCTTTTCATTTATTATTTATGGAACAGGTTACCCAGAGATGTGGTAGATGCCCCATTCCCTGAATACATTCAAGGTCAGGCTGGACAGGGCTCTGAGCAAGCGGATCTTGTGGAAGATGCCCCCACTCACTGCAGGGTGCTTGGACTAGGTGACCTTTAAAGGTCCCTTCTAACCCAAGCTATTCTATGATTCTATGGTTCTTTGGGAGGGTAAATGAGGGACTGAAATAAATCCTTCCTTCCTTCCTTCCTTCCTTCCTTCCTTCCTTCCTTCCTTCCTTCCTTCCTTCCTTCCTTCCTTCCTTCCTTCCTTCCTTCCTTCCTTCCTTCCTTCCTTCCTTCCTTCTCCCTCCCTCCCTCCCTCCCTCCCTCCCTCCCTCCCTCCATGTCAGACAGCTTCTGCTGTTCATACCATGCCCCTCATGGTCTCCAAGTTGTGCCAAACCTCTCTAACATGCTCAAATGCAGCGAGCTGCCCTGGTCCAGGCAGGGGTTTCATCCCTTGGCTTTCCCAACTCACCACACAGAAAGCATCGGGGGGCTGCAAGCTCTGGGGGCTGTGCTGCAAGGCTGATGCATCCCAGCTGGGTCCCTGTGCAACGCCAAGTCGCTCTGTGCAGGCAGGGGCTGCGGGGTTGGGATTTCAGGACATCTGGCAGCCCAGGCTCTGTGACATCTGGAAAACCAAGAGTTTGCCACCCAAAGTGGGACTCAGCAGATCTGGGATTTGACTCCTCATCTGTGACCTTTCAGGTCGAGGTCTGGGAGGGAGTAATCTTTCCCTCCTCTGCTTTTGTAATTGTGTCGGTGCGTTTGCTGAGGCTGTGCTGGCTGAAGTGCTGACAATTTGGGAAGGCTACATTCTTCTAGGAGGAAAAACTGGGAAAGTAGTTACATCTGTGAAGTCTACAGCCTATCTTGGCTGCCAAAAGTGTTAAGTAACAAAACCAAAATGCGCTCTGGTTTCAGATGCCATGGACTTCACTGTCTTGAAAAGGGGCCTCTTCCCATTGTGGCTTTTGTGACAACATCTGTGCAAATGAGAAAAATTAGGGTGCGAGGCAGGCTCTCACCTGCACTTGTGTTTATTTTTGTTTAAAAGACCACTTAAAGTGTTGGCTGACTAGAGATTTTTTGTGGATGAGGAGATGCTCTGCTGCACAGGAGCCCCTGGGGCAGCCCTGCCAGTGCCCAGCAGTCAGGGGTGTCTGAGCTCTGGTTTCCAGCAGCGATGTGGATTTTCCACATATTTAGCCTGTGATCCGCTGAGGTTCCCTTTTCACTGCCTCACCTCCTGCCCCTTCTCTTCTTTGTCAGTCGGTTGATGCCCTGACCCTTGTTAGCAAACAGAAGACCTCTAGGGCTATTTATTATTTAATGCTGCATTTCTTGGCTTTCTTTATATCTTTCTGCCATTTAGTGGCCCATGCTGAAGAAGTCCTTGATGTGTTGTCAAATCCCTCCATGAGATATTTGATTGAAATGTGTATCGCCTGCCTGTGTAAACTTGGCTGACAGGGAAAGGCTTTCTTGCTCTGCAAAGAAATGCAACAGCTGCCTTCTTCCACTCTCCTCCTTTCCAGCAGAACTCAAATGAATTGCTTAATTTCAAACAAATTTGATAATAAGGTTGAGGTGTCAAAAGTGATTACATTCCAGAGCATCACTGCACTTTATTTGTTTAAGTAGAGAGATATTGTTTGGATTTTTTTTTTCCCCCAAAAGAAAAATGTATTTTCTCCTTGCTGGCTGCCAGGGATGACTGGGAACAAGGCTGCAGTTGATCTCCTCCTCATAGACATTCTCAGGGAACTGTCTGTCCCCTGTGCCCTGACAAGGCAGGACCACCATCAGCAGGTCCAGGACCCAGAGAAACTTCCACAAAAAGCATTGCCTGGGCCCCATTTTTTTTTTTTTTTTTCTGAGCATAAGCACTGAGAGGTGCTATTTTGCAAATGACCTTTGTAACCTGCCTGTGTGTCTTTAAGTTGCTTTAACCACATGTGAAGCAATGGTATTAATAATAATACTATTCACACCAGAGTCTCCTGGGCAGCTGAATGACAGTATGAATGTGGATTAATATTCCTTAGCCACAAGGGACTAGGAAGGAGCTGATGGAAGCACAGCTTGTGAAATTAATAATCACCACCCACTTGGAGGAAAAGGAATTGGATTATAGGGACTCCAAAATTAATAGTATCCTGGGCAGGCAGAGGCTATTGAAATATTCATTGGGTTCAGCTAAGCTAAGACAGTAAGAAGCAGGTTGAGGTGTGATGCATTATGTAGCCACGGGCCATGCTGAACCGCCTTTTGTGGCCGTGAGGGCCGTGGGGTGCTCAGGAGCCATCTCCCTTCTGCACACTGGCAGTGTGGCACTAATTGGGCAGAGGAACATGGTTATTGATGGAAACGTGTATAGCCACTGACAAGCACTGCCAGGTATTTTTATGCACAGCATAAATAATGCAGCAAGGGATGCTCTTGGGCATGGGAAAACTGGGGGAGAGGGAGTGACTGGGGGCTTGTCACGTAAAGGGTTTTCAGCAGGACACCTGCCTGAATCCTGAGGGCTGCCTGTGCAGAAACATCTTGATCTGAGTACTTCTGTACCATGGTGTGAGGCTCTGGTTGCTGAGGGGTATCGCTACTGCAGGACAGGGCAGGAGCTTGGGTGTGTGAACAGGTTCCTCCACTCCCCAGAGCCAAGTTCTGCCTCTGTCAGCAGGAGAAAATAACTGACCTTGCTCTCAAGCATGTGAAAGTGGTGAGAAAAACAGTGAACCTACTGGTGTCTCCCAGAAGGTGTCCCCAAAAGTGGTTGTGGCCCCCCAGGGCCTGTGAAATCCTGCAGCGCTGGAGACCTGGGGGAGGGCAACTTCCAGAAAACCCTTCGCAGGTGCCTTGCTGCTGACTGTGAGGGAGCTGAATTCAGTTTAACTGGATAAACGGCCTCCAGAAAACTCCTTTCAGGTTCTCTGCTGACATCCAGGACCTGCACATGGCTCCTAAACCTGCTGGCATCAGACGTGTGTCCCGGGTGCAGGGAAGGGGCACTGTGCATCCCAGATAAGACCCTGGGTGCAAATACATAAATACATGTTATAAATCAAGCTTGGCATCATTATCAGCCACAGTCTGGAAAAAGTGCTTTCACCAGTTGGGAAACCATGGTCCTTCAGCCCTGCTGATGCCTCTGCAGAAAGACTTGTGATGGGCACAGGGAAGCTCAGAGCTGTGCGTGTCCCTGCCCTCTGCCACCCCAGGATCTTTGGGGAGGCTGCAGACCATGAATGAAAGCATGGCAGCGTTTTTTCCTCTCTTTAATACTCAATCTGCCTCCTTTTGTCTCAGTGGCTGGTGTGTAGCAAATGGGGACAGGGGAGGCAGAGTGTTGGCAGCGCTGCCCTGCAGAGCAAACCCCGTGCACTGGGGCCTTGTGAAGCTGTCTCCTTTGCCTCCAGGACATGCTGACTCTCTCACCAGTGGAAATGCCCTCTCCCAACAAAGCCAGGGATGGAGAGAATGTTTCTGTTCAAATCTCCTCTTCCTTGCCCCCAAAATCCTTATTTCTGGACTGTTTTCATCAATGTGTGGCCAGCAAGCTCCAGGGTGAGGGACCTGAGCTCCCTTTAAAAATCTGATCTCCAGCAAACCTGCATCTGGCATGAAGATGCCATTCTTAGCTCTGAAGAGGCTCAGCAGGTTGTATTGATTTGGGAGGCAGCCATCTGTAAAGCAACACGTGCGCATGCGGGTGGGTGGAAGAGTGATGGGCTGCCTGCGGGGTGCAGCGTGGCCTCCAGCCGTCCCCTGCCTCCATCTGTTGCCCCCCCATCCATCCCCCCCTCCATCTCTCCCTTCTGACACTAAGATGAGGGTGATAGCGACTCCCATGGACTCTGCTGCCAGGAAGATGAGGTATATCTCTGCTCCTCAGAGGCTGATGGGATGCCCTGAGAAGCAGCTGTGGGCCAGATGCCACCAAACGTCATGGAGGCGGCGTGCTTGAAAAAGGAAAGTATACGGGAGAGCAAAGCCACCACTAAATTAAATTGGTTGTGCTATTGAAGAGGGAGGCACTGCCACTATGAGAGTATGTCAAAGTCCTGCAAACTCGTGTGAGATGTGTAGTGAGCCCGTTGTGCTGCCAGCATGTTGAATTACTCCTTGAGTGGGTATCTGAAAGGGTAGATCGCTACAGGGGATCATTATTTAATCAGTTTGAATTAAAGATTCCCCAGAAATACACTGTGCATTTCAAAAAAATAAAATCTTAACCGTGTGTTTTCCACAGCTTTGTTCTTCTTCAAGAAAACCAGTTGGTTTTGATTTAATTCTGCCTAGAGGTAGCCAAAGCATCTCAGTTAAAAACCTGACCCCACGATGTCCGGGGGTCAGCCCACCCTCCTTTCCTGGTGGAGGGAGCTTCTGGTGGTGGCACATCCAGAAAGGCTGCTGTTGCCATTGCAAGTGTAAGAGATAGTCTGAACTTCAGTGGTTTTGCAAAACACATCTCCCGTTCATCCACCCAGGCTACACAAACTGGAGTTAAGCCCGGATGAGTTTGTCAGTGTAGAGCTCTCGCTGGCCACAGGCTGGCAAGTGGGTTTATTTGTGTTTATAGTGTTGAAGGAAACTGGATGTGACCCAATGCATGTTTAAAATCAGCAGGAGACTTTCTAGTGAAGCAAGGTGTGCGTGTTGGTCCTGCTGTAGGTATCTTAGGAGCCATCATGAACCATCTCAATGGGAAGTGTCCAACAAGCTCCTGTTGAGAACTTCGGTGAGAAGAATCTTAAAGGACCAGCAGTGGTGTCCAGCGGATGCCTGTTCCTGTTTTTTTGCATTGAGACTTTAAAAAAGGCATCCTAATGAGATTTATGAGGCTGGTTTAAAACAGAGGAGTTGCCTTGCCAACAAGACACATGTCTGCTACATAAAAAATACGATGATGAAGGGATGACAGCTTTGTATCCATAACACTTTCATCCCAAGGTGCCTTTATGCAACTGCTAAATATTTAATTTCTTTTAACTTCCAGCCTTGGCTATTTTTAGCAGGTGAAGATGCAAAAAGTCCTCTGTCCCATATGGGTGGGGTGGGAACACATGGGCACGGGGCACACACAAACCACAGCCAGCATGGCTGTCTGTTCCCCAGCTCCTCTAACACTTTCCACTCTTACGATGCAGTCCAGCTGAAAAGTGTTTTGTGGGTTTAAGGCATGGTTTAAACTCAGAGTTTACCTTTGTCTCTGTCTTTGATTAGGAGCTAAACTTGATCTGGAGAAAATACTATGTGAGCCCTCTTAACCAGAAAAGCTGTGATTTCCTTGGGGCAGGATTTGGGCTGTTTTCCACACCAGTGTGATTGAAGCAGTGTGGGGAGATCATCAGCATGGGGGCAGGACACCGTCTGTGCTGTTTTCCTCTCCCGAACAGGTGGATGGCCCAAGCAGGGGCATTGGGAGACTCACCTGTTGTCCCTGTTCAGTTTTCCACACTGTAAACCCCATCCCAGAGAGCACATACGTGACTTTACCTATATACTGAGGCTGGTGGGAAAGGCAAGGCTCATCCATTTGAATTTTGCAGGAAGCAGGGCAGGAGAGCTTTTCTTTTTCTCTGGCATCCTTTCTTGCAAGCTTTTGCAAAAAAGAGTTGAAACATCAAACTAGAAAATGCTATTGATATGGCATGTATATTTTCTTCTTCAAAAATGGAAATTGTCCTCAAACTTCTTCAGCTTGAATATAGAAAGTAATAATGTTTTGCTTTTATCTTTTTCTGGTGGACCAAAGGCTAGGGCTGAGGTTGGCAGAGACCCTGTGAGCGGGATCCTCTTCCAGAGCTGTCCTGCAGCCTCTGTAGTGCTGGGGAGGAACAGGCAATGTGGGATGTGAGTCCTGTCCAACATGACGTGTCCATGGTGAGGGGGATCATGTCCTGGTAATACCCACTGTCCCCAGGCATTTACGGGTTATCAGTAGTGAACTCTGATATAGCTAAATATGTTATGGATATTCAAAGTGAAACAAATCCCACTTCTGGAGTGATGTTGTGGTTATGTCAGATCTCTCTGAGGGAGCCCAGGCATCCCTTTCCCTCCTTGAGTGCACCACTGAAACGTCAACGCTTCTCAGGTCCCTTCAGCCGCACACCCAGAAACCACAAAGCCCTGAACCAAAGTACTTGAATTCTTCTGGCCCTTGAGGTTTAATTGCAATTCTAGATAGCCAAAATGATTCCCAGCTGCCTGTTGTGCCTGAGGGTGTGATGCCCTGAGTGTCAACCAACAGCAGCTTGAGGTTGGTCACCTCCAGCAGAGGTTTCTTGCACTGGGGCATTCAGCACCAGGCTATGGTGATGGGTGTCCAGCCTGATTGGTTTGGGGCTGATGTGCAGAGGGTCTCTAAAACATATATACACAGCTTCATAAACACAGCCAGGGTACTGCACTCAGCAAGGAACGGGGATGCCTGAGAGACAGACAGGCTTCTGCTGTCTCAAACCTTATGCTTTTTCAGAGCCATCTTGAACAGAAATGAGAATGATAATGTAGTTGAAGTGGGTATTGTAGTTTATGAAGCTTTAAGTGAAGCTGGGAGTGTGAACTGTAACACCCATTCTCTGCTGCTGCAGAAAGGAAAAGTGAAGGCAGGATGGTGAATTTTGGTTTCTGAGGACATGAACATGCAAGGTAATAAAAAAAAAAAAAAGAAATCTCCCAAAACCCCCAAACCCAAACCATATGTGACCCAGAGAAACCGGCTGCACTTTCCCATAACACAGCTGTGGAGCTCAGTGCTTAGGCTAGCTGGGAACCAAATCTCACAGGGAAATGATCTCTCATTCTGCTCCCTCTTCCCTGTCCCCCTCCAGCCACCAAGAAATCCCTCTGATTTTTAAGATGCAGGTATCTGCAATTAAGAGGCAAATTTCTGATCCTCCTTCTCACCGACACTCAAAGTTTAGTGATTTTTGACTTCTGTTCCCTTCATCAGAGAAACTGCTTGTGATGGCCCAAGGCTGTGGGAGATGATGAAAAGGCTCCTGCTGACCCATCTGGGGCTGCATCAGGAGCTGTTTACCACCTTAGGGTTCCCCTAACTCTCGGTGTGGGTGTGATGGAAACAAGGATTTCCATCCCCGTGCTATCAGGGATGGCTGTGCTGCAATCCCATAGCCACAGGCCCCACAGCCCTCTCCAGAGAGTGAACGCTGTAAACGATGTCTGATGCCCAGGTGAGAGGCTGGCCAGGAGCTGATGGCTCCTCTCTCTCTCAGGAGGCCAAGAACATGGTCCCCTGGGAGCCTGACACTTGGCCAAATTTTGGTGAAGTCTGAAGAAAATCCAGCCACCTTCTTCAACATCTGAAAGGATTTGGAAAGGGGAACTTTTTTTTTTTTCAGGAGCAACAGTTAATTCTGACTTGTACAGTCTCTCATGTTGTGATTTCTGATTCTTACTGTTCCCTAAAGGGAAATCTCTGGGTGAAATTCCCTGCGACCAGCCAGAAAAGAGCATTCATCTCTGCTGTGCCTTCTCAGTGTGAGCTTGTAACTAAGTCTTTAATGCACCTGTTAGGGTAATACACGTGGGTGAAAGGAAAATCTGTCAGGTGTCTAAAACACATGTACCAATATCCTTGAAGAGCAGCAAGCCAGGGAGCATTGCCCCCACATCCCACCTCTCCTTTAGGGAAGCTGGTACTTCTGCTTCACCATGTGCCTAAGAATTATGGGAACCCTGGTCACAGCAAAACCAATTTTAAATCACTTAAAAATGTAAAACAAAGCAAAGAGAGAAAAGTCAGGAAGGCAAAAGTTACACAACTAATTAAGACTAAATATATCCTCATTATGCCAGGGACTCTCTGGGTCAATGACTTGCTCACTGACCATCTCCTGCTCCAGCCTGTGCCTCCAGCAGCCAGGCTGGGGTTTGGCTGCTCACTGCAGGGACACTGAAACTGCAGGACTTGGTTCATTTTGCAGTTACACTTTAGAAAGCAGATGTTGGGCCAGGATGTCCCACCAGATAAAGAGTAATGGCCATGGGGTGCTTCAAAGAGGTATGGTAAGGGCCAAGAACAGCAAAACTGATGGGTCCTAGGGCTTGGCAGGGCACTGTGGATGCTGTTGGTGCGAAAGTGGAGTTCAAGCTCAGCCCTGATGTTGGCTGCGTGTCACACAATATCAGCCTGCTTAGTGCATCATAAAACCCCCCTTTTCTGTAATGCTTTTTCAGTTTCTTTCTGGTACATTTTGCGTACCTACTCCATATGTCCCTGGCAAAAACCTGTGCTGGCCCTGCAGGTGAGGACCAGCTCCTGCCTCCAGCCACAAGCGCCCGGGCTGCCCCGATGGCTTTGCCATCTCTGAGCTGACCATCCAGGCCAAGGACCTCGTCCTCGGGGCTCTCCCAGCTAGCACACGAACAGTTAAGCAGCTCAAGCTGCCTGCTCACGAAAGCACTTTGTTTGCCCTGAAGGGGGGTGAGAAAAAAATCTGGAAAAAAGGACCTCTGGGAGACCTTGTAAGATTAAGCCAACATACCAAGCTGCTGAACAATGGTTGACATAGCAGGGCTCCACTCCCCGTCCCTCCCCCGGCTCCTATAGATCACAAACATATGCTCTGTGCATGCAGGCTCGCAGTCTTTTATTTCACTATGTTTCAGTTCCCGTCTATCGTCTCTTTTTATTCCGCATGTGACACAGAAGTTAATTTGAGAAAAAGGATAAAGTGTCACATTCTCTTGAGAAATGAACATGTAAATGGCCTGGAAGCAACATCATTTTTCTCTCTCTTTTTCTTTTTTTTTTTTTTTTTTCTTTCCTACCATGAAAGCAGCATTAAATCTGCTGTTTCAATAGCTGCTTCCCTGGTGTGGGGGAGGATGGATGGGCCAGTGGTGGAGCAAAGCTTGGGACAGGGGGTTTGGGAGTTGTCCTGCCCCCATCCTAATGCACTTGCACTGCCAAGAGGGGAGCTGCTGGGGCTGGGGACGCAGTGGTCAGGCAGACTGGTGCCTCGGCCGGCACAGCCCCGCTCTGCCAGCACCGGGGGACAAGGAGGACCTGGCTGGCTGGCTGGAAGCTCCCACTGCTGTTCCATCTGGGATGGGTAGTGGGAGCACGTCCATGCCCATCCCAGCACAACAGATGTGTCAGTGGATGCAGATGCACCAAAATGAGCAGAGGGACATGGCTCTCGCTTTTGGTAGCCCTCAGCCTTTGGGGTCACTGAGGATGGGGCACATGATGGTGCACTGACCACAGAGGGTTAAATGCAGATGTCCTTTGCGTGTGCCTCCTACTAGCAAGAATAACAGCAAAGACAAAAATGAAGGATTTTTATTGATTACTTTGGAAGGAGGATTAACGTTTTGCAGTGACTTTTGGAAATGGAAGGTACAGGCACACATCAGAGGCTCCAATTATGCAGAGAAAAATACACAGCTCTAAAAAATAACCCTTCCTTAGAAAGACTTCAGCACTATAAGAAAATATTAATGTTTTAAGATATTCCTTCTTAATATTTCAGGAAGCAATTGGAAGTCCCACAGTATAGTTCATTCTACTTTTTAAATGGAAATATTTAACTTGGAGCAACAGAGCTCACATTGGCTCCAAGATAAACTTTCCTTGGCAGTTGCAGCTCGTGTATAATGCTAAAAGCAGCTCCATCTTTGGGGTGGCATTTTTTTTTTAGCTCATCTTGGAGAGCCAAGCTCCGAATTAAACGGAGGGCTTGAGCAGCTGCTATTTTGCCGATGAGTCCAGAAGCCTGTCTGTGGCTGGGGAGAGGGGGAGAAGGGCTGTCTGGAGGGGGAGGCAGGATCTGTACAGAAGGTCAGGCTAATTAAATCTGGAGAAGTCACCAGAGATCCCAGTGTTTCTGCATATTATATCTTCAAAGCTTTCCCTTGTGCAGGGCGTGATAAGGAGAGGGTCATCTTGACACTTTCATCTTCTCTTGAATAAAGAAATAAATACATGTTGATTACACGGGGAGGGAGGGACAGAAATATCTGCCTGTTCAAACAGCTAATGTGTCTCCCAGGACTCCATGTGCTCCTTTTGCTTATTAATAGTGGGATTTTTTATTATTATTATTATTTTAATCTGCTAATTGAGTGCTGTATTGCATAAACTCCTGTTCTCACACATACCTGCTGGCCTCTGATGAGAGTCAGCCTTCGCCAGTACTTGCACATCTTCCCATCTCCTGCGGAAACATGAAAGTGGAAAACCAAATGTGTGCAGGGTGTGTGTCTTGTCCTGTTGTCAAGGATTTGTTGAAAGAAGGGCTGGAGCAGTTGTCCCAGCTCACAAGAATCTGTTTCAGTGCCACAGCTTGTAAGTGGCTCTTTTTTGCCCTTGGAGCTTGTGTCCAGCAAGTTTCTTTGACCAGGAGCACTTAGCGTATCTGCAAAATCAAACTTGAAGTGCATGAACCTATAGATTTGGAGATTTGTAGGAGAAAAACCTACCAGGCTGCCCAGGGATCCTCCAGTGATGTGTCCATGCGAGAGATCCTGGGTGCAGGCTGAGGACCCTGGTGCAGCTCCCTGAAAGCTGCCCTGCACTGTGGGAGCATGAGGTTGGTGGCATCCCTAAAACTCCAGAAAACTAGGTGAAAGTTTCCAGTGGTGTTTTTTTCTCCTGCAGATCCCCTTTTTTCTAAGAGTTGCAGTTGGCAATGGAGATTTTGAAGTGGATGCTAAGGCTGAGGGCTCATCCTTGGAGAGGGTGTCCTGGTGTGGTGGGTACAGCGGTGGCTGGGAAAAGGCAAAGCACCGACCTCAGAGGAGTTGATTTTGTGCTTATGCACACTGGAATTAAACCCCTCTGAAGCCTTTGATGGCCTGAGGAACAAAATTGAGTTGCTCCTGTTATTTACCATAGTAAAAGAAAAAGGAAGACTCAGTGGACTGCTGACTAGAACGTGCTATGAGCAGATCTTTCCTAACGGTTTGCTGGACCCCAAATCTTCTCAAAGAGATGAATTTGCCCTTTTTTTAGGGCTAATACAGCATATCAGCCTCCAACCTCAGGGGGTTACACCAAGTGGTTACTCCTCGAGGCTTTATGAGTCCCAGCAAGGCAGAAGGGGGTTTCATCAGCTCTTCCGCTGCCTCCTGGATGGAGACACAGACCTGTGGGCCAGTGCAAAGGCTGCTCGCAGGCTGCCAGGGAGCTCAAGTCCCAGCAAAATGACTAAATTCCTCTTTTTCAGCTCAGACATATAAACTCGGGAGCAGAAAATGAGAATATGTCTGGGGAAAGCCAGACATGCAGAAGCCGTGGTCAGCTTTCTGTGCTGCTCCGGTCGGGCACGGCAGCAGCGGGCACAGCTCCACCAGCTCGCCCGGCCCCTGTCAGTGGCTCAGAGGGCAGTGAGGGAGCATTGCCACGGGCCTGCCCCTTCCTTAGCCTTGTCCCAAAGCACCGACAAGTGCCCACTGCAGGATGTGATATCAGGCTAGATGATAATTATAGAGTGAAATGTCAGCCTCATTCACAGGAGCATCATTACCCATTAGCTAATTAGGCATTAGCCATTCCAGCACTGCTGTTAGTTGCTTTTTAAAAAGCTGCTGGATATTAGGAGAGAAACTCTTTGAAATTGCACTTATGATAGTAAGTTTGAAAGAGCAGGGAGTACTCTGATGCTTTCAGCATGTTAGAAAGCAATAACTGATTCACAAATACCTCTTTTCTCCCAGCTCAGAGGTGAGAAAAAGAGAAAATGTGCACACTTCTGAATGTGTCCTATAGAAAAGGACGTGATTTCATATGAGCAAGGATGTGAATTCACAGTGACTCGGAGCCCTATTCAGTGGTAATGGGACCAGTGAAAAGTTTGGCAGGGTCACTGTGCTTGACTGAGATTCACATTTCAACTTCAGTTTATATATTTGGGTGTGGGAAAGTCTGCTTTCTGGGGATAACTTGGAGTTTTAACTTAAAAACCTGAACCTGAAGACTGAAATGGCTTTTGGTGGTTGCTCAAAACCTTCTCCCAAAAGTCTTTGGACTGTGGCTCTCCCTTTCCCAGGGGAGAGGTCTAGGGCTGCTCTTGCCTACGTGGCAGCTCAGCAGGAGCCCCAGCCCTGCATGGGCAAGTCTTTGCTTTTGGTAACCTCACAGTAAAACTCTGTGTTTCCACTTCACTCTGAGTGCCCCAAACATGACAGTTCACAAGAGACTGTGGTTTCCTGCCTGTTTTCTACTGCACGGAAACCTCCACGGCCTTGCTCCAAAACTCCCTAAAAGGAAAACTAGCAAAGATGAATGGGAGTGGAGAGCTCCTGGGAGGCCATGTTTTGGCTGGGTTTCAGTCCCAGGCTGCAGACTAGCTAACCTATTCCCATCAACACTAGATGCTTCTGAGGGAGACCTACCTGTGACTGGTCTCACTGGTTTTTTTTGCTTCAAATATCAGTTGCTGAAGCTTGTAGCCTCCAAAGGACGCTGCCATATCCTTGTCCTCTCCATTCACGGTAAGAAAACAGGGCAGGAGAGAGACTCTCCTTCAAGCATCTAGAGCAGAGAATAGATGTGGTGGAAGGTGTCTCTTCTCACAACAGAATGGGGAAAAGGAGCAGATCCATATTTATATAGATCTGTCATCTATATGTAAACCTGGGGAATAAAGAGCAATTTTATGTACATTAGATAAGGGAGCCATGTTCTCCTTTTAAATGAAGCAAAGATTAAATTGGTCCCAATAGGATGACTCTTAATTCCTTCCATTTATATATTCTTGTTTTATTATGCTTGTGTGATAGCAGCGCTTTGTAAGGAAGACTGAACAGATAATGTAATCAAAGAAGGTCTGTAGGAGTGATTTGCCTGAGTTATCAATATCTCTAATGCTACTTCCTGGGTTATTTTCTTTATATTTCTCCATTACTTCTTGGCATTTCAGCTCTGTAACAAGAGTCTGGGAGAAGCCTCTGCTCCTCTGCCTGCCACCCTTACAGCGAACAAACACTCTTCTGGCTGCCTCCTGACAGCCCCATTCACTCCAATCTCGCCACATTACATTTCCGTTCAGTGCATCTTTGTACCTCTCAGCCTGCAATTAAGAAGGAAATATGGCCCAGGTACACTCTCCACATTACAGCAGGGAGATGGCTTTTTTATGGTAGATAGTAAAAGCGTTCAGCAACCAGGTTTACCAGTGATGCTGAGCACCAACGAAACCCACGAGCTCCTCTGAGCTCACTGACATCCAAAATCCAGAATGCCCCACACCATCTGCTACTGATGGTCCTGATCCCAAGGTGCTGGCAAGCTCTGGCTGCCCTTGGGCCTTAATATAGCAGATATTTACGCACCTATGGGAAAGAGGAGAGTTAAAAACAGAAAGCCATGGACAAAAGCACCCAGCTGAAGTCAAGGTTCAAGTCTGGAAATTAAGGGAAATGCTACATGAGTGGGACGTGTGGTGGCTTGGTGGTCTCGTGAGGCTTGTCCAGATCCTTCAGCATGCAAGAGCCAAGGCTTTGGAGGGAGAAACAAAGGATGTGAGTCCTTATTCCCTGCTTGTTGGCTATGACTGCTTTGTTTTGAAATGGTGTATTTAGAACTAGAAAGTATCTGGAACTACTGTTGAGACTGAATTCATAGTGATTTAGGGAGATGATTTACAGAAAAAGGTCTGCGATAGGTATTACACACTGTATGCCTGCACAGTGTGAAAGTAGTCCAGAATAAACATGAGGAAGGGGCAGGGGGGAGAAGCAGCTTTACATAGGAATATTGGTATGGCTGTACCTCCCCGGGAGGCAGGGCAGGGAGATGATGTGAAGCACACACATTGGTGAGCAATGAGTGGTTGGTGCCACATAAATTCCCAGGACAGAAACGCACCATGTGGAAACAGCTCCTTTGGCTGGGGGTTGTTTCCAGCTTACAGCAGGGTCAGAAGGGAAAGGCAAGGCAGTGGCATGTCAGCTCCCAGACACGCAGAAAGCCCTGCAGCAGTGGCGGTGGCACGGCCACGGTCATTGCTCAGAGACCCTGGAGCAAGTCAGTGTGAAGATTGAATTACAGAGGGGCTGAGTCCCTGTCCCTGTGGGCAGCGTCTCACGCCGCCAGGCCACGCACTGTGCTGCGATGGTGTCAGGATGCTCTGCACAAGATTTCTGTACCTGAGCAGTAATTACAAAGGTTTAGCTTTTGGAGCAAAAGCAAAAGCCAAACTGAGCAGCTGCTGGGTTTTGGGCTGAAGTACAAGCTTTCCTCTTCCTTTGCCATTGAAGACCAGGACATTTATTTTTTTTGGCAGGTGAAAAACTCTGTGGTTTCTTCATAAATGAGCTCTCCTGATCTAGATATGGCCTGGAAGAGGGGAGAAACTTCCTTCTCCCTGTGCATTTGTCCAGGGGTGCTGCAGACAGGTGAAGCCCACGGGCAGTGCCAATGCACACATTAGTGGTGGGTTCAAACATCAGGTGAGGCCAGCTCTGCCCCAGCCTGGTACCATGGCTTCCAGGCATAAAACATAGAGCCAGTAAAATTCCATCCACTTTGAAGGAAATTCAGAATAAAATACAAGGGGCAATTCTATTTTTTGCCTGCTTTAGTTCCAGCAATGTTCCTGTTGCTGTGCTAGGAGGGGCCTTTGACCCTGAGTGATCTGGTGCTAATCGAGGCGAGTTGTGTTTCAGTTGCCCATACAAAGGCACTTACCCTCTCTGTGCAGCAGTAAATTTTACTGAGAGTGTGTGTGTTAAATACTTTCCTCCACAAATGTGTGCATGGGGGTGTATATATACAGTTTAATAGTTATCACTCTATACTTAATAGGATTACAGCGATCTGCAGACAAATGAACATATCACTATATAGCCTTATCATCAACTGATAAGTAAAAGCCTAAAGATTGTTGAGACAATTATGTTCTGATATTCGTCTTAATACTTGTTCAGGAGACAAAATGAATAAATCGCTTTTCGGCACCGCAGCCTCAGCCGAGAGGCAGGCACGAGCAAGAGCCCCACAGTGCCTGTGGCTCAGATCCAGCCCTTTTCTGGCTGGCTGTTGGATACAGCATCCTCGCCTGTATTGCAGGGTCAGGCTGGAGCTTTGCTCATCTCCCCAGCCTCTGCAAGACGGACACAACCTGAGTACGGCCCCACCGAGCTCCTTGCAACAGCAGCTCTCAGAGGTCTTCCTGAAACTGTTGTTGTCACCTCAATTTTCATAAGGAAACTCAGGCACAGGACAGGATTGTGGCTTGCTGGTCCCTCACCACCTCATGGAAAAGTGGGGTCAAAACCCGCCTCTCCCAAATTTTGGCTTTATAGCTCCATGGCTTGGCACAGATTACTCCCTTAATGCTTCCTTGCTCCACCTGCCCCAAGGCTGAGCCCAGCTCTGCTCCTCCCAGCCCTGCTGTGTGGTGGTGACAAGAGCATCCACCTGCAGCCAAAGCCCCATCCCAGCAGGCAGCTCCGACCCAGCGGGGATGGAGCTGAGAACGAGCTCTTGGGCATGTCCTGAGTGGTTCCAGCACTTTAAGACACAAAGGCAGCAGATTTCACCTTCCTTTCACTCATCTGCTTCTTTTCCTCCTGGATGCCAGGTGGGCAGCTCTGGGGTAGGAGCAGCACTGCAGACCCACTGGCACTGGGTCCTTGTGCCTCTTCTGCAGAGGCTGAAGGGGCCCACCAGTTAAACACTGGTAATTAGCCTGCACCAATGCTCCCTTGGGGCCTTGCTGCTGGCTGTGGCAACCACGAAAAAAGGGGTTTTGTAGCTCCTCTGTCAGTATGGAACAGCGGGCTGGGGAATCAGAGCAGATAGAAGAGCCTTGCTGAGAGGGAATATTCCCACCCTCTGGTGTCTTTTTGGACATAGTCTTGTGCTAAGCTGGAAAAGCTTTCTGGAGATACTGAAAACAGCTGCCCCTCTAATTAGGGTTGGGAATGTTTGTATTACAGAAAGTGTCAAATTGCTTCATTACAACAAAAACAGGAGACACTTTGATCCAGAGAATTAGACGACTTCAACTTTGTATGAAGTTGGAGCTCTCCTTAGTATTTGAGAAACAAAGCAAAGGAAAACAAAGTGGGAGATGCTCTCATTACTTGTGGGCAGGCATTCAGAAGTGAGTTGTGCAGTGTTAGTCAGTGTGGTGCTTCAGACCATGAGCGAAGGTCTCAGGTTATGCCAGGCAACATGACTAAAGTGGAAAATTTACAGCCAAGCAAATTGTAAAACAATAGTGTGCATTGGAAACAACATCAATGTGTTTCAAAAATAATTGATTTTGTCATAAGTCCCTTTTTATATACGTGAAAAGCTTTTGAAATCTCTCCAATTTTCTTTGAGCAATTTCATTTCAATCCAAACCTATGTTTTTCCAGCAGGAACCATTTCAGAAAGGACCATGCAATGGGTTAAAGCAGCTTCCCCTGACAGCAGCCTGCAACCCAAATCATGCCTGGCTCTGGGGGACCTGTCTCCATGAGGAGCAGAAACAGTTTATCTCATGTTCTTATGGAGCTTGGGCCAAGATTTGCAGCTAGGGCTCAGTCTGGAACACTGCATGGATCCTTCCTTTTAGAGGGAACCATCCCTCAAAGCAGGAGGAGCATCCACAGCGGTCTGGGCCATTACTTGCAGAAGGGCTGCCCCCAGGGGCAGAGCTGGGCTCAGCTGTGCTGCTCCCCACCCTCTCCATGTGAGCAAGCCGCCTTGAGCTTGAATCTCTAATCTCTTCTTATCTCCACATCCTTATTCCAGACAGGCTTTTCCTCCTAACGGGGTGTAAAGAAAGCAGGGGCATCTACTTGCCATTACCTGCATTGAAATAGCACTGGAGGGTTGTCATCTTTAAATCCCACCAGGCAGATGCTTTTGTAACATCTTAAACCTAACCAATGAACCCAGAATCAACCTCCCTAATAGAAAAGGGAGATAAAAGATTCATCCTTCCACATACTTTAACAGTAGGAGAGCAGTGATATTTCAAAGGCGAGACAGACATCCTGGAGGTGAAGGCAAAGGACGCGTGGGAAGCACAGAAAGGATGCAGACTTTAAAGGTGAATAGGAGGGCATCTGCGTTCAGCACTGTGAACGCTTCGGTCACAAGATGAGACCTCTTGATTCCACACTGAAGTGGAATTGCACATTTCTGGCTCTTATTTACTCTGCAAACAGAAAGTAAAAACTCCAGCCCCGCTTCTTGCTCCCAGGGAGAGTGGCTGCTCCGCTGCTGCAGAGAGGGGCTTCGAATGTCCTGGCAGGTTGGGCAGTGCATGTGCTGCTTTCATCCACCTTACAAAACAGCTTCAGGTGGCATGAATAGCTGCATATTTGAAAATGTTTTCATAAAATAAGTAGTCACTGATTTACCAGGAGCTGAGATGGTATCTGCCTCCAACAACTCCAAGCACAGATGCAGCTGTACAGCCTGGCACGGCACAGTTTGGGGCTGGCCAGGTAAAACAAGCCCCAGCCTTTAAACAACAGTCCCATGTTCAGAAAGTTTGGAAATATTGTGCAAATACAGCAAATGTGGCACCTTCCCTCACAAGAATCCCACCTTCCCCCCTGCAATGTGTGCATATACCTGTGTTTATATGGAAATTACATGTAAATCAGCAAAACCACCGAGAAGCAACTAGAGTGATTGTGAAAAGTGATATTTTTCTCTTAGTAAATTTGCTTGGTTTTCCTCTCTCTTACTTTTTGTTGTTGTTGTTGTTGTTGTTCTCATCAGCTTGTGAGGTGCCTTACCCAGCTCCGTACGGGGGCTTTCTGGAGAAACAGAGAAGCTGGTTCGTGTACTGCCACTGGCTTCAGTGGAAGAAAGGGTGTCTCTAAATTCCCTCTAAGCCAAACAAAACAGCATAGAAAGGACATTAGATTCCTTTCTACAAGGCACTAGAAAAAGTATTTGCTAGGTGTAGAAGACTTTTTACATTTTTATTTTAATTATAATGGAAGTAAGGGAGAGCGGGCAGTGAGCACTGAGCCGGAGTCCGGCAAGGGCAGGCAGCAGATGTTACAGGGAAAAGGAGGCAAGCTATAAGGTCATGTCGTGGGACACGGCTTCACAGTGTTACTTCAGTGCCTGAGAGCTGTTTTATTTTTAAAAGTCTAAAAAAAAATCTTTAACATGTTGCACAGGGGACAGTCCCACCAGCAAGCCATCTTTTCCAAGGCACAGGCACAGAGGCACCAACCAAGGCAGGGCCACCACCCTGCTGAAGGAGATATTGCTGCTTCTCGTGCATTGCCAGGCTGAAGCAGCTGTCGTGCAACATCTCAGGTACAAAATATTGACACAACTTTATCCACTTACGTTTTGAACCTGTGGGACAGAAATCTGTCGCCGGCTGTTAAATGTGATGGCATTATCTGTGTCTCTGGAGGTGTGAAGCTGTGGATCACCAGATGTGGAGAGACTGTGCAGGGAATCCGCCCATATGGACTTGCCCTGGATTTACAGTCTCTTTTAGATGCTTGCTCACAGTCAGTGTCCAAACTGGATATTATACGGATGTTTGGTCCTCCCTATTGTGCTGAAGGCAGGAGGGAATGACACATGCAACAGCCACCTCCTCATCCCCCCCTAGCAAGAGAGCTTGGGTGAGGACGGAGCAAAAATAGTCCGGAACAGAGCAAGGCAGAAGGTAAATTGTCCAGCCTTTGAGGGCTATAGCAGGAGCTTAGGGAAGCAGAATATCTGCCACTTGCTGGTGCCTTTCCAGGAGCTAAGGCAGTGGTGGACACCCTCTGCAGTAAGTGCAGGGGAAGTTTTAACAAAAAAAGGGTCTGAGCCCTCTCACTCACTGTTGGAAAACGTGTTTGATGTAACACTGGGCTGTTCTCATCTTTGAGAGCCTCAGCAGCACAGGGGCAGAGGCAGCTCCTGTAAGAGTATTATGATTTCTCAGCTCTGCGTCTCCTGATGCTGCTTCTACCCACGTTTGGCTTGGCTGGTTGCAACAAGCAATGCAGTCACTGACTTTCCAGGGATGACAGCAAGTGTCAGTGCCCCACTGGGGCACAGACATCTCTGTCTTCGTGGTGTTCCTGAGCTCATCCTGCTGCTTCAGAAATGGGAAAGGCAAAGACAACATTGCAAGTAGGGATTTCTGCCATGTTACTAGTGAGGAAGAGGATTTCTACTTGAGGCCAGCACAGGGGAGCTGATGGGTAAGGGGCAGCCCAGCCTTTGGCTCTGCACTGTTGGTCCCACTTGGGTGAGGTGCACCCAAAGCCTTCAAGAAGCAGAACTGTCCTCTTCCATGAGTGCGAATTCCCAGGGGGATACATTCATTACTAAGGAAACAAACTGATGTACAAGTCGGCTGGTTTTCCTTTGTTTTTCTGTTTTTTGTGTTTTGTTTTTTTTTTTTTAAGTGATGCATCGAGCTCTGTATAAGAGGCAATTTAAAAAAAAAATAGCTATTGAACGTTTTTAATTCAAGTATGAATGTGCCTTCAGCTGGGGCAACTGATTACCTCTTCCCTAAGGGAATAAGCCGTCTTATAAAGCACCATTCACTGCTATAATGGCCTGCTCCCTTTGGGACAAAACACTGCGTTTTAACTAAAAGGGGTTTGTACACAAACAAGACTTAATGCATCCCAACCAAAAATACCTCTTCCCCCTGCTACATCAGCACGTGTTTCCAGGACCCCGACCCGCAGCCTGGCAGTGAATAAAAGTGGGTCCCCTGGCACGATCTGTGAGGGTTCAAAATTGGGCTGCGGAGATGATGGCGAGGCCAGGCCTGGGCATGCTCCAAGCCACACAAAGGCAGGGAAATACCAACACCAGCACACCCAGCCAAATTAAAACTGGGATGACTGAAAGGCAGGAGAATTGAATCCCCTCCCTCTCTCCCGGCAGGGGGGCGAGGTCTGCTACCTCTGCACAAAAAGGCAGAATAACAGACAATTAATTAGCAGCAGGACTGGTTGCATGGAAAAGACACACAGTGCCACCGTTGATTTGCATGCAAATATCCTGTGGGTAGGGAGGATTCAAGGGGGCTGGAAAGAAATAATGGCTGGGAGGGTTTAACCTTGAATACTGCAAAAGGCATTGCTTCTGCTTATTTTGACACATGTGTGGGTCAGCCAGACCATGGAAAAGAATAATTAGGGAGGGAAAGGAATGCAAACTCTTATTATTGAAGATACCTGGGGGCTAACGGCATGAATACATTTGTTATAATTGACCCGTGGCCCAATGATGATAATTCCTCTGTAGAGATAGCCACTTAATCTATTCCCTGTGCCAACATGGATGTGTGAAATAATTGCAACCTTGGCTCAATCTCGTTTTCACTCTTCTGGAGAATAGCTAATTTATGACAGAAAATAGTGACTAATGTTAGAATAAACAATATTATGACTCAAGTGACTTATGAGTGCTGCAGATATGATGCACATTTAATAGGACATGACTTATCCAGACATGTAATCCTTTTTCTGAGCAGAGTAAAGTAAGTGTGGCAGAAATGCCAGAAACAGCTTTGCAATTGGAATATGCAATTTAAAATAAGTAAAGATTACTCCCAGGTAGTTTATTGCTTTAACTACATCAAGGCAGGTCCCTGTAGCAGACTGCGTAATGACTCTCATTTCATTTTTGGTTTGTGTCAAATATCTTCAGTTAGTTTTGCTTTATTGGCTTCATGCAATTTATTGCAGCACTAGAATGTGATTGTAATGCAACTAGTATTTTAGTTTTATCTTCCACTGGTAATTTTTCTTCTTTATGGAGCCTATACTGTCTGCATTAATAAAAGCCATAGAAATTATACAGCGTGGAACCATGTTTTAGTAAGTGCCAGTTCACTATAGAAAAACTGAGCTTGAATCACCGTTCCCCAGCCCAAAGGGAGACAGACCAGCACCGTCTGGCACAGAGTACCAGGATGCTGCGCGGCACCTCCTGCACACGCTACTGGTTTTAAAGATTACTCATGTTTGTCAGAAGGAAGCATGGAGTGAATTCATCTCACTAAATAGCAGCTGTTTCTCCAGCATGTCAATGGCTCAAAGGCTCAAAACTGTCAGACTGAGCCCAGTCTTGAGGGGTTTTGTGCAGTAAGTTAGGGCCACAGTGCCTGAGTAGGAATGGCCCTTCTGCAAGGAGGCCCTAAATGCAAAATGAGTGCTCTGGTTTCGATGCTTATCCCAAGTGTGTCTAGTGACACCGCTACTGCTTTGGAAAGGAAGGAGTTAGTGGTCAAAACACCAGCTGGGGTTTCAAATGCAGGAGTTTTATGCACGATGCCTCATGTGAGGCAGGCAGGTGCCTGGCACTTGCTAGAGGCGCCTTGCTGCCCAGGCACTCAGTGACCAGCAGCTACTATTGCCGTATATAAAGCTAGATGACCTGACTTTAATCTTCCTAACTCTTCTTTAAAACCTCCTACTTTACCAAGGAGTAAGAACAAATAAATGCATTAATACACAAAAATATGTGATGGTCAGGTACCTTCCCGAGGTAGGCGGTGCTGTGGACACGCAGTATTTGGTGGCCAGCATCGTGCTCTGGTTTCCCCCACATGTGCAACAGTCACCTGTAAAGCTCCCAGGACCTTAGTAAATTTGGGAGTGTTGATTAATTCATCCAGGCAGCTTGAGCATGTGACTCAGCAAATATTTTCTGTGCACAACTTCTACTCCTCTTTTGCCATTTCTTATTGCTTATACTATAAGACTCTTCTTCCTCTCACATAGAGCCAGACATCTCCCATCAGCTAAATCCCCTGATAATAAAACATCTTTCATTAGCACAAGCAGTGGTCTTGCTTCTCAGCAGAAGTGCTTCCCTTTCCAACTTTGGTTTGCTTTGGCCACAGTGGCAAAGGGTGTCCCAGCTGCAGCATTCACATGGCGCTTCCTGGGACCCCAGCTCACCCCTTAGCTTTTTTTTTGGTAGTAAAATGTAGTTAAAAAGGCCAACATGAGTGAAAAGTTTTTATGTGTATCTTATGGACCCAAGCTGACTCTTTCAGGAGGGCGGTCAAGGACACGGCCCCTGGAGGGGGGCTGCTGAGCTGCTGCTCACACCTGAGGGCTGAGGTTTATAGAGGCATTTCCAGGAGCCAGACTTCCAAACCCCACTGACTTTGCTGGGTACCTAATTCTCTTAAGCTCTCTTAAATTTGCAGGCAAAACGTATCCAGTGTATATAGGGGGTGGGGTTTTGAAAGACTGATTGTGCTTGCTGTGAAATGAATTTCCTTTAAAGCTGCATTTATTGCACTCCATGGCCCCCATTAATCAGAAAGTTATATCTGGCCTTCACATTATGGTGAAAGAAGTATGTGAAATATTCCTAAGCTGCAAAATTACTCAGGACTGTTGGGTTGTTTTTTTGTTTTTTTTTTTCCTTTGCATTTGATTTCAGTGTGGAAAATAAGTCACTTTTTGTTAATGTCTGTCTAAAGCCCAGTTGTGAACTTGGCTCTGTGTAGGGGGGAGCCCCGTTCCCATCTGGTCCAGTGTAGCCTTCAGGCAGGCTTTGCCGTGGCGCCCGACAAGCAATGGGGTGATAATTCATGGTACGTTTCTGGGGGGAGTGGGTAGGGGGCTGAAGTATGTCTCAGAGAAGTGTGGGAGGGCTTGTCAAAGTAGGGTTATTCCTGAAGAAGTCAGACTTTGCAGACTTTGGTTGTCCCAGAAGCTCTTTTATAAGAACTTGGGATTTGGTTTGACTCTAAAACTCTTGGCTACAATGCAGCCTCAAAGCTTAAAAAAATTAAAATCTGCAAGAAGGCTAAAATAACATCTATTTTCTCACTTCATTGGATTCGATGTAGTAATTTTTATAAGACTGAAGGTATGAACCTGGAAAAAAAAAGAGAGAGGACTGTTTTTTTTACATAAACCAGTAACCTACACCTTGTAGGAGTAAGAAAACACTTTCCATTAGAACATGTCTGTTTGAGATGCTCAGTGCAAGGCTTTTGGGGCCGGACTTATTTCTTCAGTGAATATATGTTCACAGCAAGATCTGATCTCAGCGGGGTCTGTAATGGCAGCAACAATACAGACTATAAATAATACATGCTTCTAAAAACACGTGGCTGCTCTGTGCTGTCTCTAAGGCCTGCCCACAGACTGGTCATGGCTGGTCAGTATATATAAGTCCTGTATACACAAGCATAATGTTAACCACTGTTTCATGGGAAGGGCAAAATAATCTGTGGAAACTCTCCGTGGAACAACTTTACCTCTGTGAGTACATTCCCATGGCTAAGGGAGCTCCTGCAGTGTTTCACAGGCGTTAAAGTCACTTCTGAATAGGAACAGGTTTCTGCTATAAGGTATCTTTATACCACTACAGAGCAGTGACAGAGCATCTGTCAGTGTGGGTAACCCCACTTCACCTTTCTTCCAGTAAAGAAATTATTTTGGTAAAATTACTGTGGGTAAATAAGAATTCACTTTTGTAAAGCCTCTTTTTGATGATGCTAAATGAATTCCCAGAGGGTGTATAAACTTTCTCACAATGATGACCATTTGCAGAACAAAGAGGCAATTTTTTTCTCGTTTCAGTGTTTTCTGACATTTTCCCCCTGGGGGAATAAATGGGCCTATTATGCTACCAGCTTCCCTGGCATCTGCAGAGCCTGCATGGGGATTCTCGGGTGCCTCCTGTCCTCAGGCTCTGCTAAAAGCCTTGGTGCTTTTCAGTGACACCCAGCTGGTCTGAGGTGGCATCTGAGCACAGCAGCCTCTAATTTGGGACCAGCCTCCCAAATTCCTGAGCTGCTGCGCTGAAGCTGCAACACTGGGAAGTTATTTAGGTATCTCATTCCTATTGCCTTCCTAGGGAGCTGGGGGCTAAATGCCACCCAAAAGGTGCTGAGGTGGGAGGATTGCAATGGGGCTTTTGCTGGGGGACAGACCCAGCACCTGCAGGTGGGTGAAAAACAAAATTCACAAAGGAGGATTTATATTATGGATCACTCCAGCAAAAAAACTGATTTTCAGCATGATAATGACAATCTACCTGTCACTGTCCAAACCGAGCAATGCCAGTCATAGTAAATTATTCCCACCCACCAATGGGAAGTGTGGCTAAAGAACCCCAGGAGGAAAGAGGGCACGCGTGTCCCAAGGCCAGTGTTTGCAGGTAGGGAACTACAGCCCGTGGTCCCCACTCATGTAGCAGTTGCCAGGGCAAGTTCACAGAATCACAGAACCATCTGGGTTGGAAAAGCTCTTGAAGCTCCTCCAGTCCAACCATGAACCTCACCCTGACCGTTCCCAACTCCACCAGATCCCTCAGCGCTGGCTCAGCCCGACTCTTCAACCCCTCCAGGGATGGGGACTCCCCCCGTGCCCTGGGCAGCCCATTCCAACGCCCAACAGCCCCTTCTGCACAGAAATCCTTCCTCAGAGCCAGCCTGACCCTGCCCTGGGCAGCTTGAGGCCATTCCCTCGGGGCCTGGCGCTGGGGCCTTGGCTCCAGAGACTCATCCCCCCTCTCTGCCCCCTCCTGGCAGGGAGTTGCAGAGGGCCAGGAGGTCTCCCCTCAGCCTCCTCTTCTCCAGACTGAACCCCCCCAGTTCCCCCAGCCGCTCCCCAGCAGACCTGTGCTCCAGACCCTGCCCCAGCTCCGTTGCCCTTCTCTGGCCACGCTCAAGTCATTCAATGGCCTTTTTGGGGTGAGGGGCCCAAAACTGAACCCACTCATCGAGGTGCGGCCTAACCAGTGCCGAGCACAGGGCTCAGATCCCTTCCCTGTCCCTGCTGGCCACACCAGTGCTGACACAAGCCAGGATGCCACTGGCCTTCTTGGCCCCCTGGGCACACTGCTGGCTCCTGTTCAGCCAGCTAAGTTTGTTCCCAGCCACAGCTCTGTCACGTTGCATATATATCTTCTGGTGTGCTCACAGTTTCTGTCTGGTCTCAGAACAGCACAGATTAGGAAGGCAGACTGAGGGGGTTGGAAAGGAAATGGTGAATAAAAATAATGTATTGGGGAATACTTGGTATGGAGAGAAAGTTAAAAAAAAATTCCTTTTCAATACCATCTGCTGTACAAGTGCTTCCAGGGAGGGTAAAATCTTACTGCAGATGGGTTATAATCCTTATCGATACAGTAAATGGAACTATCAAACTGTAAAAGATCACATGGCAGTTAAGATAAAGGTTTGACTTGTCCCAGCACCGGGCTTATCAGGGTTTAACAGTAAGTGAGTTTTGTTGCTTAGACTGCATTTAAAAAGTTCATTGATTTGCAGCTAATACCAAGTTGTCATAGTTTCATGAGTAAGAGCTTGTGGTTTGCAGAATCAAAGCCTTTTCCTAAATCAATAAGAACAGATTCAGTGAGATTGCTTGAGCCCACTGAGGTAGACAGAGAGAGGCAACCAAGCAAATTCACCCAGGCCGTGACATGAGAGAACGAATGTCCCAGGCCTCCAGATCCCCTCAATGTCTAAAGTAAAGGTTTTGCATGAACGTCTGAAACACACAGCCTGGCAGCAGATGGGCTGCCAAAAGGGTAATGTCAGTGACCGTCAGGCTGCCTAGTGTAAACGTTGTATGAAGTAATTAGCCGATTGATTTGGTCTCTGGTGGACTGAGACGCTGTATTTCCTGCATTGCTTCAGTCGATACCATTGGATTTTCACACTGCTGGATGCAGCAATGCACGTGTATGGCCACAGTGTGGCTGGGATGGGGGATTCCCTCCAGGATCCCACCACAGCTTCCTGGGCCTCCAGCTCCTCCCTGGGCACCTGGTGGAGGCCTCAAACTCAAGAGAAAGGAGATTCTTAGTTAGCAGGTTCCCCTCGCTTTTCCTGTATCTTCATCATCTGTTGCACAGACAAGCTCAGGGCTTTACACATCCCACCCCTCTTCCATCTTGCCCATGGTATAGGTCCAGGTGTGCCTCAAGGACCCTACTCCTTCCCACCAGCATCACCCGGCTTGTACTGCTGCTCCAGCAAGCCAAACCACCCCTGCTCCTCCAGCCGGGGCTGCCTTCTGCCTAGCCTAATTCCCAACCAGCGACATCTTCTGCTTATCCATTAGTCTAATTCCTCGAGAAAACAGGCCTCGGGATACCACACGCTGTGCTTATCTGCCTCAAGAACTGCTGGCCAATTTCAACTAAATTTGACAGAGAGGTGGGGTCGCTCACACTTATTAGTTTCTTACATCATGAAAATAAGGAGGCAGGGAAGTGAGGTGGCATTAACTTGCTCAGCAAGGGAAAGGCTGCCAGCTTCCACTTTCATTAAACTTCAAAGAGTCCCCACAGGAGAAGGTGAGGGGTGACCAGGCTTCGTGCATTTTATGGCTCATGTAACAGCTTATTTCTGAATCAAACAGTGCAGAATGCTGGAAAGCAGTACTCTGGTATTCGATGCCGCTACTTGAAGCCGTCCATAAGCAAAAAAATACAACACACACAAAAAATTAGCTCAGAGAGGTGGACGAGGGAAGCTGGCACATGCAGCTAACTCTTCCACTTAGCAAACTTGGTGAAGGAAGGTGGATATCTTCATGGCATTGTCTAAATATGTTTAAATGTGAATTTTATGTCTGTGGTAAAAGTTATTACAAGATGAGCCTATTAGAAGTTATCATGTATTAATTACCTAAGACATTAGACAGCTTATAGGCAGGAAAATGCAAACTGAACCAGGCTGGAGGTTTCAAAAGGGGAGAAGATGATCTGAATCAGCTTCTGCTGTAGTTGTAGAGAGAGGCGGTTTTTCCAAGAGGGATTAAACGTGTTGAATAGCAGAGCTTCCTGCAGAGTTTTTGTGTTCAGCATCCTCTGGCTGCAGCAGGTACCTGACCCACTCTCCTTGAGCCTTCTGCTGGGCTTGGTGCTAGTTTCCTGCTATTTGAGGATCTTGTCTGAAGGTATGGTGTCCCATGATGCCCTATAATAACAAAATAAGGCCTTGATTTCAGCAAGTAACTTGAGCACATTCTTAATTTGAAGCACGTGGTTAATTCTGTTTCCTGCTCTACAGAGCCTGTTGACATAAGCTCACAATCAGGCAACTACATAAATCTCTTTCAAATCTTTCCAGTTATCAGCACACGTGCTAATCTCCGTTAAGTCAAGGGAACAAAAGCATGTGCCTGATGTGGTAGTCCTGATGCTAAGCATATGCTTAAGTGCTTTGCTGGATTGGAAGCCTTGGACACTAGAGTTGCAACGAGGCTGTAAATAGTGTCACATTCATCCCAAGCATAAAGCAAAATAAGCATTATAAATCTAGGAGGGAACCCAACTGTACCAAGCTCCATGGCACAGAGTCTCTCTTAGCTTACAACTATATATCAAACAAATCACAATCCTCTTGAGATCTATACAGGCCCAAGGTTTGCATGTTTATTGTTGGTTTAAAAGCGTTACGATATATGGATGGGAAAGTAGATTATCTGAGTGAGTTGGAGACCCAAGCCATCAAGAGAACAAGTCTAAGCATCAGGTGTTCTCAGTTGTATCCCAGTCTGATTCCAAGAAGACAGCTAAACTTTTAAGATTCCAGTTTTAACCCTGACACAACGCAGAATGATGGGTTTCACAGGGAAAGTGCCTTTCTTGGCACTTTGTTCTTGATAACATTTCTGCATGATAAAACTCCCTTATGCTTCCTTACCTTTCTGTTTTTCCTGCCCTTCTCCTTGGGCTGACCTCTTCTTCCACCTCCACTCCAAGTGAGATGGCCATGATATCTCCAGTGAAGTATTTTAAGAATCCTTCCCTGCAAGGCTTTCTATTTTGAGGGCCACTACAACAAGTTGCATTTGAATCCTATTAGCCCAGCACAACTGCAAACTTCATTTCACGCACAGAGAGATTATTCTTTCCTCGATGAGCCTTTGTCAACTTCTCTCCTGCCCTGAACAGCCGCAGAGTGACAAAGGAGTCTGGCACGCATGCCCGTGCTCCCTGCCAGCACCACAATGCCCCGTCTTGTGGCTCGGGCTGCTGATCCTCCTCCTCATCTATCTGGATTTGTAATATTTTCAGCAGTTCTGTGGCAATGGGGACAGCTCTCCAGCTTTTGGCTGCGGCCAGCCCAAGGTGCATCTGGCAGCGAGGCTTTGTGTGCTGTGATGTATTTCTTTGGCAATGGGTATCATCATTTTTTGGCATCTTCCACAGCCCCCTGGGTCAGCTTTCACTGCCAAAGCTGTTATGGTAGATAGCTTGAAACCTGCCTGCAAGTTCAGTGGGTTAGTTTGGAGCTTGCCTTTTGACCATGACATAAATCATAGATCAGGGCAAATTAGCCAGCAGCTGGATCAGCACAGTGCTGGGGCTTGCACACTGCTGGGAGAAGGAAATTCCTTCAAATATTGCTTATTGCAGCACCTGCCTCATCTTCTCTTGCAGTTTATTTGCATTGTGACACCTTCTAATGCTTTTTCTTACAGCTTCAGTGCCAGCAGTCATGTTATTCCTTGACTATACCAACTATTGTAGAGCAAAGTCCACTTCCAGCTCTCATGGTTGAAGATAAATTTTAACCTCTTACTGGACTGCACCCTAATGGTTTGGAAAAAAGCACCAAATTTCACCAATCTCATCCAAACCTTCGTGCCTGGGGGTGGGGGTAGTGAGGAAGGTGACCTCAGTTACGTTTTTCCAGTGCTGGGGAGATGACCTCATGGTGATCTCCGAACTAGAGAATAAATTTCCATTTCAGACCAAACCTTGAGTGTCACAGGCAGCCCATTGCTGGTTGTGTGGTTGGGAAGCTGTCAGCACAAATGAGCCCAGCTCTTACCTGGAGTTTGTGAGCGCAGCTGAAGGACGACCTGTTATCGATAATAACTGTCAAAGCTGGCAAAGCCACAGGAACCTTTGGGGAAGCAGACGATGATATGTGGTTAGTCCTACCTTCTTCTGGTCTAAACCAGACAAAAATGTGACCTTTTAGAAGTTTTTGCAGGGGCTGTGCAGGCCAATCCCATGAAGCCATGACATCCAGGGCTCACACTCAACATCTGGAGAAGACCAGGTTTACCAGATGGTGCTTGTGGCCAAGGCTGCAGCACACCAAAACACCCTCTGCTTCCCAGTGAACTGCTCTGTTTCGTTTCATGAGACAAGAGTATTCCCAGCGAACAAAGCCAGTCAGCCAGTGTTTAGAGCATTTTTGTGTCTGAAAAAAGCAAAATCAATTCTGAAGCTAGCCCAAAGGCTTCCTGACGGCACCAGTGCCTCCCAGCCTCCTTTAAGGGTAATATCCCTCATCAGCTTGCTCACTCCACTCTTCCCCTTTTTCACAAAAGCATTTTCCTCATGGCAGTGAAAAGAATGTAACCTATAGATTTATAGCCACAAGGGAAAAAAATACACTTTCTGCTACCAAAACACCAGCCTATAAACCCGGTGCTTTTGCAGTGCTGTTTTCACTTCCGTGGGAGACACAGTGCTTCTTCACTAAACCCTCTGCTGCCATATAGCATGGGGACACCATCGGGGCTGGCATTTTCCTGTCCCCAGCAGTGGTGGCAGGGGTATGACAGGCCCCCCATGGTAAGGGGGATGTGCTGGGGGGAGGAGGGAGCACCCAGGCTCTGCTGGGTCCCACTGAGTTTCCATTTTCCCAGGCTTACTTAGAAACCCAGCGCCAGAGCAATGTGGAGGGTTTGCCAACTCTGAAAACTTGACAAAATCTGAGTTTTTTCTAATGCTTCTTGGTTAGCCCAATGAATTGATTGCAAGAGATAAAACTTGATGAAGAGGCAATGTTTTCCCAGCATAGTGCTTGACTCCAAAGAGCAGAAGACGCAATAGATTTTGTTTATGTTCATGCCCATTGCTTTTTATTTATACACAGTGTGCTTCAAGCTAATCACACATTGCCAGGCATTGCAAAAGAGCTGCCTTCTCTCGTGTTTCCCATCGGTTTGAATACGTTTGTACGACAGCGGGAAGGCATCACCAAGAGCTCAGGCTGCCAACAGCAGGTCTGTCCTGAGAAGAAATCCAAAGGCAAGAGCTCTGTGGTGATTAATAAGAAATAGGCAAACAGCTGTACCGTGGCCAGGTTTTGCGTCATAAATTCCCAGACTGCAAACAGGAGAGGGCGGAACCTCAGAGACCGCTGCTGCTGTGGGAGGAGGGCATTGCACAGGTTTGGGGCAAAAGGGGAAACCCATGCTGGGCATGTTGGGGATAACATCTTTGTCGCTCCTGCTCAGGATCAGCCACCAGAAAGTTCTGCTGGTAACAGATAAAAGGGCCTCTCACTTGGAGCTTAGCACTCGATCCTCTGGGTGAATGTGCATGTGTTTGAGTGAATATGTGTATTCCCAGATATCTCTTAAATCTCCCATAAACTCACCAGGGTTATGCTGATCTGAGAATTACATTGTTTGAGTGATTTTGCCAGTGAGCAGAGGATTTGTCCCAGACAGTACCAACCACCACTGATTTCCTCCTAACTAAACTTTAAAGAACATCAAAGGCTGTCAGAGTGGATTGTGTCTGACGGCCACACCTCGTGTTGCAAAGCTGCCTGATACTGCCATGGCACGAAGCGAGCGTTGCCCATCACACCGTGCCGTGGGGTCCTCTGCGTGTGCAGGCATCACACGTGTGGGGAGGCAGCAGTCGCTCATTCATACAGAGCAGCTTCACTGGGGGAGAGAAAAAGATTTACTGACAAATAATTGTCATTTGCTAACCTTGTCATGACAATCTTTATTTTTTTCTTTTTTCCGGAGGCACTCTGAATGTTGAATGCCAGCATCTGTTACAGACCGGAAAACAAGTAAACAGTGATATTCCTGGTGGCTTTGAAAAAGCATTTAACACTTAGCTTTCTACACTTGCCTTTACCAGGAAAATTACTTCAGGATGTGCTTAGCATGAGTATGATGATGAGTGTCTGGGAAAAAACAAAATATAGAAGGCAGCCCCTTGCTACAGACAGGCTGAAAAAAATCCACGAGTCCTCCTGCCAGATGTTGACATTTTGATTTGCATAAAGGTAAACTTTTGAGTCGATGGCATGTTTAATTTTCTAAAATATCCCTGAGAAATAGGGCATGTTCACAGGTAATGCGTTTGCATCGTAAGCAGTTTTTGTCAGACCCGTATCCTGGCAAAGTGCTTCAGAGCATCTTTATTTCGGCTGTCTCTGAGCATCTCTCCATGCCCATGCAAGGAGGGAGGGCAGCCCAGGGGGTGACCAGGAGGTAACAGAGGGCATTGGTGAGTCAGGGAGAGTATTGAGACATTCCTCCATGGCTTGTGGGGGAACTCACAATTCCCATCTCATATGGGGACAGTGGCAGTAGCAGCACCAGCTCCAGCACCCTCCATCCCAAATCTGCCCTCCCATCTTTCATCCTCTGCAGCAAATTCCAGCTGGCTTTGCCCTTCAGAAAAACACCTCATACTTAAAACCCTGCGAAGAAGCTACAAAAGACATGTGAGGGCATCCTTGTGAAGAAAAGCAAGGACATACTCATTTCTCACCTGGGGGAACCGGGGCCCAGACAAATCATCCCCCTGTGAGGGAAAGCAGCCAAGCCCAGAGCAGACAGTATAGATCCACCTCCCCATGCCCCAGCTGAGGACACTCATTCCTGGGTCTCCCCTCTGAGCTAAAATAAGTCGTAGCAAGCTGCCAAAAATGAGGCAGAAAATAAGATCCTAAGACAGGCAGATAACTCTTTTCAAGTCACCTGTAAATCCACAGAGAGGAAACGCTGTAGGTGACAGTGGGTTTGGGATCTCTCTGTAGTGCAGCACTCAGTTTGCTCGAGGCTATAAAGTATGTCCAGAGCCAAGAAGTCCTGCCACATTTCACTAGACTTTGGGCTTCTGTCTCTGGAGAGGCCAGCAGCGCTTGATTTCTTTTGAGTGTGGGCTCAATGGTGCTCACAGGTAAAACAAGGCTCCTGCGTGTTGAGCTGTTCTGGGGCTGGGGACCCAAACCCGGGGACACAGCCCAGGTGCCCCATGAAGAGGAGGAGTTATCCCCTTTGACCTGCTGGCTCTGCTCTGGCTGACGCAGCCCAGCCCAGCTGGGGGGATGCACGGTGGCATTCAGCCTGCCCAGCCTGCGCCAGGAGCAGTGCATCTGCTCGCAGGAAGAAATAAGCTTGTTATTCATAAATACACTTTATTTCTATTGGGAGAGCATCTAAAAAACAGAAGCTAATGGACAGTCAGACTCTTCTGTGACAGTGAGATAGCCAAGCTCCCTGAAGCAGCTCTTGTGGACAGCGGAGCCTTCTCTCCAGTGTATTCTTCTGACAGGGCTGTAGTGCCCGGTCAGCCGGGCTGGCTCTGAGCACAGGTCCTGGTACGGGGCGTGTGGACAGATGCTCAGTGGCACAGGACTCCTGGCACCCTGGAGAAGCTCCTTGCTGCCAGACCCAGCGTGGCTTTATGAAGCTTTCCGAAAGCTGAAGAGGGAAGATGCAACTGAAATGCAAAGCGCTATCATTGCCGTATTAGCCTCAGCTGAAATGCGCTACGTAAGTGCAAATTGCTATTATAAATCATAAACATCAAAAGGCCATAAGTGCCTAATAATGGCCTAAGTGGCTAATTTGTTTTATGTGCTACTGGAAGAAGCACCATAAAGATATGGAACAAAAAAAATTCCCCCATTGTGGTTTGGCCTCTAATACCAAGAAAGGCTGGGAGCGGGTGGGAGCGAAATGCTGCTCTAGTAGATACACAGGAGCATTTCGTATCAAAGCCTGTAATTAAAAACACGTCACAAACCCCAGCAAGAGCCTACTCCCCGTGGAAGGCAAACATGGCCAGAGCTGGGGAAGCCTGGGTCAGACGTGGTGTGTGGGGCAGCCGCTGGTGAGCAGGACAGAGATCTACAGCACCATCTCGAATTGGGAGCAAGCTGCTTGCAAAAAGAGATGAGGCAGTGGCATGGCAGACGGAGCTGGTGGGCTTTGCTTCTGTTGTTGGCGAGGTGTGTATGTGGGGTGTGATGCCTGCTGTTGTCCCTTGCTCAACTTCGTGTCTGCAGGCACCCAGCAGGATCTGAAACACCAGCCCAAGCAGGCAAGGGACACCTCCAGCCTAGCCTGGCTTCTCTGCACCTCCGTTTCAAAGTGGCAGTCTCCTTTTCCCATCCAAACAACAACTGTGTGCTCTCCATCCGGCTTTTAATTGCTTTGGGCCTTTTGGGGTTACGTGGTGCTTTAAAGGCTCTTTCTGGCTGGCTGGCTCTGCTTGTGAAATTAGTCTCGGAGAAGCATAAATATCCTAATCCACCCGTTTTGTGCCTTGCAGATATGTTCCTTATGCAATCCTTATGCTCTTCAGGTCAGAGCTCCACTTGGCTAGGATAAGCTCAGCTTGTTTCACTGCACAGTGCAGCTGGCGTGATTGTGATGGTGGAACAGAGGAGGCTTCTGCATGGAACTGCTCAGCATGAGCTGAACCCTGCATGGACCAGGCCCTGTTTTAGGATGCACCACACTGAACTCATCTCCTCTTAGCCCAGAGACCTGTCATAGCCCACCACATCCCAGCAGGGCCCCTTCAGCACATTCGCTTGGTTAGAAACTCCTCAGCGCCCAGGCACACCTCAGAGGACACCTCATAGCCACTTGCATGCAATGTCACATGCAGCTGATTTATTAGGGATGAGCAAACCCAGTCAATTCTGTTAACCCACCTGAGTATTACCATCTCTTTTTGCTTTGATGGATTTCACTTTCTGTAGATATTTTGCCTTTAATTTACAGGAAAACAGTGGTGTCCCTTTGTAAGTACCACAGCATAATTCCCCCAGGTATATTTAGTGGATGCTGGTGGAGGAACGTGATCAGAGTAACTCGTTTTGCCATGATGCCGCAGCGAGGATGTGTGATGGCTGGAGAGAAACATCAGGACACAGCAAGGACCAGGAGCCAGATGCTCAGGGTCCCTCTGCATGCCCTCGTATCCCAGGTGATCATGTAGTGTGTGGGGACTGTTCTGAGAACAAGGAATTAATTCAGTAATATTTCAACACAGGTACAAATGATTTAGAGTACAAACCATGCTGCTTTCTATGTAATACATTGCCCTGCATAAAACCCTTGAGGGAATGGCCCAGGGAATAGTCCTAATTGGTCTGTTCCTCTTCTGATATCTGTGATAAATGTGGGGAAAAAAAAAATCTCTTTGTCCTGAAATTGAATGCCAATAATCAACATTTTTTAAAATAATTTCTTTGATGCTTATCACTTCCATAACACATGTTCAGTGTGCTTTACAAATGGGAACCAAAGGCTGTGGCTGACCTCTGCATGCCCGACGAGAGGGGCAGCAACCACTGCAGTGTTTTATTTGTGAGCTCACTGGGGATGCAGGGAAAAAAAAAATCCAGTTTTTAGAGCTGTGGATGAAGGTAAACCACACAGAGCAGCATGATGGCAAAACCACCTCTCTGAGCTTTGGAAGTGGCTGAACACACAGAACTGGACCCAACAGCTTTTGTTGTGGTGGCACAAAGCGACTGTGGGCACGGAGCTGTGCCCTCCGCAGGCAGGGGAGCCGCGCTGCCACCGTCCCACAGCTGCACCTCCGAGAGGGTGTAATCTTGGAAACAGAAATGGAAAACGGTTTTTCCGCCACTACCCCACTCAACAGAGGGGTAAAACAGGAGATGGGTGTGGGTTTAGCTTGCCGAGTAGAAACCACACCAGGTCTGTGGTGGTCTCCTGTACCAGCTCTGGTGGTCCTCAGACCCTCTCTTGCATGATTTAAGGCATTAACCAAAAGAAACCTAACCACTTTTTGTTTGCTGGGCTGTTTTTTTGCTCTTGTAGCAAAGTAAGTCAGGCTGCAGAAGGCATCTATTGACCACAGAACCATCCCAAAGTGAGCAGAAGCAGATGGACATGGTGGTGGAGGGAGAAGATGGGATTTTGCATGTGGACAAAGCAAATCTCTCCTTTCTGAGCAGAGGAAAACAAGACATTTCCTGAGATTTGCATGTGAGGCAGCAGAGGTCTCTGAGTAAGGACAAGACTGTTTGGGAAAGAGAGTGAGACACTTCCCCTGCTCTTGGGGAATGCCAGGCCTGGCTGTGATTCAGTTCATTTGGCTGCCCACCACCTCCCTCCAACAAAGCAGCTCATTTTGGATCTCTACAAAACCAAAGCTACAGGCAGGTAACCCATTCCCTGCAAACCTCTAACAGCAGCTCAGCTTCACAGGTACCTTGCCAGCATGCTCTGACCTTAAGACAGAGGATGGCCCGGGGCAAGGGCGGTTCATGAGGCCTCCTGCTCCCATGGACAGTGTCATTTCCCACTCCTTGAAGTACTTTGAAGTGCAAAGTGGATTCTTGTCTCTGCAATCTCAGCTCCCCAAACTTTTACACCACTAGTTTATGTTATTTTAATTTTATTATATTACTAACTGTAAGTAATAAAACACAAATAACGTACTTTATTACTGCTTTTAAGCAGTAATATCTAATTATTGATCTGTTTGTTAAATGACAGTGTGTCTGTTGTGTGCTGACAGCAGGAAGAAGGCAAGAGGCAGCCCATGGATGTGAGAGCAGCAGTTCTTCCTCCGCTGCACTGGGAGCACCTTTCCTATGGCTAGTCCCCAGCTGCAAAGCCATCAGCGGAATCCTCTCCGAGTTGTTTCAGACCTCCAGCAAACTTGCCAGCAGCCTTCCAGGGATGGAGGGGAGTCTGGCTGCCCATGAACATCTGTGCCAGCCCTCACCAGTGCATAGACGCTCCTGGGTCTGGGATTTACTGAGGCCAGAGGTGTCCTGCTATGGGGGGTGCCAGTGCTTTCTGTTCATCTTGCTTCTGCATTCCATCAGCACTGACACTACGTGACGAAGCACCAAATAGCGAGCTCTTGTTTCAGAAAACTGGCAGTGATCTGCTGTGGAGCTGTTTGTAAGGTCTTTATCAAGGTGAATAAAAAGTGGACTATATTCAGTGAAAGTCTCATGTAAAGAAATGCAACAGAACAAAACCGACTAGCTGTGTGGTGTGACTGCCCTGCCTGAAGCAGGACATGTGCTTGGGGTTAAGTGGAGGCAGTGGGGCGCCAGCCCCCTCTCCTGCTCTGCTGCAAGAGGAGCTTGACTGGGCTGTAGGCACTGAGGGCAGCAAACACCCTACATGAAATCGCTTCCCACATGCTGGGGTAACCAAACAGGCTCTGCTGTTGCCCACTCTTCCTTTTCCTCTCGTTGTGCTCTTCATTTCTTCTCCAGGTGATAGTCGCCCGTTTCTCTCCCCTTTCTGCCTTTCCATCTGTGTGCCAGGTTGGTGATGTTGGCCACCCTTGCCTCCGCGTGCTCCTGCTCTGGCTGCTGCTCCCTATTGCCCACAGCCGGTGGCATTTGCCTCCTCAGTTATTTACTTTTAGGTTAGTAAGTACCATGAAAACATCATCCAACCTGCCCAACCCTTTGAGCAGTCACAGGAATAAGCTGTCACTAATATAATTTCATATCAAATGAGATTACCTTTCTCCCCCATTAAGCACACTTCTCGTCTGGGGATAGTGGCAAGGCAAGGACACAGCAATTGCTTCAACCAAAGCCTACATTAGAAACTGGCTTTTAAGGGCAATGGTTAACTTGCAGGCTGTAGCTGATACTTGTGCTTTGAATTCAGAGTATTGAACAGCATGATTTGGCTTTGGCTTCTGCTGGATTGATGACACCTGTCTGCCTGTTTCACATGCAATTGCCCACAAACAGCTACACCTCCCGGCTGTCACGGGCTGCTGTTATTTATGAGTGCTGTCCCTGGCAGGTGTGACAGCTCCTCGTTGTTCTAGTGACCTCTGAGGAATCATGACGGACACTTCTGGGTGGGTCTACACTGCTGAGTATTTTTGTACCCTTGTTTGCTTATCACTGTGGGTCCCTCGATCGTCCGCACTCTGCGTGTTAGTGCTCTCCTCTGGATACATGAGCTCCTTCGCTGCGACAAACTGTGTGCAATTCAGAGGATAATTTGCCCCAGGGAGCAGCTCTGCTACGCAGCACAGGCAGGGCTGTACCAGGACAGGCTCTTCCCACGCCACTGAGCCCTCCTGCACAAGGCCAGCAGGCAAGAAATTCGTCCAGTGCCACGCCAGATGCTGTGACACTAACCTTCCCCTTGTCTTTGGAAGTGAAAACGATGCAGGAAAAATTGTTTTAAGGCCACAAAGACCCTCCACAGGCCTGAGGGAGGATCTGACGCATGTGCTGTGTGGTGTGGCTTGAGAACTCCCAGGATGGCTGGTTTTGCAGAGTTGCCGTGAGACATTTGCATCTTTTGACCAGAGAGCCAGGGAGTGCTCCTTGGAGTAGACAGATGCTAGTTTGCTGGCAAAAGGCTTTGGTATCTAATTTCAAGTGCTTTCAGCTCCTGCCAGACTTCGTCACTGCTGAAAACAGAAGGTGTTTTTTCACATTTGTATCGTTAAGCTGCAATGCTCCCGGCCACAGGGTGTTACAAAGGATTTCTCAGACAGGTAAGACCTGTTCAGTGATCCATTAGCTGCTGCAGAAGATGTGCAGCATCTGGCCGAGGAGGGCTGATGCCTGGGGGATACCATGAGAAGGGTCCTCGCGGCACCTTCCCCTTGCTGCTCCCGCTCTGCTCTCAGCACCTCCCACTCGGTGTGTTCACAGGCAGGATCCAGAGCAAGGCATTGAGCCCACCCCACGGGGCAACCCTTGCACTGGCCTCTTCATTTGGATTGCACAGTGATGGATTTAGAGTTCAGACTTTTGTATGTTTTAGGAATGATCCAGACCAAGACTGCTAACAGCGTTCAGTACGTACATGGCATCAGAGGTGGCAGAAGAAATGGGTTATCTGCCTGTGCTTTCTGTTTGGACAGGACATAGATCTGGTTTTCTTTCTTATAACTAATGGGTAAAAAATTTTCATTATCTGAATTGTAAGAGGGAAAAATACATAATGATCATGGCCCAAAGCCATGCCCCTCCACACCGTCGTCTCATCCAGCCCCACCGGCCAGACTAAGCTGTTATAACCTCGGTGCTGCCTGGCTGACTGACCTCCAGTTACAAGCCTGGTGCCCAGGAGGAGCTGTTCAAGACATGGCATCTTTCCTCCAAGTCATCTTTTTTTTAGCCATCTATTCAGTACCGGGCGAGAGAGTCACTTTGCATTAGTGATCCATGGACTGATCCCTCTGACTCTTGATGCTCTCCTTAATTGCTGGGTGTGGCTCATCCCCAGATTTGTCAGCCCTGTGGCTCAACTCCAGATAAGTACGTTATCCTGCTTACCTTGAAAAAGGAAAATAATCCCATGGATTTACTCTTGCCTTCCTGGTGACAAGTGGTAGGGTTAGGCTGTGGACGGGCTAAGGGTTTCTGTTGTATTTGGAGTAAAAGGGGTATGGATCTTTTAGTGACAGGCTGTCCTAATGAAAGATGCTGCCATAGCCTCTCTTGTGGCCTTTACTATGGGTCAGGACTTTACTCATAAAATCAGAACTTTGCTCCTCAAACAGTCCCTTGCAGTTTTGGGGAAGCACATAAGGACTCTGTCCTGCCCTGCGCTGAGCTGCAGGGATATTGCATCTTCACCAGTCAGGAGATATCCGATGCGTCAGCTCCTTGCTGCAGTGGAAAGAAGGGTTAAAAATGTGGGAGCAGAGAAGGGAAAGGTCAAATATGTAAAGCCACTTTCATGTACTTAGGAGAAAAGTGGTAACAGGAGAGCTGTTAAAAATTTTTATAGCTGGCACCTAACAACACTGGTGTTAAGAATCATGAAACTGTTTAATAGCAAGTGGAGGTGTACATTAGTTAATTAGAGGCATGCTAACAGTGAAGCCAATTGAGAGATATTATTTTAGCATTTTTTCCAGAGGGCATATCAAGTCTATTCACAAATTAATAAACAGATTGTAAAGCCTAAGCAAGCATATTAGGGAAGCGTGTGTGTATATACTGGGTCTATATACTGGGTCTACGCACACTTGTTTGTTTGTTACCATTGCACTTGAAATATGTTTCTTGTTTTCCATATAGACCTCAGTGGAAGAATTACAGCATATTGGGTTTTTCCAAAGACTCTAATTAAGATCTGCAGAGTTGATGTGTGTTTACTGAAAAAATACGGCATAAATGAGACCTAAAACACCAGCATTCAAATGAACCCATGAAGGCAAAGGCATTCAACGCAAAATGGCTGTCCTCTCAGGGCCTGCCTTTGGTGCATGTTAAGAGAAATAAAATCACAGTATTCACTCAATTTATTTGACCTCCTGAGTTAAGTTCTCATTGAACGGGCATTTTAAGAACTATTAAAAGCTGTCTACAGTTAAATACATGTCTTTGGCCTCTCTCAGATCTCTTAGCTGCTGTTAAAGGTACTTACATTGTGAGTAAGTGTCGTCTTCTCAGCTCACACAAAACCCTAAGGTGGTCGGTAGTAGAACAGACAGTGGCCATTAGGCAAGGCAGGGACCATCCCATCTGTAAAACGAAGTTTCCCATAACTGGAGCTGGTGATAAGTAAGTGGATTTGCTCTGATGGCATGAGGACAAGCACTAGCTTTTTAAGCCTGAGTAAGGCTACACACCATTAAGCATTTTCCTAACCTAATTTTTTTTTGCTCCTAACACTGGTTTGATTCCTTTTTTAAACCCACTCGTGCACCTACCTTAATTCACTGTTGCCACTTCGCTTTCTGCGGGAAGACAAGCTGTCCAACTTAATCCATTACTGAGCTCTGCATTACAAAAACCGCATGGTGTTTCATGCCTCATTAGCAGGCAGGGAGCTTCCAGGCTGGAGTCGCTGCATGTCTCCAGCTCTCCTGACTTCCTTCCTCGACTCTGCTTTCCTATTTTACATTTTAATAGCAACAGTGATGACAAATTATGGGGGGGAAAAAAAAAAAAAAGTATGCCCTTAGTGAGTATCTTAGTGCACTTGGTTTCCCCAGCAAGCCCAGGCTTGCACCCCTGCTCAGCACTCCCATCTCTGCCAACCGGTGCTGCCTTCTCAGGCAGAGCCCTCCTCCATCCTGGAGTGCTCATTCCCAGCACAAACCCATCCGCTCCTCACACCACCGTCCCACCCAGGCTGGAGAAAAAGAGCAAATGGATTGCAATTCAGAGGAGAGACAAGACGGATGGCAGCCTCTGTCTCTTTTGATTGGCTCAGGGCAGCCTCTCAAACAAGGCAAGTAATGAAGATAATGATGAATGAAAGATGCAAAACTGAAAATACTTCTTCCTGTTTTTCTATTGATCTTCCAGCAAAGGCCTTGCTCTTGACATTTAAAATAGAGAGATTGTTTTAATGTAGTGGCCCTTGCTGGACTGCAGTTAAGCAATTTAGCTCATAGAGGTTCACAAAGACACTTTCTGCAGCCTCAGCCTGAACAGTTTCAATACCAAACTCCTGTTTGGCAAATGCTCATGGAGAAATACTGCTTAGAGCCAACAGGAGCCATGGGGCACCAGTGAGCATGGCCAACTTGTCACCCTGTGAGAAGAGTGGTGCTGAGCTAATGACAGGAGGGATTTGTCTGTGCATCACTGGAAGATGATGCAGTGATCCAGGGAAGGAGATCACAGCCCTGTCTGGAGCTTTCCAAAACTTCCTGTCCGGGGAGACACGGACATAACCTCTAACCACACACCCAAGCAGACCTTTACTCCACAATCACAGCCTTCCAGATGAGCTTCAAAGGGGCAAAACCCCACCGCTTTGCCCTGGTGTGGGGTGAGAAGGTGGGCTGAGTTCAGCAGAGAGCTCTGCCTGTGCAGCTGAGAGGCCTGATGCCATCCCTGGCAAAGCATGGGTGGATGTAGCTTCTGGCCTTTGGCTTTGTCAGAAACACAGAAACCTGGAGTTTGGTTACAACGTGTTGGGATTGCTTTAATAAATGCAATTTTTCTTTTAGAAGAGAAGTATTTTATTACTTTCAACCTAGAACCTGGAATTAATTATACATGGGTGGTCCAATTAACCATTAATTTACCTCTATTAACTGCTGATACTTACTATGCATTTACTTTGTATCACACACATTTGTGTTCCCAGACTAAGCCAAAGAAGTTTGTCAAGAGACTATGAATTAAAGCAATATAAAGATGTTAACAGCTACTTATCTTAGCAGCAGCCTCAGGAAGCCCTGGAAAAGAATGCATCACAAAAACGAAAATTGTTTTTATGCACAGAGACTGGACTCTTTTTTTTTTTAGTAAAAAAATCTCCAATTAATTCAAGAAGCTCTGATCTTCCCACCACTTCCCTGAGGACTGATCTGGGTAAAACTGCATTTGGTTTTCAAAGGCAGCAGGACCGGTGTCTGGAGGTCTGGGAGGACCCACTCTTGCAACATTTCTTCACCCTACAGGTTTCCAGTCCTGTATGTATATATGCACAGCACCATCGCCTTAAGGCCTTTTTTCATGAAGCTGAGCAGAGATAACTTCTCAATACCATGTCCAATTTGATTTAGCCTCCATCTTGGCACACTGAGTGCTCAGGTCTTAGCCCAGGCTGTTCAAGGACAGGAGGGTGGCTCGAGGTCTCTCCCCAGCTTTGTGCCCCATGGACATCAGGAGGAAGATTCACTGAGAAGCTGGCACTAGAGAAGTGCCTCAGTTCCTCCCTCTGCAAACAGAAACAGCCCTTGCCTGCCTTTGGAGAGGAAACTGGTGTTCTCGCATAAAATTTGCTTGGCAAATGCAGCCTGCTCTTCCCCAGCTGGGTGTGCTCCCCATAGCTGCAGACCTGCCTCTGCTCCGCAGTCACTGCTCTGCAGAGCATCACCCTGAATCACATGTTTCTCTGAATGTGGCACTTAAGGACGTGGTTTAGTGGTGGACTTGGCAGTGTGAGCTTTACGGTTGGACTCGATGATCTTAAAGGTCTTTTCCAATGTAAATGATTCTATGATTCCCTATGCACGGGCAGTAATGATGCTCCTGGACAAGAGAAGGCTATTTTGTAATTACAATGAAGTAAAGATTAAACCAGAAAATATAGTAATGCTGTAACATGTGCAGACAGGAATAAAAACGAGAACAGAAGGGTAAAACACCCCATGTGAAATTGTGGGATTCCTGTTCTGCCAAAGGTCAGGTGAGGTTATCACAATGCTCCCTGCCAGCCAGAAATCAGGTGAAGTACAACCTCCCCCACAAATCTGTGCCTTAAAATACATACACCTCAGCTATTTATGTACGGGTCGGGTACCTACCTGCCTGTAAGTTTTGCCTGACAGCTCGTTTAGCAACATATGGTGTAATATTAAAATGTGCTCCTTCATTTGAACATACCTTTGTGTAATTTTCAGTGTCAGTTGGTAGCTTACTGATGTTGCTATAGTGTGTAGTGGAGTAAGCGAAAAAATAAACTGGTCCTTGATTGGGAAAGCTGGTGACACCATATCAGCTGGCACTGGTCCTTGCTGCCATACCAGTTTCACGCTGGTGCAGCTCAGCTAAATTAAATTGTTCCACTAGATTTTCATTGACTTAAATCAATTATACTAGCATGGAAGAGGAATAAAAAAGTGAAAATGAAGTCCACTTGAAAAAAGCGCAGAGTAGATATTTCTTTAGGACATGAACTGTTCATAATCTTTTATCCTGTGTATTGATATTTTTCTTGTGAGAACTAACTTGGAGTTAATTTCTGAATTGCCTGACCTCAAGCAGTTAAGATATTGCAATCTAAGAAGTCACAGTTCAATTAATAAACAACAGTGGTCAAAATATTTGATGTATGTATTATGCTTTCTTCACCTGAATGTGAACACAGGGAGCATCCAGCAGGAAGGGACCAAGGACTTGCTGGAAGAGAGGCACTCGATGTCACTGCAGGGTGTCAGCCACACCTCTTCTGGCAGTGTCCTGAAAACTGCTGGTGGTGAACCAGAGGTGTGATCACCCGGGGTTCTGAGAACAAAGGAAGGAAGATAGGGACTCTGGGTGACAGCACTCAACCCCTGCCTGGCAGAAACTGAGAGGCTGGCAGAGAATCCAACAGTGACGAGAGAATGGGCAAGATGCAGCTGAAATGCATGCAGCGAGCAAAGGCGTTGAGGAGCCCCTGTCCTGTAATTCAGGGCAGAACACAATCACACTACCGGATTTGCAGACAGCACTGTGAAAATAAAAGACATCTCACGAGGTACCTTCATCCTGTAATGAGTTTCCAAACCAGCCCAATTTCCCCTGGAATTTTGGACAAACAAAGAAGATGTCCACCCCCAAGAAAAAAAATCAATAAAGATGAGGGGGTTTTGCTAGAAATTTAAAGAGAGAAGTATGACTCTTTTTCCAGCTGTCAGTGCTGGTATTATTGTGTGTAGTAGCAGCTTGTACGCAGCATCTCTTTACAATGGTAGCGGGGAAGTTGGAATGTTGTTATATCAGACTATCAAGTTGTTATGTTGGATTACATATAATGCTATCACAAATGACAGAATGCTTGCCTCCCATCAAAAATTTAAAGAGCAATAGACTTCTTTTCAGCTGTCATTGCTGATAACATTTTATGCACAAGTTTATTCAAGCTCAAATAGCGATGCAGCCTGTCAATAAAGAAGCCCTGGCAGATTAGGCATCGAGTATATTAAAGCTAACGGTACTAATGTGACTACACAGCCTAATCTGACATTTTAAAACTGCGACAAAATGAACCCTCTAAGTTCTCACCGATCATCTCACCATGGCATATTCGCTGCTGGGTTTTATGGAGTGGAAACCAGAGTACATGTACGAGAAATGAAACAAGCTGAAAACTACAGAAAGGTCGACGCAGGCTTGCTCCCCAGGAAACAGAGCGGATGTCTTCCCTTCTTCTCGCTCTTATCTTCTCTGCTCTGCTCTGCTCCTCTCTTCCAGGAAAGCGGGTAGGGCAACAAATAAAGGCCCTAAATTGCTGCAGAGGTGACACAGATTACACATTAGAAAAAGCACTTGGAGGGCAGGAAGGGTTCAGCACTGGAAGAGATTGCTGGAGAGGGCGTAACACCTCCATCATTACAGCTCTTTAAGAAGGGGTTAGCAAAACATCTGCCTGGAATGAGGAGGGTAGCTGATTTTGCTCTGGAGACTCAGCACTATTTTCTGCCATTCACATTCTTGTTCTCAATAACAGCTACTGCTTTCTACTCTCAGCAGAAAGGGTATGTGAGTGCTTGTGTGTTGGGAAATGGGGCCAAAAATAGCCTATTGAAAACAATAATGACATGTGGTATTACAATAGATGGCCTGGTTACACTCCCCTTTCCCCCTTCCTACTCTCATAAGGGCTCTCAGTGGCTGTCGCTGCTCTTCTGAAGGATGCAAAGTCAGGAGAAAGTCTTTCCCAGGCCTGAGAAAGTGAGGCATCCAAAATTTAGATCTGGCCTTTGCATCTGGCAAATATTCACATGGACAGCCCGATCTTTAAGAAAGACAGTCTGTTACTTGCAGTCTGTGCATCACAACTCTAACAGAACAGTGGCTTCTTGATGCTGCTCCTGGTGATAAAACACAAGCCTCCACTGTTTTGATAGTTTTCGCTAGTTATTTTGCTCAAAACCCAAATCCATATGCACTGCCTTCCTAAGGGAGAGAAGGGGAAGATGTACAGCTGCCGAGAGGCTGGAGCCGGGGCTTGTGAGGACTCACTGCAGCGGTGACTCCCAGCGAAATGTGCGTGTGGGCTGGCAAGGCGACTGCCTCGCATCGAACACCGGCACCAGCGCAAGGTCTCTGAGCTGCTCAGAGCACTGATGGAGAGGCAGGACCCACGGATACCGATGGGCTGCAGGCAGGGCTCCCCCAGGCAGCACCATTCCTTTAATCGCAGCAGAGATACACAGCAAGACGTGAGCTTGCTTACTTGCACTGAAACCAGAAGGGAGGTCACTTCCCAGCTTACGTCCAGAAATGAACATTGCTGTGGTGGGATATGTGGAGCATTATCAAAAGCACTGGACTTTTGGAGGAGAAAACCTCCTCCAGACAAGCCAAGGCACACAGAACCTGTGCCTCCCTGCACCAGAAGGGAAGAAAAATGCTTGGCAATATTAACATAATCCTTACAAAGATTAAAGGTAGGTCAATGACAGTAGCTGAAAGGAAAAAAAACCTGCATCACCCAGCTATGTTTTTCTTGAGCAAGGAATAAGGACAGAAGACAGGATAAACACTCTCTTTAAGGATACCTAACTGATTTAAGCATGTGCCATCTTTACTCCACCTTCAAAAATGAGCAAAAACTTTTGTCAGTATGGCTGTGTCCCCTCTAACTGCAGGGCTTACACTGAAACCTGGAAGCATGGTGAAGGGCCACATATCCAGTACCTGTTGCTGTCGTTGCTGCCTCTAGAGAAGGCTTTCTCATCTCTCTGGCTGTTTTGAAGCTTGAGGATTACAAGCATGAAGGATAAATCCCCGATTTATTTATGCTGAAAAAATCTTTGTGTTTTCAATAATAACTATCAATATGGGGGAGTGAGATGTTTGGTTTCTGTAATGACTCTCTCTGTGTATTTCTCTGGTTATTCTGTCTGTATTCTTGGGAAAAAAATACTTTGAAAAATAATGACAATGTCTCTCAGAAAATAATGAGTTCCTTCCAGTTAGCTGTTGAATTGTTTACTGCCATAGCTGAATAATAACAGCACATCAAAGACGACTGCTGTAATTAAAAGATTTGTGAACATAGGTTAACAAATTAGTGCATCATAATGTGTAATTGTCTAATTAGGACAAAAATGCTAGTTCCACGTAAAAGACCAACAAGAAGAAATTATAAGGGAGAAAATAAGATAGACAATGGCATTGATACTACAGAACATTGGCAAAGATGTTATCTGTAACTTCATATTCTATCAATAAGTCCCCAGGGGTACTAGCGTTTTTGTGGATTAATTTACAGACAAATTTATTCTGCCATATGAATCCCACAAACTGGTTGAGGACTCCCCTGAAAAGCCTCTAAATTTGTCATTAAATATTTTAAAGCATTTTCCATTCCTTTAGCACCCAGAAGACATGAGAACAGCAGACACCATTGCTGTGCACACCAGTGAGAGCTCAGAAACAGGATGTATTGGAAGGAGAAGTATGACACTCCCAGTTTTACTGGTGGGCATTGAAGCAGAGTGGGAGAAATCCTGCTATTGGGTCAAAGCTAAAGGCAAAAGTCCTCTTGAGTGTGGTGGGTTGAGAATTTCATTGAGAGATGAAGGCCAGTGTTTTCCTACACTGAGGGACAGATGGCAGAAAGAGTCTGGCTTTGATTCAAGTACAAGGAGAAGCTTCCATTGTGTCAAGAGAGTTCAGTGCGTAGATGCTGAGCTCTTCAGATAACCCACTCTCACATCAGCATGGACATTACTGAGTGCTGAGCTCTCCTAAGGATCTGGTGTAACGAGAGCTGAACCTCTGGGAATCAGCTCTCCGTGCAGGGTCTGGGTTTGAAAACAAACCCTGCATTTCTCTGCCCTCCATGTGCTTTGCTGATGGTCCATTAAGGAGCTTGTGGCAGACCACAGAATAAGAGTCAGATGCTGAGTGCTCCTATTCAGTGGTTTCACCTAAACCAGAGAAAGGGCCCCTTCACGATCCCTGATGCACGCTGATGCACCTGCTCTACAGCCTGGTGTACGTACACGCAGGGGAGGACCAAACAGGTCCAGACTGGGGGATTCACACCACCATAGGGCTCCTCAGCCCAGTCAGGGACATGCAGGATTGCAAATCACTGAGCATGCAAAGAAATGTGTGCTCTCAGCTGAGAGCAAATGCTTTCTAGTGGCTTGATAAAATGCACGAGAACAAAGAAACCTGGAGTGGTAGCTGCCCCAAGTGGATCTCAGGAGCAACTTGAGTCACACTGGAGGGAAAAGAAAAGATGCACATGGTTTGAAAAGCAACTGTCATTTATCATCTTTATTCTCAGTAATGATGCTGCAAGCCTTCACTCTGTCTTCAGGAAAGAACACCCAGCCAACTTTTGCATGAGTTAATAGTAGGGTTTGAACATGCAATCTTCTGCATTACACCTCTTCTACCTAATGTGCCAGATGAGCTTCATTAGCTCATCGCTGTAGCCGGCTGCCTCCCTTTACTATGACAGCTGCCAGAGAGAGAAACATGACAAATCCTCCAGCAGTGAGTGACCTTGACTGAGCGAGCAGAACGCTTCACCTCCTTGAGGTTCAGCTGTCTGGGTAACTCAGAAATCAGAGCACAACCCAAACCCCCATGAAACTTTTCTTCAAACGGGGCTATTCCTGGTGTTTCCTCTCTCTGTTCTTTAAAGGAGCCAGGTGCCCCGGTCACCCTTCTGCAGGCCAGGGTTGAAAAGCTTCACCTGGGAGCTCGGGAAAGCTCAGCATCAGGATCTCTGCAGAGGGTCCTGCAGCTGCTCTTAGCATCTGTCAGAGCAGTAAAGATCCTTCGTGTGTGTTTTCACGGTAAGTTTGTCTTGAAGCCAGTAATGTTTAGAAAATACACGTATTAATAATCAAGGATTTTATAAGTGTTTTGTTCGTGTCTCTTTGTATTTATATGTATGAGCTGTAGTATGTTTTGTTATGCCTTGAGAAAATCAAGTCTAAATTGCAGGCAGGGTATTTTCCTCAAAGCTGTTTTAGATGGAAAAACACACCTTTCTGAGAAAACAAGAGTATTTTTGAGTTTCCTCTTTCTATCAGTAAAGCCTGAATGGGACAAGGGCTGGGGAACATGCAAATTTGTCAGAAAGCATACAGCTTTGTGTTGTCTCAATAGGGCTTTTTTGTTTCCTCTTGATTTGGGAAATAGTTGTTAATCACTGCCTAATTTTAATTTTAAATAGGCCATATTCGTAGGACTCAATTCCATAAGAAAGAAAAACACAGCAATTGAACTTTGTGCAACAGTTTTGTGCAACAATTGAAACCATAGCAATAAACACAAACACATGAGTGTTTACAAGATCAGAGCCTTAAAAAACTAATGAGCAATAAATAAATTAGAACTCTAATTATCTGACTAAACTCAGATCTGGTGGAGGAAGAAGCCCAATGGCTCATGAGATTTTTTTTCTGCTGGTCAGCTTTATGTGTGGAGCCTGGTGTCTTCTGTAAGAAAGCTCAGCCTCTCTAGTGCCCAAGTTAATCATTTCTGCTGCCCCTCTGAACTTGGCACCCTCCTGATGCATCCTCGGCCTGCAGAGAGCACAGGTACGTGCTGGGGTTACAGACATTGCATCTGCCAAAGGGAATACTCAGCCTTGTTTACAGATACTTGTGTCTTAATCCAGTGGAATAATGTTTGTTTATGTTCCATCTAATAGGAAGAATTACATCCTTTGTGAATTGATTGTGGTGTGTTGGTAAACAAGGAAACTTGGAAAGTAAATTCATAAGACAAAAAAAAAAATCTTGATGTTGTGGCTAACTGGTGTTTGTTGGGTGTTTTTTTTGGCCATATGGTACCAATTAAAGGTGATTTATCTTCCTACCCCCCCCCCCCCCCCCCCCCAGCTTTTAGAATGTTTCATGAAAATTTCTCAGTAAAGCAAATTGTAAAATATATTACATGTATTAATACAAATCAGCTTCCTCTAAGTTGAGAGACTGCTTCAACAACAAAAAGATTGACAGAACAAGATTCAAACAAGTCTCTGTAAGCATATGCCCAGCCTTGGAAAGGGTTCTACTTAGTAAAAGTCCTGTAATAAATTAGAGAAGCTGCAGAAACATAAACAGCACAAAGCCCCTTAGTTTGTATCGCTATGTGGTTTATATAACCTCTACTATAAGTGACAGGATCCCCAAATCCTTGAGCATAATTCCAAATAACCAAGTAGATGTTTGAAAATATGGGCTAATTCTAACCGTGCATGATGAAGACACTGAAGTTATGCAAGATTTATGAAAATAAGGGGAGTATAAAGGAGACAGACCCTGTTATAAGTCGCTCATAGGTATCAGAAAGGCCAGGTGGAAATGTTGAAAATCATATTTCATTAGTTCTGCTGCTCAGGCTTCTGGGTTTTCTATATAGGTCAAAGCTCTTCATAATCTAGAAGTTGATTATTAAATGTTTCTTTAGGCTGGGTCTGAAGTGGGGGGAGGAGGGGTGCTCTCTGACCAAGACCCTTCACGGTTCAGGGGCAACTCAGCATAGAAATCTCTACCTCAAGCCTGTGACCTGATTTCCAGAGGGTTTGTGAGCCTGTATGTTTTGATGGGTGCTCAGTACTTTTGGTGCCTTTCAATTTCTAAATATGGACTTGGGAAACCTAATTTTAACCACGCACTTCTGGAAAGTGTTGGCAATAGTTTAAAGAGACTGTCTAGACCAGCGCGCCTTGCTGCAGCAGATTGCGCCGAGTGATTTATATATTCCTGGTGCTCACAGTCTCTGATGCCTTTTCGGTGTCTTACAGCTGTTGCATTTATGCAGCACTCTTTATCTTGACCTTAGCCCTTGGATTTCTCAGCTATTCTACTCTCTTAACATCTGGGCCTGAAAGGTCACTAATTTACCTTATGTTTCCCTGCTGTGGGTGCCATTGGGTTGAGTGGGTACATTTTGAAAAATAACACTCTGTTGGTGGGCTGCCTTTGCGAAGGTCTTTCTCCCCTCGGCATCATTGTGTTACCTTCTCCCACTGCAGCAGCTCTAAGTCATCAAACATCTGCCCTCGAGAGCGTTGGAGTGTACTTGTTGGATCCTTATGTGTTAAAGCAGCACACCAGGTATCCAGTGTGCTGATATTAAATTGCTTTTGCAGCTTGCCTGGAGAATAAGGAAGAGAGCTTTATTTGTACTAACACCCTTTTAATGCATCTCAAAAGACCATAATAAACATCTCCTGGACTGTAAAAGGAAAATATATATCTAGAGGTTGTGGTAAATTATGAAATACTGGCATACCTAATAAAAATTCTATCTCAATCGTTTAACATTTAGTGAAATGTTAGATGATGTGAAACCAGACCTGGCTTCACTTCAAGCCCAGGTCAGTAATGTCACTTGGGGAAATTATGAGGACTTCCATTAACTTTGTATTGGCAGATCTCCCAATCTATTTCACATCTATACGTTTTTAGCACCCCGTGAGCAATACAAAGTGTCACTTCTCACATCTGAGAACCAGACAATACTGCAGAGGCACTCTGCATACAGGAGGCTACTTCAGAAATTAACAGGTCAGATCTCTCATTGATTTTAATAAAGAGCTGTTTGTGGCAAATTTCTTGATTATAGAAACTGATGACTGCTTTGGGCTTCCTGTCAAAGCCAGCACAGCAGGACGGAGCTTTAAAGCGTGGGAAAAGAGCGCGAGAGTATTAAATCAAACAGATTTTAGACATCTAGGACCAAACTCAGACTTGGTTTTGAAGTAGCTGAGACTCTGATTCACCACACTACCCCTGAATTGGGAGCCTCAGACAGAACCAAGATAGTTAAAATGCTCTGGGAGGGGGACACTTGCAGAACTCTTAATCTATTATCTGAGAAACCCTCTTTTCCCTATTTTCCTTATAAAAAAACCTCTTTTCTCCCTGCTCGTTCGCCTTTCCAAACTCGCAGACAGAGGACTTGTTTTGGAACTTGAACCAGTTTGTCTGGAAAGGACTTTCCATTAGAGCCTGAGAATTGGAGCAGACTTTAAAGTGGCTGGTAATATTTTCAGAAAAGAGGTATTTGGCAAGTCTTTAATGTCATGCTTGCCTGGAACTGCTCTCTTCTTTAATTAACTCAGTAAAAATCCTCTGGTTACTTCATTTTATTTGCTTAAACCACTACAGAAAAAGAAATGCATACAAAACCGATTAATAAATCCATAGAAATGTACTGTTGTTTACTGCGATGCAGCAGAGCGCCAAGTTCCCTGTCCATAATTCAAGCCTCTGGCAACAAAGGCATTTGTGAAAGTCCCCTGTTTTGACACAGACATAAAGGTGGAGTATCCTCTGAGTGAAACACAGGCTGTGGTTTTCAGCTTGTCTTCTCGAGGAAGCCTAGAGGTGAGTATTAATAATTTAAGTTCAAAGCAGTGTCCAGGATTTCTCAGGCTCTCCGCACACACAGCCTCCTGGGATGGATATACTACAGAGCCTGACCCGTGACTGCTGCGCTGGGAATACAAGTCCCTGCAGCCCGAGGTGGGAAGCTGCAGCTGAGCTTTTAACTCTGAAGGCCCTGGCGCTCCAGCCAAAACCGTTATAGCCCCACGAAGGAGAATGACAGTGACTGTTTCATTACAGGCAGGTTTTCACCCCTAAGTTGCAGTAAGCAAGCGATCCATGACTCCATCAATTGTATTGAACTGCCAGGGTGAGGTTAACGGTTGGACTAGGTGATCTTCAAGGTCTTTTCCAACCTAGATGATTCTGTATTGAAATGTGACTGAGGGCTCATGCTGACTGATGCCAAAGACCTGTTTAGAAAAACCCTCCCGGTCTCAGCAGCTCCTTGGTGTTCGCAGAGCAAAGCCGGGGCAGCGGCGGCGCCTCCAGCCTTGCCGTGCTGCTCTGGAGGCCCATAACACACCAAGAGGGAAATATTTCCTTAGTTCGCTAAACTGATGTTCTGGCATTTAGCTTTAAGTATCTTCTATTTCCCTCAGTATCTGACCTTTTGCTTTCTCATATGGCTATTGCTCTACTCTGCTAGCAAAAAAGCAACAAGCAGCCATTATCAGCCTCATCTCGCCAGTCCCAGCCATTAGCGTTAATCATCTCCTCCTCCAGCCCTCCTCTCTCCTGGTCCAGCTCCCCTGCATCTTCTCTTAGCCATGAACACTCAGCACACGATGGAAGCGAACGCGCGGCAAAATAAGCAATGACACAGCAACACCGTGATAAAAGGCCAGTCATTTCCAGCTGCTCGTGTGACTGTACTTCTCTCCGGCAGGATGCAAAAGAGCCAGGATTAAAACAGGAGGCCTAGCACCGTAGATCATCTTGCTGTAATTTCCCACAGGACCAATGTGAGGAGATGCACTAGTGGTGGCACATTAGCACTGCTACAGGCTTCCATCTCGCAGTGCATTGCTAATGCTGACCATTTATCCAGCGGGGCACGCAGGGGATGCACACTGCTGCTCCGGGGACCAGGGAAGGCACACCGAGGCCAGCCCGTGCTTGGGACTGGGAATGACGGCAGCGCCGTGATGGAGTGGGCTTAGTGGTGCTTGAGGAGTTCACTTAAAAATGGACAGAAAAAGGAGAGGGGGAGGAAAAGGGGAAGATAAAAGATGCTAAGCTGAAGAAGGTAGCAGATAAGAGGGGTGATAAGACAGGGAAGTTGAATCTAAGTACAGAAAGGCATGCACCAGGAATATAAATGAGAGGCTGGACTGGATAGAAAACCAATGGGGCTTTGTCTGGAGATTGATGAAAGGGAGATTAAAACAAAAGTTCAAAGGTAAATGTGTGTTGTAGCAAAATAGGGAGCTGTAGGGAGAGAAGACAGTGTTCTGATGGACCAACTTCACCCTCAGCAATGCGAATTTTCCATGTTGTCTTGGCCAAGGAAAGGAGGCAAGCAAAGATGGGGGATACAACGGGGCTGGGAATGACAAAGAAGAATGGGTGTGAAAGCAGCAATGGAAAACAGGCAGGGACAGCACTGTTGGAAAGCAAAGGCAATTTTGTCTTGTAACTGTGCGCTTGCTCAAGCTTGACAGAGAAAGAAGAGGAAAAATACATTCCTGTTATAAAAATTCATATGTACGTAAATCACGCAGCAAACTTCATGGTGTGTGGTTCAGTGTGCCCAGGCTCGGCTGCCAGCTCTTCTGCAGGCTTCTTGCTAAGCTTGGGCTAACTGTTTCAGCCTCTCTGTAAACAGGGCGTGATGCCACTTCACTCCCAGCCTTTGTCTCGCTTACCTTTGGGGATGGTCATCTCTTGGGGCTATGTTCCTGCATCTGTAGGTTGCAAATAACCCCTCTGTATTGGCAGTCATGAAGGTAGGTTAAGATTAGACACGCCAGTGGTGTTTTGTGTAAGTCTGGCCCAAGTCCAGCAAAGTTAAGATGGCTTTTGTACTTTTAAATGTGATTTTACCACTGTGTAACATGTCACAGATACGAAGCTGTCTTGGGAGATGAGGTAATAAACTCACGTGGGAGCTAATGAAGATCATAATGAGAGAGTAGTAAGAATAATGCCTACTACTGGGAGACTTCTCACCGGAGCCCTCAGACTTCAGCATTTTCCAGTCTAAATAAGATGTATACTTCCCTGACCTTCTCTTCTCCAATGTAAACGCAGAGCAGGATGTACTTAGAATTAAGATAAATAAGGCCTTACCCAAATAAAACACTAGTCTGCAGAAACAAATCTCCTCCAAGGAAAAGGGTGAGCGGGAGCAGAAACTGATGCTACTCTAGTGGAAAAACCTTAAATGCCATAAAGATGAAGGCAATATAATATTTGGTGCAGAGTATACTAGTAGTAAATGCAACTTAAGGTGGAAGATGCTATTGCAAAATCTTGTGAGTTTTAGTAATTTATGGAAGAAGTAACATTTAATTTCTCTACCTGAACTTTATTTTTAAGCGTGATTTTTTTTTTTTTTTTCCCCCCTAGATGTACAGTAGACGAGCGCAGCTAATCTTTGCGGAAATAGGTGTAAAACCACAACATTCTGAAAAAAATTACTAGAAACCTGAATCAATTGACACAAAGTGGAAGACAGAGGAAGGTTACTTCACCCATGCTAATATTCCCAGTTCAGCTTCTTGCAACTCCAGCCCTTCTGTACCTGGTGGCAGGGGGGTGGGTGGCCAGGGGAGAAGACCTGTCTCTACTCTCAGCCAGCATAGCAGAAGGAGGTCAATGTGCTCTCCTGTGCAGCACAGCCCCAGGGTTAGGGCTCCTGGCACAGGGCTGGAGGAAGGATCGCTGCTGCGCCCTACATTTCCAGGATGACATCCCAGTGAGGAAGCTGAGAGGCAGCTAGGAACTGGGGGGAGCAAGGGGAAATGATTTGTATTACAAATAACGACATGAAAAGGGGTGGAGGAGCCCTGTCACAATGTAAATGTACAATTTGCATAATTGGGCAGCCAGGATTAAACGAAGCAAAGAGAAGGATAAGGATTACATGGAAGGACAGAGAAGGAAAATGAGAACTGCACAGAGAGAAAACACTGCAGATAGATATAAAATCTGAGGTAAGCAAGAGCAAAAGGAGAAGTTGGAATACTCAGACAGCAAAGGGAGAGGGAGCTGAGAGGAGCAGCAGTGTGTGTTACCAATCCAGGGTGTACCTGAGTTTGCTCGGAAGCGTGCAAATAAACTTTAAAAGGAGCTTGAAATCAAAGGGGAGTGTCAGCTGGGCATTAAACATCCCCTTTAGTGGTGACCTTGAAAGCCCAGACCACTGCTACCTAACAACCAAACACAGCAGTCCTGAACGGTTCCTTCAAATCTCATCCATAATTAATTTTGCCTTTGATGAATGGGTCATCCTCCACCAGGATATTTGTCAGCTGTCAAAATCACCCAAGTTGTGGCCTCTGACAGCCTTCTTGCTGCCTCCTGCCCTGGGGCAAGCATGGCAGCAGAGGTTGCTGACTGTCTCTGCTCAGCTTTTCCTAGGAGCTGCGCTTACTGCAGCGGGCTGGACACAGCAAGGTCCCACGTGCTTATGCTGCTCAGCAGTGACCAACTTTGAAAGCACTCTGTCATTCAATAGCCCCTTGGTGCTGAAATTCCTCCTCAAGTCGTGTCAGGTCAAGGGGCCTTCCAGCACTCCATGCAACAACCCTGCAGCCCTTCTCCTTACCCAGCTCCTGAAGTTCTCACTTGCTTCCCTCTGGCTTGTTTGTACACAGGGAAGATGGTTGTGGCCAAGCCAAGTTCAGAGCCGTGTTCTACACAAAGCCATATGTAGAGGCAAAAATGTAATACTCCTTTTAAGACTTGTTTTGTGCTAGCCTAAGGGCAGGAATCGTGTTGTACTTGCTACTGTGCAAATGCAAACCATAAAAAGCGTTTGCTGCCCTGGAAAGATTGAGTCTGATGAGAAAGAAAGAGAGGGAGCGAACGCAGGCAGGGGAGCATGAAGAACAAGAGAGGATGGGGCTGTGATACGGCAGTCTGATGAAGGTATCTACTTTCACTGCAAGGGGAGTCTCTGCTAGATTCTGGTAGCTGGAATGGAGAGAGTCAGATGGTGCTTTATTAACATGACATAGAATATGAATATTGTTTTATTTTCCTTATTGCCAGAACAGAATATGCTCAAGTGACTCTCAGCTCAGAGAAAGGCAGGAGTGAGAAAAGATGGTGGTGGATATGTGTTCAGAGATATATTTTTTTGCATGTGCATTGTGACAAAAATGCAAAGGAGTCCTTCTCTTAAATATGTCCCTGATTGGTTTGTTGCCTAACACCCTAAATTCAGGTTCAGCAAAAATAAACCTGCTGCTTGACAGTTCTTTAAAGAGTGATGGGATCAGAAGATGGGTGATGGAACTGCTTTTTTTTTTAAAAAAAAAAACAAACAACAAAACAAAACACCTTAAAAATGTGGGGTAAAGATCAGTTTTGCTTTTTCTCGAAGTGTTACGGCATCCTCAGTGAGAGCTGTGATTCAACTCAATGACTGAAACCTTCCAGGTGGGACGTGGGGACAATTCGCCCTTACTTAATGTTGTCTGCGGTTACTTTCCAGTAGGTCAGTACTTTGCCTGGGTGATTACAGCTTCCAGCACCAGACCTTGTCTCATCATCTGGGAATTCTGACCCCAGATGTTTCCTCTGGGCCCCAGTAATTCGAGCAAACCATTTTATCCTTCAACGGGGTGTCTCAGGAAATGAACTTATTCAGCTCTCCTAGGGTATCTGAAGGGAGAAGGTGGGTGAAAGTTCAATATAGAAAAATGTGAGTCCAGCTACAGAAGTGAAATTAAGTGTTAAGAAAAAACACCACGAAGCTTTACACGCTCAGATTGTATATCTCTTCCTATAGCAGTCACTCAAGGCTCTTATTTGATGTAATGTCACATTTGACTTATTCTCCAGCTATCACAGAATGGTTCAGACACAGCAGGAACTGAACTTCTAATAAAACAGTAATAATAAAAAAAATCCAAACAGACAGGCCTTCATCAACCAGTACTGAGAAGCAGAGCATGAGGGGAAGGAGAGATTAGAGTGGATAAAGGGGAGAAGAGGAGAAAATGCAACCCTGTCCAACTTAGGAATCCTTTATGGACCATGTGCTTTTTGCCTTATTCCTTTTCTCTGTTTTTGTCTACAGGCAGGCTGTATGGGCGATTAGGTAAGTGGAGAGCTTGAGGTTGCAGATCTATAAATCTGAAAGAGCAGGTATTCCCAAATTTTATGTCATTTTACTACTCAGGGTTCTTCTAAGTATATCATCTCACTGAGTTTTGAAAATATTGTCTTCTGTCACAGTTTAATTAATCTTCTATTCTCAGGGATTGTAATTTTGATTGTCTAAAATGTACAGTACTATGCTTGGAAATAATTTTAGGCGTTGTTATATTGCCACTGTCTCTTGACTTTTACATCATCATTTATTACATAGATAAAAGTCCAGTCTTGGCTTTCTCTAAATTTTGGTTGCTCCAAGGTTTGTAATTTTCTCTGCAATGTCTTTGATTTATTTCAATTGCAATAGCACTCCTAAGCTCTGAAAGGTCAGCTTGGCTCCTCAGTACCATCCAGCTCTTTAGAGGAACAAAATTCCTCTACTGAAACGCTACAGGAGTATTGTGAGCTGTTGAGGCAATGGCAGTCATCAGAGTGTCTTCCACATAATGACAAAGATTTTGTCCACATAATGACGAAATGGGGCATTCTACTACATTCTTACTAGTGAGGTTTCTTGGGTTTTCTTCACATAATATTGGGCAGAAGAATCTTTCCTACTCTGGGGATAAATGATAAATCAGCCAACAAATTTCCTCTTGTCACAGTTTTACCATTGTATAACCTTAGTCAAGCTAAGCTACCAAAAATGGAGTCTCATTTACACCTCACTGCTGGAGAATCACTCCTGGAAAATCATAACTCTGTACATGGAAGGCAATGTCTGAAGTGTATCTGAAAGAGCTTCCTGGCAAAATACGACATCAGACACTGCCTATGAGGGTTTGAATAATGAAAACTTTAAAAATACAGAATAATTCGTGCTGTTTGAATGTCGTGATTTAATCCTAGCCGGCACTTAAGCCCCACACAGCTGCTCGCTCGCTCACCCCACAACAGAATAGAGGAGGGAATTGGAAGAATAAAAGTGAAAAAACTTGTGGGTTGAATTAAATAGGTAAAGCAAAAGCTGCACACGCAGGCAAAGCAAAACAAGGAATCCGTTCCCCACCTCCCATGGGCAGGCAGGTGCTCAGCCATCTCCAGGACAGCGGGGCTCCCTCAGGCGTGACGGTGACTTGGGCAGACAAACGCCATCACTCCGAACGTCCCCCCTTCCTCCTTCCCCAGCTCTCTGTGCCGAGCGGGACGCCCTACGGCCTGGGACGTCCCTGTGGGCAGTTGGGGTCAGCTGTCCCGGCCGTGTCCCCTCCAACTCCTTGTGCACCCCCAGCCCCTCGCTGGTGGGGTGGGGTGAGAGGCAGGAAAGGCCTCGGCTCTGTGTGAGCCCTGCGCAGCCATCACTAAACCATCCCTGCGTTACCAACACTGTTTCCAGCACAAACCCAAACCTCAGCCCCACACTGGCTACTGTGAAGGAGATTACCCCAGACAAAACCAGCACACTGACCCAAACCTCTTCATCTTTGTAATACAGATCTTCAGCATCTTTTGCATTTCCACACTGGAGACTGGGATTCATGGAATGCTTAAACCAGCTATTAACTCTTATTTGTATGATGAACATAACATATCCTCCCCAAACTTTGTAACTTTGTGAATACAAAATTAATTTTCTGCGGCTCAACCTAGGTAAATTAAGTTCGTATCAGTTTCAAAAATCAGTCTTTTTATAAAAAAAGAGATTCTCAGTAATTACACAGAGAGAAATTTCATACTCTCAAAACTGTGAAGTCCAAATTTTCTAAAATCAAGGCAATAGTTGCAAAATTACAGGGCTGACTTGTGAAAGCTATGTTGAACAACTCATTGTGAAAGGATGTGATTCATATATTACAGTATACTATAAACTTTTTAAACTATTTTTCAAAAGCCTGATGGCTCATATCTTTTTTATTATTATTATTTAAAAGCTGAGATTACTGAACAGCCACTTGTCTTCACCTGCTGACACTCTAGAATACTGTTGGACAACAAATATTTGGGGTAAAAGTAGATCATATCCTACTTTACAGTGTCAAGAAATCATTGAAACTGGGTGCTGCTTTTTGACTCAAAAATATCAGAATGACTAAATTAAGCTGTTTCAGAAAAGCAACAAATTATGATTATAAAAACGATTGAAACCAGACTTGATAAAAACTCATGCTGCTCCTGAGGCCATGGCAATAGAAATACATTGGCCAGTCACAATCTTTTGTCCTCAGGAAATGTGTGTACTGTGATTCTTTTGATGGAGATCACTGCAGTGAGGGGATTCAACCTGCTGAATCGTAAACACCTATTCTTAAAATTTTGCTTCTGATTAATCACATAGACTCAAATGGGACTACTCATAGCAGTGAAGTTAAATAGATGTACATTTGCTTTTACCATCGCCTAGTTTTTATATGGTTGGTACTACACACCATGAAGCTTTTAACAGCTTCTACATGCAATATTGGGTGGAGGAGGAGGTACATTTTTCCCCTCCAGCTATGGCTCTGTGTACAAGCTGTACTGGAGGAGAACCACAGATGCTATTTAGCCTGTTGGGAGGCACTGTACAGCAGAGCCATGATGCCTCCCCTTCTGAGCTGCAATTCATGCCAGTGGCTAAGGGCAAGACAGCACAGAAGGGTGGGCAGGGAGTCCCACAGTCACAGAAATGCCATCCCTGAAGCCGAGGTTGCCTGCAAAGCGTCTGGAAAGCACCTCATAGCCTGTGGTGTGGAAAGGCCTGTGTAAGCAGTGTGGCACAGCTGCTCTGCGTTACACCTGAGGCCTGGAGACAGTCGCACCCTCTCTGTTTGGAGCAGCACTCGTGAATATATTGCATCCATTGGAAATGCAGAGCCCAGTGTGACAATCGTATTTCGCGCTCCTGCCATTTCCACTCTCCTTTACATTAATGTTAATAATAAATAAAGGAATAAGACTTTCTGCTAAAATCCTACCGTTTATTCAGCAATGCTATATATGGCTACAATCTCTGAGCCTGTGAACTTGCTTAAAGACCAGAGGAGTTATCAAAGGAACCCCTATACTCTATATTTTTGTTTTGATTGATTTAGTTGAAAGGAGGTCCCAACACTCAGCTGCTCGAACACCATTAGTGTGACCCAAGCAAAAACAAAAGAAGAAAAGTCTTGGTGGGTAGTTCTGTGAAGCTGATATCAAGACTGTATGTTTAAGCATGGAGACAAATCAACATACTAAATAGCAGCGCAGGAAGAAAAGAAAAGAAACCACTGAAATCTAAGTGTGTGAAATGTGAAAAGTAGAAAGGAAAATCACAAAATCAATACAAAGGAAAATGAAAAGAGAATTGAGGATAAACCAAAAGCAAATAGAAAACAACAAGAAAAAAACTCCTCCAACAGTAAACAAAGTGGGATCTTGACAAGATAACGTTGTCAGGCTAGCGAGTCATGTTCTGATTTTACAGTTGGCTGAAATAATAAAGCCCTATTAAGTTAAAATGTTCAGAAAATGTATTTACTACTTGAAGTGTGTCCAGCATTTCCAGACTCTGGTTTGGTGTGGCATTCCCAGAGAAATTCAGCGTGTGTAGTACCAGCCGTCGGTTTATAATGAAGCTGGGAGGACTGTCACAGGGCTGGGACATGGTTCTACCGCAGCTCTGTGAAAGGGACCTTCAAAATCTGGGCCTCAACCGTCAGACTATCATAATTTTCTAATGCATGCTGTAAAAGGCTATATAGAGAAAGGACAGGGGAATGAGGGGTACTACGACTGCAGGCTTCTGAGTATGACTTTGGGCAGTAGCCTTTCATGGTGGTACTGTGATAGAGGTGAAGTGCTCTATCTGCCGTTACTGGAGGCAGCAAGGACTGAAAGCAGCGTGTTTTGTATTACCATCCACACTGTGGGGAGGTTGTTCTTTGAAAGCCTCACTGGGATGTTGCATACTTTTTAAAAAGAAATATAGAGAAATTATTCAAATAAGGGCTGAAATATGGCGTCTTCCACAAGAGAGTGTTTATGTGCTCAACATAAACCAAAGAGGATGTAGCAGTCTCTGCAGAGGTGCCACAGTGCTAAGGGGAATGGGAATGTCTTGGCTATGCACAGTGCATCCCCGTGGTGCTATAGCTGGCCTATTCTTGATATCCCTGTGATACCATTTTTTCACTATCTAATGCTCCATTGTTGTTTATTATGAAGTTATTGCTGCTATTATTTGTTTTGGGACAGACTACAGAAGTAATGGTCACAAGCAAGAACCTCTGCTTGCACAATGCCCAGCAGTGAGAACACAAAGATTGTGCCCACCTCAAGGGGATCATGATCCCGTCTGTCTGGTGCCGAGATCTGGCCAAGCCTTAGAGCTGAAACTTGCTGTTTTTCTTTATTAGCTCAACTGTGCCCTGTACATGTAATAACCCTCCCTATCCTAATTTTCTCCCCTTTCCCCTTCAATAATTCACAGCAGTTGTTTTTTAACTATAAGATTTTTTTCTGATAAACTACAAATAAATTTCAGTCTGGGGAAAAGAAAGATTAAAAAATATATCAATAACAATGTGTTTAAAAGCTGCATTGGGAAGTTGAAGAACTGTAATTATAGCAAGTGGCATGGAGAACAGGAGAAAATGTCAAATCAAGAGATTAAATTCTAAATGGCAACAACACTCTGACAGGAAAAGAAGATGAAAATAAGGTGCATCAGATCAGTAAAATCATAAAACAGCTTCTGCCTAATCAAACTCTCCTTCAATGGACCCTGATGCTTCGTTTTTATTTAATTATTTGGTGCTTTGCCTCATTTGACAGTAGGTTACACTCCTGGAAGTTTTATGGTTAGAAAGGTCTCTGCCTGGAAAGAGGCAGAAAGAATACAAAGAAATAATGACTAACTGGCTATGCAGAAGAAAACGATTGGAGCAAAAAGCCAGAGTGATTATGGCTAGCGATGCTTGAAGATGATGTTTTAAACTTGCCTTGGCAATTGGGATGCCTATTAAAATTCCCATAATTTGTATCCAAATTCTCTAGCCGACTTTGGAAACCTCAGTTCACCGTAGCATTTAGTGCCTGAGACATCATGTCCTCAGCCCACAGCAGCCTTGGCTCATGACTGCTGTTGGGAGCAGTATCGAGGCACTCTGCAAACAAGGAAATTAATTCCATCCCTGTTTCCATGGACGGTCTGAGGGAAGAACAAATGACCAAAGTGATTTGCACACCACTATTCATGACGCGTGTCAGAACCAGAGCTAGAAAATGGATCACAAATCTCCTGATGTGGCTCTTGATCTGGATCCTACAGTCCTGCTACGAATTAAAGGCAAAGGATATCTTGCAGTTGAATTCAGGAGGAGGGGACCCAGGCTTTCAGCAAGAATTCAGTGAAACAACGGAGAGGTTATTCCCTGGAAAGCACCGAGCGCTGTCAGCATGAGGTTCCTGCGCTCTGCAGGGCTCTGTCCCAGAACTGGGAAGAGGGTGATCAGGACTGGATTTAAAGTCTATTAAAATGGCGGGGATTGCTTCTTTGACTTCACTGGGTTGATCTTCAGTGCGCTAAAAGAATTGCTACATAAACCAGATGTGTATGGAGATCATGGAAATGATGAACAAAAGACAGGATATTATAGACCAGCTTCTCTACTGAAATGCAGTGTCTGAACTCAGCCTTTTCTCATAAATGAATAATGAAGTGGCCATGTTTTATTAGCTTTACTTAAAATTGTCTACTAGTTGAACAACCTTTTGAGCCTTTTAACACTTCTGCAATTTGCTGCAGCAATGATTTTTCTTTTTTGTTCTTTTCAAGATACAGTAGCTAATCTGATCTCAGTGTTTCAGTAATTGTCTCAGTTAATGCATATGAGGAATAATTCCATTCTGTGAAATGAATACTAGGTGAATATTTAACTCGTACACGTTTTCTACATAAAGAACTTACAGGGTAGGCACATGTATTAATTGCAGAGCTGTTAATTTATTAATTTTTTTTTTTTTTTTTCCTTAGCTTTGTTTACCCACTCCCCATTTCTGTGGTCAGATTTGACAGTAAGGAACCTCAGAGCCAGGAGGAGCTCATCAGCTTACAAAGGGGCTTCACGCATATGGTAAGTCTTGTGCTGGTAAACCAACGCTGGACTGGCAGTTCAACCAAAAGATACATCGTTCTGTCACCACCACAGCTTTGTGTGAGCCCAACAGCTTCTGCTAAAAAGGGTAGCACATCGCTAATGATACTGGTGTGTTTCTTATTTAGTCTTTAGGGGCTTTATCCAAGCAGACCCAGCGCCTCACTGGGATCTTTGCCTGCAGGACGACCATAATGTTCGTTGCAGGCAGAAATGGTTTCTGAAACAAAGATGTTTTTAGTAAAACTCTAAGTTGACCAGTGCTGACGCAAATCACTTGCCTGCAATGGCATTTGTTCTGGCACTGTTGCAACTCTGACTCTTTGGGGCAGAGCAGAATTTACAACAACCTGCAAAAACTGGTTAGAATTGTTATTTAAAGCCAAGCAGTGTTACAGTTTTATTGTTAATATCAGGGGGGAATGTTACTTGCAGGGCTGTGCTTTGATTTTTCTTCGTCTCCTGAAGCAACATGCTCACAGAAGAATTCACAGCCCTCTCAAATTACATATTACAACAATGACTTATTCCACAATCCATTTTGAGCATAGTTGAAAAGTGTATTTAATATTGCTGCTGTTGTTTCTATCTTGTTCTGTATAAAGTTAGTGCTTGATTTTATGTGTCACCCTCAGCTAGTATATATTTGCATAGCTCTGTTGACATCAGTAGTGCTATATTGATTTATACTGCTGGTGTCTGCCTTATTATGATTTTTATTTTTTGTTCGAGGAGCTTGGTGTATTTTCAAATTCATGGAAGACAAAAAGGGATTGCCTTCTCAGAACAAAATATACAGTGTCTGCTGATGGGATATTTTAGATTGGGGCAAGTAAACAGGTAAGTGAGGCGTACCAGTGAAGTTCTGTAAATATTGGGGCTGCTTATATAGCATCTGCACAATATATTGGATAACTAGGTTAGGATTTTTAAAGGCACCTTAGATTTCCAGCTATCGCTAGTAGTTAGAAGGATCAGGTGTCCCAGGAAACAAGGCTGCCAGCCATGATTTATTGTTTACAAACAAACAAACATGCTTTTTCAGAGATGACTGAAGTCTCCATCTGTCCAGACTAAAGCCTCAAGTCCAGAGGTCAGGAACAAGATGCAAGAGGGCACAGTAGAAGGGGCAAAGGATTGGCCAAGAATGAAATAAACACCCAAGAGATGGGTGGCCAGGAAAGTATGTTTGTTCCTCTCTGGAGGAATATTCTAAATAGATGAAGGAGACGATGCTGCATCACTGTACAAGCAGCAGCCATAGTGAATCTTGCAGGACTGTGAAAAAAATCCCTCCACGCCTTATCTCACTCATTTGCTCATGAGCAGGCTCTTGGGTGTTGAGTTCAGGAAGAGGTGAAAAATGGCTGGAAATATACAATACAAATCACGGAGGGAAGGATTTTACTACCCTTCACATCTACAGAATACGCCAAACCTGCTGAGGATGATGAAAATCCTTTGCCTGAATCTCAGGGCACTCATGTAAAGCGAAGCTCTTCCTAGGCACTTTCACAGATCTATGCTCATGTATTCACTGTTACAGAGATTATACTATGAGCAAGATAACCCCACCTTTTCTACTATCACCTTTCAGATGAAATCCGGATGTGTCAGTACCCTACCCAGCCTGGAAATGACTATCCTCCCAGATTTCTTCACAGTAAGCACACTGGGCAGGGCTCTGTCTCAGTCCCCTCTGTGCTGTACTCTGCACTGGAACCTTTAAGCTACTTCCCAAGTTCAGTGCATGAAGTGTTAAAGGGAGAGAAATTGCAGACTTCTTCCCCCTCTGCTTTCAGGGGGGGTTTCCATCAATTT